>NW_022196067.1:0-600000 GCF_008641045.1 Pistacia vera | reverse complement strand
AAAAAATTCTAATTAATAAGGTTACACTTGGTTTATTATTCTGATACTTTTTATAATAATATTTTGAAAAAGTAAAATTAGGTGGTTATTACGATGTAGAATTTAAAAATTAACGAAAATACCCCTAGGTTTATTTATTTACTAAATACCCATATAATAAAATATTTAAAATTAACAAAAATACCCCTATCCACCTATTAAATACCGACAGTCGGCCACTATCACCGGAGGGTGGCCAGAGTCGCCATATCGGCGCACAACCGGCTGGATCTGGCCAGTTGTGCGTCGATATGGTCTTTTTCGGCCATATCTATGGTGGATCTGGTCGGAAAAGGCCAGATCTAGCTGTCAATGGCCAGATTTGGTCGTCAACGACAGTCAAAGATACGATCGTTGACAACTGGCTACAACCAGATCTTTGGTTGTAGATCTGGCATTTTCTTGCCAGATCTACAATGGATTTGGTCAGAAAATGCTAGATCGACGCACTATCGGCCAGATCCAGTTGGTAGTGCGTCATTATACCAGATTTCGGTCAACTTCCGGCGATGGTGGCCGGAATTTGACAAATGTGGGTTGCTGGGGTGTTTTTGTCAATTTCTATAAAAAAAAAAAAATGTGGGGGGGGGGGGGGGTGTTTAGTTAAATTAACAAATATAAGAGATTTAAAAAGAATTGAATAATATTTTGAGAATAAGGAAATAAATGTGTATTTTGGATAGAATAGGGAATAGAGTAGTGAAAAATTGTATACCAAAAGGCCCTCTTTTCTTTTCGTGTTTGGCTATCCATCAATTATTGTGATAAACAAGATCCATATTAAAATATGCAGACGAACGCAAGGGACAATACAAACACATATAGACTCATAGAGGGAGGCAATTTTATTGTAACCCTAATAAATTGAATGGCACTAGTGTAAAGTTTAAACTTTTTTGGAAACATTTCACATGGAGAGCAAGTGCGTAAAAAGCTTTTACATAGTTTTTTTGGACCCCAAGTTGACCTTTTTTACATAGTTTTTTTGGACCCCAAGTTGACCTTTAAAAGAGAAAGGATCATAACCAGAAACTCTTATTAATTGTTTTTTTTTTTTTTTTTCTTCTTCTCTTTTATCTATCTTTAGATATTAATATAATCAACGATATTTATCCCTCGAGCAAGAGTGGGTTTTTTAAATAATGTAGTAAACAGTTATCCAAGGTATTCGATATTAAAAGAAAAAAAAAAATTCAAATCACACTTTTCTCGTATTTAAACAGTGATGAAAATTTGTTTTCAATGGTTATTAACACCACCGGATCGGAGTCTAGGTTTCAAAACAATGTGGATGTTTACACCTAAAATTTTCTATTAACTACCCTTAGGTGATGTGATGGAGTGATAGGAACGCTTGAATATATTACTCAAGAGATCTTAAGTTCGATTCCCCTGTATTGCTAATAATGGTGGCCACTAGAGGGTTTATACAGTCGTTAACTTCAAAACCCTAGGGGATTAGTTGAGGTACGCACAAACTGGCCGGATAACCCCCATCACTAAAAAAAAATTCTATTTGACCTCAACTATAATCAACTATATTAACCTATCTAATAAGAGTGGGTTTTCTTAAATAATGTAAGTAAACACTTATTGAAGATATCTGATAATGAAGGAAAAAACTCAAATCAACCTTTTTTTATTTTATTTAAATAGTGATGAAATTTTGTTTTTAGTGGTTATTAACGCCACTTTACCTGAGTCTAGATTTCAAAACAATGTGACGTTTGAGTAATGCTATAATTATTGAAAGGAGCGCACCGATTGATATGGTACAATCCTAACCGTCGATTAATATTAACTCATAATTAATCGACGGTCAGGATTGTGTCACGTCATTTGGTACATGAATTTGGTGTGCTTCTTTCGATAACTGTATTGTTTACACCTAAAAATTTCTATTCACTATAGCATAATGTGATTCTAAACTCTTGAAATGAAAACACTGTTAACTTTAAGAGAAAATGGATCTTTTGCAACCTCTACCCACATTGTTGTGGCCGTATAAATCTTTAACTTAAATTATTAAATTTTTTTTTTTTTTTTTTTTTGTATAACTAAGAGTCTTCGGGCCAACTTATGTACACTTTAATTAATCTTTCGGAGCTTTAGAATTATCAGTCGAGTAAAAGTTCTAATGATTACCTCTATTAACAATTGAAAAGTGATTCGATTTCAAAACCTCTTGAGTAATACATTAAAAAAATTCTTATCAAATCACTCAATCATTTATAAATAATTAAAATTGGTTCTTTATCTTACTTTTATTATCGATATTAAATAAATTGTAAGGATTTCTATTTTTTAAATAAAATAAAAAATAAAAAGGGACCATATCCATACGGAGCCCATAATCAGTCTGGACGTTCTAGTGCTAAGATTTCAGAAAATGTTGGCCGTTGCACAAACCAAGGCAGTGGATCATTCATGTTTGCTTTGCCTTTACATAAAACATGTACAGAAAAAGCTCAAATAAAATAAAAGAGTTAAAAATTATAAATTAAATTTATAAGCTGGACTCAACTGAGAATATACCAAGTAGTGTAGCTTGTCAGTGTAATTCACGTGTCATGTTATATAATATTAAGGTTTTATAGTTGATTGCTTTACTTTAAATTATTTATGAACAGATTAAAAATTTATTTATTTAGGGGGTAATTAATTAATTTTTGAAACATCCGAGGGTACCGTAGGTAAAATAGACATGGTTGTCTGAAAAGGTCGAGTTTCGAAAACCGTAGGATGGTAAATTTTTTTTACTCTTTGGGGCCGTTTGAATCGGGTTGATATTATATAACGGGGGTTATGTATTTTAAATTGGGTAGATAACCATGTTTGGTTATTTTGTAAAAAAACATTCCCGAAAAAAAAAAAATATCAAATTGGGGGTAAATTACTGATAATAATATTACCTGGGGGGAGGGTGTTATTAAAATATTACTCCGGTAATCCAAATTTTTGTCCAATTTTGCCCTAAAACAGTGGACAATGTGGACGAAAATATCATTGGCTTTGTTAATAATGACAAAACACCCAATTTGCACAAGAAGACGGATTTGTCCTCAGTTTTTTAATTTTTCGAACAAAATTGCCCTACTTATTAATTATTATCAATATTTTTATAAATGCCACAAAGTATTGGTGTGCCCATATTAGCCTCACATATTTGCATATTGTGACCAATATGCCCTTTTATTTCACTAAAACTACAATATAAAAAGAAAAAAAAGTATTAACCCTAATGCACATTTCGACTGAGACTTTGCCCTAAACCTCCATCGCCGCCGCTGGTCTTCTTCTTCTTGATCTCGTTCGCGACTTCATCACTCTGATCTCCATTTTCCGATAAGTCAAATGCCCTCTTTCCATTGTATTTTTCATTTTGGGTTTGTTTTGCATTCGTTAGTCTAAGATCTCGCTCTTGCCTTTGCCATTGGTCAACCATTTTCGCGCAGCGCCTCGGGTCTTCGTCTCCATTTGTTTGATCCGAAGAGCACTCCATTCGCCATTTTCTATAAGTCCCTCGCCCCCTTTCCATTGTATTTTTCGTTATTTTTTTGCGTTCGTTAGTCTAACTTCTCCTTGTTCCCTCTATCGTTGGTCGACCATCTCCATCGCAGCAACCTCGGGTCTTCATCTCCATCTGTTTGCTCCTGAAAATGACTTAACAATAAAATAATTGGCTAAAATATAAGAAAAAGATTTTTGTTAATTGATAATTTCTTTTATTAACCAAACGCATTAATTATTTATATCCAGTAATCATCTAAAGGGCATTTAGTAAAATATAATCAAGACATCTGCTCTTACAGCCAACCAAACAGATTAATTAGTAATACAAGTAATCATCTCAAGGGCATTCTAGTAAAAAGGTATTTCAGGACATCTGTTATTACTGTCAGCCAAACACATTAATTATTAATACATCCCAATTAAACCAAGCACAATAATAATTTAAACCCTGTAATCTACAATATAATCTTTCTTTCCGGTAATCTTATTACTAAGATAAAAAAATATTATATGATCCAAACGCTCCCTTTATAAAATCAAAATTTTGACTATCTCTACGTGATCGACTGGTTCGATAGGGACTCTTGAGTATAATACTTAAGAGATTTTGAGTTCGAGTCCCTCCTTGGGTGCTAATAGGAGTAATCGTTGGAGCTCTTATCCGACCAGTATTCTACGGTCCTAGGAGATTAGTTGAGGTGCGTGTAAACTAGGTCAGACACTTCTGATCATAAAAATAAAATAAAAAATTTAAAAATCCTATATTTGAGAATTTTCGTATTATTATAATTATAATTATTATATATTTATTTATTTATATCTGAGAATTTAAAAATATATTGGGTATAAGTTATGCTAAAATATTTGTATTTATTTATAATGTTTTTTATAATTAATATATTTATGAGTGTGTTTGACGATATGGAATAAATTCAGAATAATACTGCCTACCCTCAAAAGCTTTTTATACAAATTTTCTCATGAAAACTTATATATGACAACAAGTGATTTGATAAAAGTTTATCTTTAATTTAAAATCACTCAACCATCTTTTGTTTATATAGACAAATTTGTAAGTATAGTAAAACATTAAAATACAAATAAAAATTTGTTAATAATTTAATATATTAATGATGACCTTGACATTTTTCTTTGTTGTAACTTGATATGATTTTCCCCACTTTTTTTTTTTTTAAGTAAAAAGTATTGAAACACTAACAAAAAAATATTTAGAAATGATATTTATTTTATGAAGTATATGAAAATTTCTTTATTTTGTTCTTTGTGCAATTAAATAATAGATGTAAAATTGTTTGTTTTGTAAAAAATAAGAATTTAATTTGATTTATTTAATGAATTTTTATATGAAATTTAAAATTTTAAAAGTTAATATTGACATGTAAATCATTGATTGAGTTCCTAGTGCAAATGGATTGAAATAAAAATTGAAGTTATCAAGTAATCCTCAATAATTTTGATAAGTCTTGACACTTCCAATTTCATTTTCAAAATGTCATGTACACCCAGCTCAATTGTGGGCCTAAAAGTAACCCTTATTGTGGACTTATCCATATTCCTTAATGTGTACACATGCACATTTGTTCAACTTGTCATATCTTCTTCAAGAAGAAAGCATCTTCTATCGACGGGCGTTCATTCAATGGATACGAAGTCACGCTAATATATATGTATTCATTTAATGTCTACAAACCACGTTATTACATAATAATGATACGTGTACTAACCAAAAATCTTATAATTTAAGTACTAACTGACATAACAAATCTCTCTTATTGTCACATCAGTTTCCTCAAAAAATTTAAAAAAAAAAAAAATTTAAATTTTAATTATTATACTTGAATTGTACAATTTTGTTAGTGCTATTGTATTACTCTGCTATTACATATGTTCACATATCTGGAATGACAATTTGCTCGTTTCGAACTATTTACCAAGTCAATATTGAAATTGAAGAACATGTAAATATATATATATATATTATTTTTTTTCAAATCCACTCAACTATAATTATAAAGGGACGTAACTAGAAACTTATTCTACGGGGGGATAACGCATTAATTAAACTTAACAATATAATTATAAATAAACTTATAGTAAAAATATATTAGCTATAAGTTATGATAAAAATAAATAATATATATATATATATATATATATATATATATATATATATATATATATATATATATATATATATATATATATATATATATTCTATATATATATATATATATTGTGTTTAACGATATAAAATAAATTTATGATACTTTGACGAGTGTAAAACAAAACTAAGAAAGTTTACTAATGAACAAGTAATTAAGCCAACATAAATAATAACATGTCCAAATCAAACCACAACAAAATTTATATTCATAAAACATCCAAAGTTTTATCTAGCTTTTATAGTAAAATATTATAGTTTTTGTTGTAATCTCACTTTTATATTTTCACCCTTAAATAATACATTAAAATACAGATTTTTGAATTGTGATGATCTTGATATTTATCTTTCTTCGTAACTTCTTAATTTCATTAAATTTAAAATTTAAAAGTTAATTTCATATATATATATATATATATATATATAGTTTTTGTCTTTGACTCAATAGCGATACTGACGTGTAAATCATTCATTGGTTGAATGGTAGTATATGCAAATTGGTTAAAATAAAAATTGAAGTTATCAAGTAATCCTCATTCCTCAATAGTTATCCAATAAGTTTTGACACTTCCAATTTCATTTTCAAAATGTCATATACCCATCTCAATCGTGGCCCTAAAAGTAGCACTTATCGTGGACTTATCCACATCCCTTAAGGTGTAAACGTGTACATTTACTCAACTTGTCATATCTTCTTCAAGAAAACATGTTCTGTGACGGCTGAATTAGATATGCCCTCATTCAATGGCCAACTTGTAGATTACGATATGAATTATGTTATGTGTACTAACTAAAATCTATATAATCCAAGTATAAATTTTTCTTATTATCACGTCAATTTTCTCAAAAATAAAAAAAAAAAATTTAAAATTTCAATTGTTAGTACTTAAATTGGTACAATTTAATTAGTGCACATAGTATTACTCTTATGATATTGATGTTAAAAGATTAATTAAACAGAAAGTGATTGTGTTGACTATAAAACTAGCGTAGTGGGAGGTTAAAATAGTAATATTATATGTCAAACATATTTGAAAAAATAATTATAAACAATGAATAATAAATAAAGATTGAAAAAAAAATAACAATTCTCGATCATACATAATCTTAATATATAAATGAAGAGATTCAGTTTATACCATTATTTTTATGATACATATTCTAAATAGATTAGACACCTAAAAAGAAAAGACATTCGAGATTTCATCTAATCTAATCGCCAAGATTAAGACATAATAATAATAAAAATAATATGATAATAGAAGGTTCATTTTTTAGCAGTTAACCTTATTGTGGATTCCATTGTTCGAAAATGATTTGTGAAAAACTATTTTTTTGTTTTTTTTCATTTTTTAAGTAGAATTTTGAGAATAGGATTAAAACGTCTAAGAAGGTTTACGTTTAATAAACATGTGTAAATCGTGCTCTAACAAAATTTTGATTTTCTCTTTAATCCAAGTTAAAATTGCAACATACCAGTCTTCTATTAATTTCTCGTAGTCAAACATCGTATGTAGACAAAATACGTGATAAAATATGCATATAACAGTAATAACTTGGGTCCCTTTTTTTTGTTAATTTAGATAAGATTTTTGATATTTTTAGAGTTGGGTGAGAATAACGAGGTAGAATTTAAAAATTAACAAAAACAATCCTCTAAGTTTGCTAATTTACTAAATACCTCAATATATAAAATTTGTGTAAAATGACAAAAATACCTCCACCCACAGTCGCCGGATTCTGACCACCACCGTCGGAATCTGGCGTTACGACACACGACCAACCGGATCTGGCCGTTCGTGTGCCGATATGGCTTTTTTCGGTTAGATCCATCACAGATTTGGTCAGAAAATGCCAGATCTACTATCATTTCTGGTTGTCGATTGTCAGATCTAGCCGTCAGCGACGACTAAAGATATGGTCGTCATTGATGGTCAACGACGGCCATATCTTGGCCGTTGCTGATGACCAACTACGGTCAAAGATCTGACTATCAACGACTAGATCTTTGACTGTGGATCCGGTCTTTTCCAGTAGATCTAGTCGAAAAATGATAGATCGATACACTATTAGCTAGATCCAGTCAGTAGTGTGCCATTATATCAGATTCCGGCCACCTTCTGATGGTGGTGGTCGAAATCTGACAAATATGAGTGGATGTGAGTGTTTTTATTAATTTTTAAATTTTTTTTTAAGGGTGTTTAGTTAAATTAATAAATTTAAGAAATTTAAAATAGTTTAAAAAATATAATATTATTTTGAGAATAATTAAATAAATAAGTCTGACATTCTGGTTCTGCAATAAGAAATTCTTTCTTTGGAAGCTCAATCAGTTACTTCACTCATATCCTCTGTTTGGAAGCTCAATCAGTTACTTCACCCATATCCTCTTATTCTCCTTATTCTACTGGCTCAGCACAACAAGTTGCATCTTTTGAAGATAAGATTGGAAATAGAATACGAAATATAGAACCAAAACGGACCCATTTTTGAGGTTTTCATATTAATTTTCAAGAGCGTGTAAAAGTTCACATCACGAGAAAATTCAGATCCGACATAAAGCTATCATCGTAAGATAATTATGATTCGATACAAAGCTTACATCATGATAGAATCCTGACCTGACACAACTCATATTATGAGAGAATTCTGATCCGACGTACTTAATCCTTACCCAAATGGAGATAGATATTATGTAGAACCCCACTCAACATCCACTTGCTTACTTTTTTTCCACAAAAAGTCAGCAAAACGCAACGTATCACCATCAATTTGCCGCCATAATCATCCATCTTTTAACTATAAATAACCGCCCCACTTCACAAAGCCACTCCATAACCAAAAAAAAAAAAAATAAAGAACTCAAAACCAAATGATTCAATTTCCCGATTTGATTCCGGGTCTACCCGAAGAACTTGCTCTCGAGTGCTTGACTCGACTGCACTACTCAGCTCACCGAGTAGCCGCCCGAGTTTGCAAACGCTGGCAACACCTCATTCAAAGCGGAGCTTTTTACGATCAGAGAAAAAAAACCGGCCATACCCATAAAGCCGTTTGCCTGGTTCAGTCGCTTCCGGGTGAACCCGGTTTGGATGAGGTGAAACCGGCTTGTTCTGTGAGTTATGGAGTGACGGTTTTTGACCCTGTGAGTCAGGCTTGGGACCGAGTTGACCCGGCTCCTGAATACCCAGATGGGCTTCCGTTGTTCTGTCAAGTCGCAAGCTCTCAAGGGAAGCTTGTGGTGATGGGAGGATGGGACCCGGCGAGTTACCAGCCGGTGAGTGACGTGTTGGTGTACGAGTTCACCACTCGGAGGTGGTCTCAGGGCAAGAAGATGCCAGACACTCGGTCCTTTTTCGCAGCTGGTGAGTTAAACGGGCGAGTCATAATCGCCGGAGGCCATGACGAGAACAAGAACGCGTTGAGTTCCGCTTGGGCTTATGACTTAACCAACAACGAGTGGAGTGAATTGACTCTTATGAGTCAAGAGCGAGACGAGTGCGAGGGGGTCGTAATCGGGTCCATGTTCTGCGTAGTTAGCGGGTACAAGACCGAGAGTCAAGGCGTGTTTGAGAGAAGTGCTGAGTCGTATCAACTCGGGACGGGTGAGTGGAAACGAGTTGAGGGCGTATGGGAACCGAGTCAGAGCGGGTGTCCTAAGTCGTGTGTTGGGGTGGGAAAAGAAGGGAAGTTGTTTTCTTGGGCCGAGTGTGAGCCTGCGATCCGGGTGGGGACGTGTGGGTTCCAGATGGATGAATGGGCCTTGGTTTGTGGGTCGGGTTATCAAGGTGGGCCGCAAGAGTTCTTTTCAATTGAAGGGCAAAATGGTAAATTTGAGAAGTTAAACGTGCCTGATGAGTACAAATTGTTTGTGCAGTCTGGTTGCTCTGTGGAGATCTGAACCGTATAAGATTTTGGAAGATCATCAAAATTTCAGTTTTGTAAAGTATCAAGATAAATACTATTTGCTACTAAATTATGATCTAACGGTTCAAAAGTAAGTTTAACTGACGTTGATTTAAATGAGATAACGTTAAAATTACATGTCACGTGACATAACAGGTGTTAAGAATTACACTATTATAACACTATTACTGGTAATAAATATTTACCATTTAACAATGAAATTAATTCATCAAAAGGTTGATAAAAAATTTTAACGATGACTTTTTGTCAATGTTTTAATAACCAGATGACTTTTTTTGCCAATGTTTTAATATTCAACCGGCGAAACACGCAAAGTGGTCAAGTCCCGATTTTAATAACCGGATGACTTTTTTGCCAATGTTTTAATATTCAATCGGTAAAACACAGTAAAGTGGCCGAGTCCCGATTTGATCAGTTTCACTAGTTTGACTGACATTGACAAACCAAGACATATAAGGCCCGTTTTCGAACAATCTCCATCATCACAAAAACACACACCCCTCAATCTCCTAACCAAAACTTATATCACCTTTCTCTCGATTGCCTCACCAAGAGTTGGCAACAACTTTAGTTTTACGATTTTCAATTGATTCACTCACCGAAAATCAATTTCATCGTCACCATTGCACTCATTCACCCTTTCTCTTCAAAACCCCTATCAATTCAACCTTTAATTGCTCATCGATTGTCATCTTAATTTCTAGGGCTTTTAATATATAAGAAAATTTATAACCCAACCAATGAAGGCCTCAAGTCTCAATTCAATCGACTAGGCCAGGCTAGGTTTTAAAACAATGCTTCCAGCTCTACTTAACCCAATAACAATAGGCTAATCCTACTAACATTATATGATATACTGGTGCAGGTAAATATGATTACAGAAGTCCCACTAAAGATTTAGTCGTTTCAACTAACGAGCGTGAGGCAAAAGTACTTGGATAAAGTGGAAATAACATATCATATAATATCGTATTATGTGATGTGTTGACTCAACACAATACTAGATGCTAAACAAGAGCCTAAAATTAGCAAATGCGATGTTTCCATAAAGCACAATGTCTACAAATCAACTTCATCATCCCTTGGTTTAACTTATTATCATATCATCAAAGCAAACTCATCTAGAATATTCAATGCTTCCACTCCTGCTCCTTGACCCATAAGGTGACCTCGAGTAAGATCGCCCTCTGTAATTTCTGTCTCTGGGTGAAATCGACCTCCATTGTCACACAGAAATTTTGTAAGTAAATACTTAAATTGGAAGTGATAAAGAACTAGAAATTGTGGAGTAGACAATAACCAAAAAAATAAAACAGAATTTAAATACCTTGAATATCGCCTGCGCATAGGAGAAGGGAAATAATAATCTGGACTACGAGAATAACTCCTTACATAACGTGGTGATCGTGAGTATTCAAACGGAGACCGCCTACGATCATATGATTGACCCCTGATATTTATTCATCAAAATCACCCATAAATGTCATTATAACAGAACAACCAACTTCTTATTTTCTTTTCAATAAGGCCGAAGAACCTATGCTTACCTAACACGTTCTCTTGCCCTCATTTCTGAAGGCTTTTTCCTGTTTTCCTCTGCAAATACAACAGTCAGTTCTCTGCCAAGAAGTACATAACCATCCATATGATATTTGGCATCAGCAGCATCAGCAGGATCTAGATACTGGACAAAACCAAAACCACGAGGTTCCCTGCAACATACACATGTTAAGCATCACAAAAATAAACGTGCAAAGACATTTAACCACATATATTGCTGATAGCCAAAATCACAAACATGATCCTGACTACAGGGTAATATGGAAAATATCATGATAAGCACAAGCCCATACTCCACACTATTCAACAAAACAATCATGTGGCAGCTAACCTTGTGAGAGCCAAAAATCTAATGAGTTGACAATTCTTCAAGACTTGAACTTCTTCAAAATGTATTCAAACCCACCTTTTCTTCCCATCTTGATGTACATTAAGATCATCTTGAACACTACTCTTATTACTTGAAAGTGTCTTCAACAGAGTACTCTTATTACTTCATTGTTCTCTTCAACACAGTTCTTTATTACTTCATTGGTGTCTTCAACACTTCCAATAAACACAACCAAATTCCCATAAACCAATTATAGATAATAAAGAAACAATCCCACCCCCAACACTTGCGTGAGATGGGAGGGAGACAAACAAGTTGACGCTCTTATTTAAAGCACTGCATTCACTTACTAACAGACAAGAAAACTATACAGGCACAACAGACATAATTACCCAGTGTAATAGTCCCGTGGCAAGTAAATGTCCTTCAGACGACCAAACTGCCCAAATGGTCCACGTAGATCTTCAGGCCTACAAATTATATAAGCTTTTCAGTTTGATGGACAAAAGATAATATATTGAACTTACATTTGTCAATTAACAATTGTGCTTGGCTTATATACGCAGTTAAAAACAAATCTGGCTTTACACACAAAAAGACACATTATATATGAAACAAACCATACAGCCAAGCTACCCAGTTCAGCTGCCAACTCTTGGATTTGAATGAACCAAGCAAAAGAAATACAACTAAACAATCTTCATATAGGGAATGTAACAGAAGTGATAAACCTACCCTATAGCCTATATCACTCTATGGAACACACCTATACCATTTCATGGTGTTAAAATTGGAAAAGAGTTTACATTCCAACAAATCAGACTGTTTTTTGAAAAAAAAAAAAAAAAAAAAAAAAAAAAAATTTGAAACACCAAAAGGCAATATCTACATCCCAAAATTGGCAAGTGCAAGGACAAATCAGAGATACAAACCTGCAGTCATGGCGTAGGTTCCGAACCAGAAGACTGGTAGGCATGTCCCTAGCACGACCTCCATAACGACCCCTAGGGCTAGGGCTGCGATGCCTCCTGCTATAATGCCTTGGTGGTGAAGGACTGTAACTGTAGCTTCGACCACTCATTTGCCCAAAATATCACAACCTGTAAGTGGCAAAAGAAAATACTAAACAAAACATACAATTGGCTTTATTTCTATTTGTCATGCTAAACAAAACATACAATTGGCTTTATTTCTATTTCTCAGTAGGCATAAATTTCTCACATCAAACCCAATGAAATACCTAATTCTTAATGCTCAATAATATTCAATGATAAATCCAACACAAAAACTAATAATTACCTATCAAAAACTATAATCAATTTAACGATTTGCCCATTTACCAGCCATACAACTCCTCTCTCGGGTTTCAAATGATCCCAAAAGTCAATTAATTTCAATCAAAGAAACTTCAATCCATCAAACTCAATTAATTTCAATAAAAGAAACTTCCATTCACATAAATCAATCAGTTTCAATCAAAGAAACTTCCATCCATCAAACTCAATTAATTTCAATAAAAGAAACTTCCATTCACAAAAATCAATCAGTTTCAATCAAAGAAACTTCCATCAATCAAACTCAATTAATTTCAATAAAAGATACTTCTATTCACAAAAATCAATCATTTTCAATCAAAGAAACTTCCATTGACAAAACTCAATCATAAACAGACAAAAATAAAAATCTACCAATAAATTCATAATTTTTACCGCGAAGTTTCAAAATCTAAGAGAAAATAAAAATAAAAATCACCAACTAATTATCAAGAATCTAAACAAGAAATATAGAATTAATAAGATTACCTCAGAATCACGAGACCTAGGGTTTGCTCTGAATCTTTGTTTTTGTTTCTTTCTCTCCTCTGATTGGTTCGAATTTGCTTTATATGTTTTCTACTATTTCGAGAAGCTTCTCTCTGTGCTCTCTTTATTGAATTCTGTTATCTCAGCCGTCGATTTGTAGCCTAGTAGAGTGAGTGTACGGTCAGGATTCGTTTATTGAGGTCCACGCGTTTTTAGCTTTCTAATAAAAAAGCTCGGCCCATCTCTTTAATAAGGCCCAAAGCCCAAGCCCTTTTTGAATTAAAGTCTATATCAATTAGGGGTGTTAAAAAAAAATGCAAGAATTGGTCAGAACCACCAACCAAACCGAATTTTCAGTTATTTGAAAAACTGGTTCGGTTTCGGTTCAAAGAAAACAAAAAACAGAATTTTCAGTTCGGTTATCAGTTTGAAAAAATATTGAAACCGATTAGTATTATAAGAATATTAAATTAAAATAAAATATTTGATTTATTATAAAAAATATTAAATATTAAATTAAAACTGGTTCTAAAGTAGTTAACCGAAAAACTGAGTTTTCCCTTAATCGGTTCTATTCACAAAATCGGTTAACCGATTTTGAACACTTCTAATACCAAATGTGGTCAAACTGATAAAAATACGATATCATTTAAACAGGTTGGGATTGAATTTAAACGGATTCATTCCATGATCATGTCAATCTGTGTAACTAGTTTAATAAAGGGGTGAACCTCTTACATGTAGCTTATACAACACACAACTAGGGGCACTAGGCATTAGGGGTGTTCAGTTCTTGGTACCCTGTATTTTTTGAAGGAACCAGAACCGTACCTAGAACTGGAACCTATAACAATATTTCGGTTCTGGTTTTGGGTACCTTGTAAAATTACAATGACCCCATAAAAGTTTTTAAAATGGCAAAAAACTCTTAAAAACTTACAAATACCCGCCCACCTGGAACTTGTTAACAAAAATAAAATTACAAATTATAAATTCAAAATTACAAATTGCATTACTTTGTAAAGATAGATTCTCAAAAGTCAAACCAACTTACTTTAAATGTTATGATATATAAATGTATTCACATTATTTTTTCTACAAAAGTTTTTATTAACCCCTTACTCTTTAATTTTATTTTATATTAGTCTTGGTTCCCAGTTCCGATTCCAGTTCCTAACTATAAGAATGAGAACCGGAACCGCACAATAACAGTTCCAAAAATTTGGAACCGAAACGTACCCGTTGACGGCCGGTTTCGGGTAGGAACTAGAACCAAACCCTGGGTACCCGTCAATTTTGGTTTCAATCGGTTCTTTTGAACACCCCTATTATGCACTAAATTAATTAATATTTGATTGTATAATAACATCAGTTATAATATTGTATTTTATTCGGGTAAAAATCATTTCAAAAAAAATAAAAATTTATGTCCTATTAGAAGAACAACCGTAATTTAAGTAAATTACACCGTAATATCCTCTTACTGTTGAAAAATGATTTCAAAGAAAGACGGTATGTATAAGTGAATATAAATATTATTGAGAGTAGCTAGCTTGACACAAACTTTCCATGAATAGTAAAATAACATGAATTTAATATAAATGAGGGAGAACGACACTTTCCCACCCAAGGTTTGGCGAAACCACACTTTCCCATCTATCAAGTTTCAAAATGATACTTTCCCACCCTTCGTCAAGTTTTGTTATTTTTTTATTACTATTTGACTAAAAAGTCAAAAATACCCTTAAATATTTAACTTCATATATTTTTTAATTAGCCAAAAATTCAGATATTAAAAAGTCTAAGAAGAAAAAATAGTTTTAGTTCCAACTAAAAAGTTAGGAATAATGTTATGAAATTGTTTAAAGTTAAATGACCTTAATGTTTATTTATTTATAATATCATCAATATCTCATCACTATTATTCAATAATCTATTAAATTTATAATGTTTTTCATAATATAATAATTTTTATTTTTACTAATTAACATAAAAAATCTTAATAGATTACGAAAGAGTAGTCAAGAAGCTATTAAGAAATAAACTATTTAAGAGTATTTTTTGTCTTTTCAATTCAACATTAATAGAAAACAGTAACAGAACCTGATGAAGGGTGAGAAAGTGTCATTTTAAAAACTTGATGGGTGAGCGATTGCCATTTCGCCAAACCTTGAGTGGGAAAATGTTATTCTCCCTATAAACGACTTCAACTTGGACATCTTTGTGGCTGTTGAAGGTTGAACGGTTATAATAGTTAGTTTGAGATGGTGGGGTCCATACACGCGTATAAAAACACACTAATTTATCTCTCCGACCTAAACTAACACACATTGGCAGACTACACAAATGGTGTGAACACTCAAATTACAGGTATGCCATTCTTTTAAAATTAGGGAGAATGACGATTTCCCACCCAAGGTTTTGCCTGAGTAAGTTTTCCCACAAATCTTGATTTTTAATTTAAAAAAAAAAGATTAAATAAACTGAATTTACCATTTTGTCCTTCTTCAATTTTATTCTCTCTGAAGAAACAGCAGAAAAAAAGGCAAAACGGTAAATCACGTGGCTTGTATCAAGTGGGGGCCAGAGCTAGGAATATCAGTAACTAACTCTACAAAAGGAAACAAAATCCATCAGGCTTTCCTTCCTGTTTATATGTCTGCGTTATTCCGAACACTCATCTCTCTGTAACAGTGAGAGAATAGAGAAAAGACATTCAGTTTAATCGGAGGGTCATCTTTCTGTTTCATATTGAGGTGTGGCCACTTGGTGTTGGATCAGCTAACACAGAAAGATATACCCGAATAGCAGTTAAACCTTAAGTCTCATGAACCTTTCTTGAAAAGGTCCGCTAAGAAGCAGACCCTTTTGATATTTCGTTTGTGATCATAATAATGGGTATGTTTTTATTCTTGGTTTCAACTCTGGCATTTTTGGAATAATTTTGTGCTTCCAATACTAGTTTATTACAATGTATGAGGAACCAGGGTGCTTCGAATTCGATCCCAATAACTCCATGGCAGAGGGTGCAGATTCTGGGTTCCCTCAAGCCGTGGCAAACAGCCAGAAGCAGTTTGAAGAGAATCTGAAGCTCTCTACTGAGGAACTCTGCGCTATGGAACTGGAGCTTCAAAAGCATATGGCCTTCAATGTGGAAAACTGCGATAATAATACCCATATGATGCAACAAGTGGTTGACGACCCAAATCAGCTCCATTCATTTGATCACTCCACCTGGAACACCGGTGATATAGGTTTTAATCAAGATGACCCACAACAAAATGGCCATAGGAGTTTCAATATCAATTCATTACCCCAAACACAAGACCTTCTCAATCTCTTTTACTTGCCCGGATCCTCTTTGCTTCCAAATTCATCAATTTCCTTCGCAAACTCAAACCATGACACTAATCCTTTGGGCTTTATTGGAAACCTCCCAGCCTCGGATAGCACATCCGTTTTGTATGATCCGTTATTTCATCTCAACCTGCCCCCAGAACCTCCTTTGTTCAGGGAAGTATTCCAATCTATACCCCAAGGGTACAGTTTGCCAACCTTAAGAAGTGGTGCTAATTCTTTGTTCGGGGATGAGAGAGATTCAAGCGGAGTAACGGCGTACCAAGATGGGGATGGAGGGATGCTGGAGTTCACAAGGGACATGGCTTGTATTGTTAAAGGGAGTGAAACTGGCAAGAAGAAAAAGCCCCTTACTACGGAGCGGCAAAGGAGAGAACACTGGACTGATAAGTTCACGGCCTTGAGGAATTTGCTTCCTAACCCTAGCAAGGTACACGTTTCTGCTTCTCTTTAATTTCATGGTGTGTTTATATTATATCATATCGGCTGCTAATATAACAATTTTACACATATATAACAAAGTCCGATAGAGCCTCAATTGTGGGAGATGCTATCGAGTACATCAACGAGCTTCTTAGGACAGTTAACGAGCTCAAATTACTAGTAGAGAAAAAAAGATGTGGTAGAGAGAGAAGCAAGAGGCACAAGACAGAAGACGATGCTGCAGGGGATGTTGAGAATTGTAACATAAGGCCTCTTGGTGATCCCGAGCAGTCCTATAATGGTTCTTTAAGGAGTTCCTGGCTTCAGAGAAAATCCAAGGATACCGAGGTTGATGTTCGTATCATTGATGACGAAGTAACCATCAAACTCGTTCAGAGAAAGAAGATCGACTGCTTGTTGTTTGTTTCCAAATTTCTTGACGAGCTTCAGTTGGATCTCCACCATGTTGCCGGTGGCCACACTGGCGATTACTACAGCTTTCTGTTCAACACAAAGGTGGATGTGGATTACTCTTCTTTACCAAACCCATTTTCTCCATGGAGTGTTTTCTGAGAGATTTATATTTATTTCTAATTTTGCAGATATATGAAGGATCTTCTGTTTATGCTGGCGCGATAGCCAATAAGGTCATTGAGGTTATGGACAGAGAATATGCAGCTATTCCAACCACAAGTAGCTATTAGGATTAAACGATATATGATTCTACTGGATATTAAGATCTTTTGTTTTCTTGAATGTCATAGACTGGTAGTACTTAACATTTAAAAATATTGGTTGGAGGATGGCTATTCCCAAGTTCCAGGCTTCATGCTTTTCAAGCTAACTGGTTGTAAGTTGTAACACCAATGAACAGTCTAAGATAACTGCTCATTTCTTGTGCACGATTTTGGTTTTATTTTTTTTGGGATTAATCTTGGATATACTCAATTTTGGTTTTTGTTTGATCATGTATCAAAAAGTGAGTTTTCATTATTTCCAGATTATATTATTGCTGAACAAGTAAATATATATATGTCATGTTGAAAATTAAATTTGAGATAAGTGGTGTCTCATAACTATTAAAAGTTGGAAATGGCCGACTGTTTGTAGGATCTCAAATTCTTAGCTTAAGATTCTGTGTAAACATGGCCATGGAGCGAAGAAGTTTGCAGCGAAAGTTGAATATCTGGCAATGGATGTGTGGCGTTATTAGTTTGTTAAGGATTTATTTCTTCTCGTCTTAATCGAGTTTATTCTTAATAAATAGGCATGGATAGTGTGAATGCAAAACTAGGAGAGAATTTTACAGGCAGAATTCTTGTGGCTGCCCTCCTGGCAACTGTTTCCATTATTATCTTCACAACTTCATCTGATTTTAGCACCACCAATGCAGTATGTTTCTGATCCTTTAATATCATTCATTGATCTTTTAGCACCCCAAATTCTGTATTACAACTGATTTATTTCCATTGCTTTTCTTCAGAAGAATTCTGCTTTCTTTGTTATGGGTACTGAAAATGACCCTGTCTTTATATCTTGACACATTTTTCTTTGCAATGTAACATTAATTTTTCATTACTTTTCCAGTTCTCCTGCCATGAAACAGGAGTGACACATGTCTTAGTCACTGGAGGTGCTGGCTATGCGAGCGCTTTGACTCCTCAAAGATTCATACTGTGTAACTATAGTTATATATTTTATTCTGGAAGAAGCTTTCTCAGTCATTAAAAACAATTTCTATAAATATGTCACTATGTTTCATTAATTTGAAAACTCTTGCTTACTGCAACAGGATAATCTTTCCAGAGGCAGTATGGGTGCTGCTAAAATTCTCCAAAAGCTATTTCCAGAGCCTGGACGTCTTCAGCTCATCAATGCTGATCTTGGAGATGCGAAATCAGTACTAAACAACATTAATCTACCATTTCTGTTAATGCTTTGGTGTGCCTATAAGAAACTGTATAGAAATACATATTTGACTTTATTTTCTTTAAGACATATTTCAGGTCAACAAAATCTTTGCAGAAAATGCATTTGATGATGTGATCCATTTTGCAGCTGTTGCTTATGTTGGTGAAAGTACACTTGAACCTCTTAGGTATTAATTCGATTAAAGTGATGCAATTCTCTGAGCCGATTGGTTGAAGATTGATGTCATTAAGTTTCATAGGAATTTCTCTCTGCAGGGACTATCATAATATAACATCAAACACCTTGGTAGTTTCAGAGGCAGTGGCAGAACATCATGTGAAGACAATAATGTATTCTAGTACTTGTGTAACTTATGGAGAGCCTCTGAAGATGCCTATCACAGAACAAACTCCTCAAGTGAGATTTCTTCATACAATTTCCTTGTGTATATTTCAGTTTACAAGTTAAGACTTTGTTTAAAAAAAAAAAAAAAACAATGACCTTGCAGCTAAGTTTGACAAGTTTCTGTATTTCTCATCAATTTGTCAATACAGATGCCCATCAACCCATATGGAAAAGCCAAGAAAATGTCAGAAGATATCATAATCGACTTCTTCAAAACCACCAACATGGCTGTCATGATCCTAAGGTTGGTGATGTTATGAATTTCTATTGTCTTTCTATTCTTCATTGAAATACATTATAAATGCACACAACTTCTGAATAATTTGGGCTTATACCTTTGGCCCTGGGGAGTTTTTTTGACAACTATCATTTGTTTCCTTCTAAGTTTTTCAATATTATTGCTTTTTTTCTTTCTGCTAATTTCCGATACTTTGTGCAGTGTTATTGCTACCATTATGGCCCTTCCAAGTCCTTCAACTGCTGGGAGGTTGCTTTTGCTTCTTAAATCTATTAGTGAAGTCAGTGAGACTTCCAGTTCCAAGAGGTCCAAAAAGAAATCTGCATACAGCATTGGATCTTTGGTTCAGGCAGAGGTAGATAAATTTGAAATATTTTACGAGCTCTTCTCTCCTAATATTTTGTGTTACTGTGTAGGAAGAGCTTTAATTTTCTTTTGCTAGGCATGGCTTGTTTGCTTAGAGTACTTTGATTTTTAATAAGAATCAGAATATTCTGTTTGGAACTGAGAAAGGATGCTTATATGTATACTCTTTTTCATGTTTTGGTTTTCAGATTATACTGAAATTAAGCCTCTGGAACTGAGATTGAAATTAGGAATTGGTTTCCGTGGGAGGGTTCACAAAACAGAGGTGATTTCTTGGAATTTGATGTTATTTAGGCATTTAATAATTGACTGTTGTACACCATTCACTTTTTCTTAGTTATGTTATTGACTAACATAATTGTTCCTTTATTACTTTTTAACTTGTTGAATGAGCAGGTGAACGATGATAAGGATAATATTCCAGAAAATCCATTCAGCAACTTTAGAGTTGGGCAAACAGTGACCGCAAGGATTGTAGCCAAGTCTAATCAACCAGATAATAAGAAAAGCCACCATTGGGAGCTGTCCATCAAACCCACACTGGTTACAGGCAAGATATACTAACATAGCACAAATCACGCTGTCTCAAATGTTTGTGGTTGGAATCAAGGTTTAATCATTATTTCCCTTCAGTACCTTAATCGCCTCATCACAAAAGACCAAAAATGCTACGGACACCAGGGTTTTTACACCGAAATGTTGTACTAGCCTACGTGTCCCTCGATTCACACCAGCAAACCAGACACGTTTCACTTTATTTTTATTTTTTTCTAGTGAACGGCCTTCATCAAATATGGACGGCCGTTCACTTACATGGATTCCTGTTCATATTATATGGACGGGGGTCCATTTACTACGGACAGACGTCCCTATTTAAAGGACGCCAGTCTATGAATAAAAAATTCTTATAAAAATTAGGGACGGTCGTTCATAAGTTATGGACGGTTGTCCTTAAATATAAGACGGGCGCTCATATTTTAATGGACGCCCGTCCATTAACAATTTTTTTTTTTAAATTAAAAAACATTTAGGAACGGCCGTTCATCCATTATGGATGGCTGTCCCTTCATTTTGGACGGGCGTCCGTAAGGAATGGATGCCCGTCCATAATGTAAATATAAAAAAAAAAA
The DNA here is from genome assembly GCF_008641045.1 of Pistacia vera. NCBI lineage: Eukaryota > Viridiplantae > Streptophyta > Magnoliopsida > Sapindales > Anacardiaceae > Pistacia > Pistacia vera. The sequence goes on along the minus strand of NW_022196067.1, from coordinate 578,816 downwards.
AAAAATAAAAAACAATGGACACCTGTCCAAATTCTATGGACTGGCGTCCAGTAACCTTTTGGAAGTTATATCCCGAACCTTCATCTTATTAGATGATATTGTATTGAAATGTTGATTTACTTTGTTATAGATTTATCTTAATTTAATGATTCTGATAAGGAAATAATATATTAATGCATGAATTGGGGTTCTTTTTATTTATTCTCTCTACAACAATGGCAGTTAAATTTTGATGGTATAAAGTGCTAACTCTGCTATCTGAAAGCTTTAGTGAGAATATTATCCCATGCAAATGCTTAGAAATTTCTTAGAGGAGAGAGCTTTAACGTGACTAGTGTCTGATCCTTTATTGGATATTGATAATTTGTTCAGATATTCATTTGAGTTTTTTGTTTATGACCCTCAGAATTCATCGAAAGATGAACCTGGTGTGCTCAAAGCGGTTCAGAATGTGCATGTAATGATAGACAAGGAAGTAGCTGTTGGAACAGATCCAAAAAATGTGTTTGTATGTGGATTTAGTCAAGGAGGTCTCTCTCTCTCTTTCTTCCAGACGTTCACAGACACATAAATAAGACATTATTGGTTTTGCTATTTTTGGTGCAATAATATGAACAATTTTGCAGGTGCCTTGACGTTGGCTAGTGTTCTGTTGTACCCAAAAACTCTTGGAGGAGGAGCAATTTTTAGTGGATGGATTCCTTTCAATTCTTCTTTGATAGAAAAACAATATTGTTCTGTCAGCCGTTCCATGAGACCACAACTACTAGTTGTGATCGCATTTCGAAGAGCGAGCAGAAAGAAAAAAAAGAGCTCTGAGGTTTGCGGCAGGTGGCCCAGGCAAGGCGAGCGTAGGAAGTGCGACTGATCGGAGCCAGTGTAAGTCACAGCTGTTGGTGGCGAAGCGCAGGTCTTCTCAAATGAAAGTACTAGAGCGAGCCAGAAGCTGAACGAAACGACGAGTGTTGAACCTACCTCTTTCGTCTACTGTGACTTTGGTCTTCACCGCAGAATGGCAGGTCTTCTTATCTTGATTATTGAACTCTCCTCTTTTTTCTAAGCTTCTACAATCAAGATTTCCTTCTCTTTACTAGTTCCCTGTCTTAGTCTTTCTTAGGTCCTTTTGTAGTTACTACGTAAGAGGATAAGCAGCTGTAAACAGAGCATGGGAAAAAGTTGAAGTAGAGAGCCGTCCAACAATCTTGTTGCAGAAGGAGGTTAAATTATCAAAAGCGAAGAAGAAGCAAGTTGAACTGGAAATAAGAGCTCTGAGTATGTGGGTTATGGACAACCGTCCATATTAACTGGACGCCAATCCATAGAATTTGGACGGGCGTCCATCTTTTTTTTTTTTTATATTTACATTATGGATGGGCGTCCATTCCTTACGGACGCTCGTCCAAAATGAAGGGACAACCGTCCATAATGGATGAACGGCCATCCCTAAATATTTTTTAATTTTCTTAAAAAAATTGTTAATGGACGGATGTCCATTAAAATATGAACGTGCGTCCTATATTTAGGGACAACCGTCCATAACCTATGAACGACCGTCCCTAATTTTTATAAGAATTTTTTATTCATGGACTAACATCTTTTAAATAGGGACGTCCGTCCGTAGTAAATGGACCTTGTCCATATTTGATGAACGGCCGTTCACTAGAAAAAAATAAAAATAACATGAAACGTATCTGGTTTGCTGGTGTGAGTCAAGGGACACTTAGGCCGGTACAATATTTTGGTGCAAAAATCCCTGTGTCCTTAGCATTTTTGCTCAAAAGACACATATATACATATATAGGAAGGGACTGAGTTTTTGTACATATGACTATAATTTCAGATACTTTAATGTGATTGGATCAGACCCAGAAGGAAGATTAGGAGAAGCTCCTCGTGCTGAGCTAAGAGAGTGTGGCCGTATATCAGGTGCTTGTTTCGATGTAGCTCAAGGGATAATTCCTGGACTCAAGTTTAGAGGAACAGACTATAAAACAGCTGATGGGACTTGTATAAGGGACTACATTGATGTCACCGACTTGGTTGGTGCTCGTGTGCTTGCTCGTGCCAATGCAAAACCTGGGAAAGTTAGAATCTACTATGTTGGCACAGGAAAAGGTACTTCACGCTCGTCTTTTTAATAAGTCATTTGAATTTCTGATCCGAAAATAATTTAAAAACGCATGCATGTTTGGATGAATTGCAGGAAGATCAGTGAAAGAATTTGTGGAGGCATGTGAGAAGGCAACAGGGGTGGATATAAAGGTTGAATACCTGAGCTGCCGGCCTGGGGATTATGCAGAAGTATATAGTGATCCAACAAAAATAAGGCGTGAGCTGAATTGGACAGCCAGGTATGCAGACCTTGGAGATGCCAGAAGTCACAGGTGAATGGCTATGGTCCTTCCTCGGCCATAGATTAACCGTTATATAGCAGAGTTCATTGTAGTAGATTATTAGCCATGTCTACCAAAAAGCAGATGTTTTATGCTAGTATATGATAACTTATCCACTACTATTTATGAGTATCTAATAAAGTGAATGCAGCGGGGAAGAGTAATAGTTCTGGATTCAGCTTAAATTTCAAAAATAGCTACAATTATATATACTTGCAAAGATTTGACAAGTACATTATGTATGCCCCAATAAACGGGACCCTAATAGTACACAAATAACTGAAATGACAATACTCTGTTCCTAGTACATTACAATACAATGTTATTCATAGAGTAGATTTTCAGTTCCAGAGATCTGACCTGTGCGGCTTAAGTCTTCAGTGTACTGCGGATTCTGCTGTTCTAGAGTGTGTTGGATCATCAGAGAGAAAAGTAAGTATCTGATTTCTAATTTCAATCCAGCTTTATACTGGTTGTTTCTATGTCTCACTCCCTTCCGTTAAGCCCCTCACTTTCTCAACCTTATACAATCTGCCTGCCTCAGCTCAGCATGAATGTTTGGCGAGAGTGCATAGTGTTGAGTTTTCTGAGGTTCAAGTTCCAGAAGCTTCTCCGCAGCAATCTTACCAAGCTCTAGGTCCCCATATTCCAGCATTTGGTTTCATCTTCATTCCCCTCATCATGTCAAAGGCTTCATGTAATCTCCCAGCGCGGCCTAGCAAATCAACCTAGCATGCATAGTGTTCTACCAGAGGTTCTATACCATATACTTCAGTCAATGATGTATATAATATAATAATAATAATACGTTATACTGTTGGGCTATCCATGGGTGGGTACAATCAATGATGTATTTAATAATAATACGTTATATTTCAAAAGTTAGTATTTCAATTTTGGATATTCATTGATATAACCCTCCATATTCATTAGGCAAAACTATAATATTTATAGGGTGATGTTACTGATATTATTTACCAACTTAAATCATGTATTTTGACATGCTTTGAGATACAATAAAGATAAGATTTTAACTTTATAAGTATATCGTTATTAATTCGAAAAAAAACGCTTTTTTGATAAATTCTATAGGTTTTAAAACAAATCATAATTGTTATTGAAGCTACAGAAATCTTCATAGGTTTTTTTTTTTTTTTTTCTTTTTTGTTAAAAGAAAATAATCAAATATGTCTTTAAATTTCATATATTTATAAGGATCCCTAAGCAATTAGGTCAAATTTATAGTTTTCTTCATCAAGATCACCATGCATATACACACCAGACACACCTCATGCACCACCTCACCCTCCTCCCTTCCACCACCACCTTCTTCGTCGGCTCCTTCATCTGCCATGGGTTTAACTGCATGTGATTCTCTTTTCTATTCCATGTTTAACCAGGGGCAAAGTCAGAAAATTCATTCTGGAGGGCCAAAATGTTGTTAGTGAGGAAATATGAAGACCCATTATGGGGATCCGAGTGTGAATTTCAGAAACTGGGGGTGGCCAGAATAAGAGCTTAAATAAAGGGTTGAAATACTTTTTTTTTTTTTTTTTTTTTTATATATATAAAGTTAAAAAAAAAAATTGTGGGGCCTGGTTTGCGTTTAACTGCAATTGCGTAGGCCATCCCTTGAGTTTAAGGCCTCTCTTTGTATATGTATATATATTTAGAGTAATACTAGTCTTATAAAGGTAAAAACAAAGAGGGTATATAAAGACAATTTCTATCATTTATCTTCATGATTTCTCTCTCTCTTTCTCTCTCTTTTTCTGTTTTTTCTTTGTTTTTTTCTTTCTGCTGATGTCACTTTGTAGCTCTCTTTGTATTGTCTTTGTTTTTTCCTTCTTGCTGATGTCACTTTGTAGCTCTCTTTGTATTGTCTTTGTAAGGATAACATTTTTCATATATTTAATAGCTACTAAAATTTAATTTTCTTTCTTTCTTGAATTAAGTCAAAAAATACATGAATTAAATAACAATGGTCTTCATAACCTATTTGTCAGTTTAATTTGTACTACTGTTTTAATCAAGTAATACAGTATATTTCATGAATTTAGATTTAAATTTTAAATAATTTATTATTATTATTATTAAGAGAATGCCTATATATTAAATTTTTTTGCCTTAGACTTCTATTTTTGTTGAAACAGCTGTCACTCTATTACTCATCCTAGAAAGGAGATCAAAACTTGAAGATGACAAGACAAGTGTGTGAGTTGTTCATTGGTGTCAAAAGATTAAAGAGAAGGAAGAAGCTTGGTTTAAGTTTTTAATGTACAGATTGAAAGTTATCCACTCCTCTCTAGCTTTAATTTTTGTCTTTTAGTTAACACGATAAAATTTGAGAACCTCAAAAGCGGAGATTAAGTATATTTTTTCATTTTCATTTTTTCTATTCTTATTCTCTATTTTATTTCGTAAAATACGTTGTGCTTGTTCATTTATCATTCAGGCTTAGTTTGGTTCACTTTTATATACTTTTTTAAAAAGTTTTTAAAAAAAAGTTAAAAAAATTAAATTAAACTAGTATTATGATGTAGGATTTGAAAATAAATAAAAATACCCTCTATATTTGTTTATTTCAAACACCCCCATGTTTGTTTATTTACTAAAAACCCCTATAATAAAACATTAAAAGTTAACAAAAATACCCCCAATCCACCCATTAAATATGGATAGCCAGCCACCATTGCCGGAGGGTGGCCGGAGTCGTCGTATCAACGCATGACTGGCTGGATCTTGCCAGTCTTGTGCCTATATGGCCTTTTTCGGCCAGATCTACGGCTGGATCTGGCTGTATTTGCTCGTCAACGACTTCCAAAGATACGGCCGTCGTTGATGGTCAACGACGACTATGTGTTGGCCGTCATTGACGACTGACTACGGCCAAAGATCTAGCCATCAACGGCCAGATCTTTGGCCTTAGATCTGACCTTTTCTGGCTAGATCCATCGTGGATCTGGCCGGAAAAGGCTAGATCGACACACTACTGGCCAGATTCAGCCGGTAGTGCGCCATTATACTAGATTCCGACCATTTTCCGGCGATGGTGGCCGAAATCTAGTAAATATGGGTTGCTGGGGGTTTTTTTGCAATTTTTAAAAAAATATTTAGGGGTATTTAATTAAATTAACAAATTTAGGGGGTTTAAAAAAGTTGAATAATATTAGGAGTTTTTGCAATTTTACTGTTTAACTTTATTGGGAATACTAATAGTAGTATTCCCAAATGTGAGCCAAACGAAGCCTCATATTTTCTAGAGTAGAAAACATGTGATACATAAAATTTATTAAATAACTAAAAAATTCAAAACACACACACAAAAAAAAAAAAGTTGGTATTTGATAATAATATGTTATATTTCGAAAGTTGGTATTTCAATTTTGGATATTCATTAATATAACCCTTTATTTGGCAAAACTATAGCATTTATAGGAGTGACGGTTTTTGACCCAATGAGTGAGTTGACTCAGATGAGTCAAGAGTGAGACGAGTGCAAGGGGGTCATAATCGAGTCCATATTTTGGGTACTGAGCGTGAGCGAGTACAAGACAAAAAGTCAAGGCGTGTTTGAGAGAAGTGTTGAGTCGTATCAACTCGGGATAGGTGAGTGGAAACGAGTTGAGAGCGTATGGGAACCGAGTCAGAATGGGTATTGTTTTGTTGGGCCAAGTGTGAGCCAGCGATCCAGATCGAGACGTGTGGGGTCCATGTGGATGAGTGGGCCTTGGTTTGTGGGTCGGGTTGTTAATTTGGGCCACAAGAGTTCTTTTAATGGAAGGGAAAAATGGTAAATTTGAGAAGTTAAATATGCCTGATGTGTACAAATTGTTTGTGCAGTCTCTGGTTGCTCTGGGGAGATATGAACTATATACGATTTTTGGAAGATGATCAAAATTTCAGTTTTGTTAGAAAAAAAGAATCACAAATTTGAATGTCGCCTTTGCCTAAGAGAAGAGGAATAATAATCTGGACTACGAAAATAACTTCATACATAAAGGCTTCGAGTTGCTACTGCCTAATGCATGGCCTATTCGCAGTAGCTCGGACTGTCCATTCAGCAACATCTTGGGCACTCAAAGTCTGATCTTGAACGAGTTATTGTTAACATCATTGGAGCTTTTCTTGCAGCAAAACACGCAGCAAGAGTCATGGCGCTGCAACGCAAAGGCCGCATAATTTTCACTACTAGTGCTTGTTCATCGACTGCGGGGCTCTCAACTATGGCTTATGCAGTGTTGAATTATGAGATATTGGGGCTGGCAAAGAGCTTGGCGGCTGAACTGGGAGGGCCTGGGGTAAGGGTAAGTCGTGTTTCACCTTATTCAAGGTCTCAATGAAGTAGCAAAAGCTGAAGTCTTGATGTCATGTTCATTAATGCAGACAGCTTGGACCGTGCATAGTAGTAGCTTAGATGCGTGTGGACCCAACCCCTTTGAGGGTAGGCCTGGCATTTAAAAAAAAAAAAATTTATATAACCCCCAAAAAATTTGTTATTAATATATATATATATCTAGACCTATTTTCATATTTTTTAAAAATGAGAAATGAGAACTATTATACATATATCTAGACCCACAAAAAACTTGCTATTAATATATATATATTTGAGGCTCACATCATATTAAAAGTTTAAAATGCTCTCCACTGTTCTCCATGGCTCCACTTACTTTTTATGATTTTATCCACAAAATTATTTACTCTCTCATTTTTTTTTTCTCATGCTGTTCGCTCTTAAAACTTTTGAAGACTGAAATTGTTGAAGCTTTCACTACTCAAGGTGCCACAATTAGCTCAGTTTTTCGTTTTATTAGTTTTAGATATGTGTATTACTCATTTCAATTTAGTTTATTTTATGATTAAATCATGCTTTTTTGGAGGTTTTTTTATTCTAATTTGATGGAAAAATGCATGGATCTTGTGAATTTGTTTTGTGTTTTGTATCTAAGAATATTCCTGCTTTACCAAATTAAACTTTAACTATATAGTACTGGATGTTATTCTTTACCTTTCACCACTACTTTCCTACATTTCATCACCACTACTTTCCTACATTTCAAACGTTACCGTTTAGTTGCTCAACATTATTAAAGAAATTTGAATTACTATCTATATTTATACCAAGAAAATTCCCCATTTTTTTTATTAATTCATATTAAAAGTTAACGCAACGTTGATTTGATTTAAGTTTTGGTTGATTTTAGCTTAGGGTAGGTCAGATCATAGTCATGGAAATTTATAGTATCCAAAAAAAAAAAAAATTAAAAGAAAAAAAGAGGAGAAATTAGAAATTTATGTGGAATATTTTTGGTGCATTGTGGTTGTTATAAACTCTTTTGATTATATTGGATCATTAGATTCCCGTGGTTTTTTGCTCTCTTCACATTGAAGAGGTTTTTTCACATAAAAGTTTCTTGTGTTTTCTTGTGAATTGGATGTTATTTTCAACACATTTGCTCAGGATTTTACTTCTTATAAATTTATTCAAGTTAAAAAGTATTGTGTTATTACATTATTTTCTTTCAGGTTTTTGATATTGTATTATTTATTTTACTTAAAGTTTGGTGATTTTTTAAAAGTTTTCATTACTTGTTTGGTAAACAATGGCAAAGCTGCAGAGCCCCTCGCCGCCNTATTAAAATATAGACCCACAAAAATTGATATTAATATAAATACCTAAGCTTATCCTCAGATTTAAAAAAAAAAAAAATGATAATTATTATACATATATATAGGCCCACAAAAACTTGCTATTAATATATATATATTCGAGGCTCACATCATATTAAAAGTTTAAAATGCTCTCCACTCTTCTCTATGGCTCAACATGCTTTTTATGATTTTATTCACAAAACTATTTACTCTCTCATTTTTTTTTCTCATGCTGTTTGTTCTTAAAACTTTTGAAGACTGAAATTATTGAAGTTTTCACTACTCAAGGTGCCACAATTAGCTCCGTTTTTCGTTTTATCAGTTTTAGATATGTGTATTACTCGTTTCAATTTAGTTTATTTTAGGATTAAATCATGCTTTTTTTAGAGGTTTTTTAATTCTAATTTGATGGAAAAATGTATAGATCTTGTGAGTTTATTTTGTGTTTTGTATCTAAGAATATTCCTGCTTTCCCAAATTAAACATTAACTATATTGTACTGGATGTTATTCTTTACCTTTCACCACTATTTTCCTACATTTCAAACGTCACCATTTAGTTGCTTAATATTATTAAAGAAATTTGAGTTACCATCTATATTTATACTAAGAAAATTCCCCATGTTTTTATTAATTCATATTAAAAGTCAACGCAACGTTGACTTGATTTAAGTTTTGATTGATTTTAGCTTAGAGTAAGTTTGATCAAAGTCATGAAAATTTATAGTATAATCTTGGGAAGCCAAACAAAACAAAAATTAAAAGAAAAAAGAGGAGAAATTAGAAATTTATGTGGAATATTTTTGGTAGATTGTGGTTGCTATAAACTCTTTTGATTATATTGGATTTAAGTGGGTTGTTAGATTCTCGTGGTTTTTTATTCTCTTTATATTGAAGAAGTTTTTCCACATAAAAAGTTTCTTGTGAATTAGATGTTATTTTCAACATATTTGCTCAGGGATTTGCTTCTTATAGATTTATTCAAGTAAAAAAGTATTGTGTTATTATATTATTTTCTTTCAGGTTCTTGATATTGTATTATTTCTTTTACTTAAAGTTTGGTGATTTTTTAAAAGTTTTCATTAATTGTTTGGTAAATAATGGCGAAGCCGCAGAGGCCCCTCTATGGGCAAACATCTTGGGTTTGCCACTAGCTCGGACCCTGGACGGTAGCAGCTTGGACCCATTTACAGTAACCTGGAACGTCCATTTGGCTGTATCCTGGATACTTTGAAGTCTGACATAATTACCCAGTTTAGAAGTCCCGAGGCAAGTAAATGTCCTTCAGAGGACCAAACACTCAAATGGTCCACGTAGATCTTCAGACCTGTAATTATATAAGCTTTTCAGTTTGATGGACAAAAGATAATATATTAAACTTACATTCGTCACTTAACAATTGTGTTTGGCTTATATAAGCAATAAAAAAAAAATCTGGCTTTATAAATACAAATATAATTCATTATATAAGAAACAAACCATATAGCCAAGCTACCCAATTCAACTGCCAACTCTTGGATTTGAATGAGCCAAGCAAAAGAAATAAACTAAAAAATAATTATACAAAATTTAACAGAAGTGATAAACCTATCCTATATCACTCTAAGGAACACACCTATAACATTTCATGCTGTTAAAAGAAACAAATTTTTCACTGGATTAGATAGGATAATAGAATATAATAGAGTATGAAAAATGTATCAAACGCAACCTTACATTCTAACAAATCATACCCTTTTTTGGAAAAAACTGAAACACCAAAACACAATATGTACATCCCAAGACTAACAAGTACCAGGACAAATCACAGATACAAACCTGCATTTGGGGTGTACGTTCTAAACCAGAAGACTGGTAGGCATGTCCCTACCACGACCTTCATAATGACCCATAGGGTTAGGGTTGCGATGCCTTTTGCTATAATGCCTTAGTGGTAAAGGTCTATAACAAGAGCTTCGACCCCTAATTTGCCTACAATATAATAACCTGTAACTGACAAAAGAAAATACTTAAATCAGCTTATAAGTGTTTAGTAAAACACACATTTATTTCGTTTTTGCTTTTCATAAGATTGAAATTCATTCAACATTACACCCATTAAAAATACTGACAATAAAAACTGCTTAACATGCTAAATAAAACACACAGTTGGCTTTATTTCTATTTGTCAGTAGGCATATATTCCTCACATCACACCCGATGAAATAACTAATTCTTAATGCTTTATAAAATTCAATGATAAATCCAGTGCACTAAACTGATAATTTCCTGTCAAAACTATATTAAATTCAACAATTTGCCCATTCACCAGCCATACAACTCTTCTTTAGGGTTTCAAATGATCCCTTTCAATCAAAGAAACTTTCTTCCATAAACTCAATTAATTTCAATAAAAGAAACTTTAGTTCATAGTAGCTCAGACCATCCATACAGTAGCATCCCATAAGCTCCAATAATGTCAGCATTAACTCGTTCAAGATCAAACTTCAGAGTGTCCAGGATGCTGCTGAATGCATGGTCAATGCTGTTGTTGAATGCACGGTCCACACTGCCTGCAGTAATGAACATGACATCATGATTTCCGTGTTTCACAGTGGTGGTGGCTACAACTTTGCAGATGTGTTCTTTGTTTGTTATATCACAATGGATGTAGCAAACATTTTTTCCAAGTTCTTTATTGAGTTCCGTTATCTCAGTCGTTGATTTGTGGCTTTCCTAGTGTGAGTGTATGGTGAGGATTTGTTAATTGAGGCCCATGCATTTTTTGCTTTCTAATAGAAGAGCTTGACCTACCTCTTAATAAGGCCCAAAGCCTAAGCCCTTTTTGAATTAAAGTCTGTACCTATTGTGGTCAAATTGATAGAAATACAATACCATTTAAGCCAATTAGGGCTAAATTTAAACGAATTCATTCCATGATTATGTTAATTTGTGTAACTAGTTTAATTAAAAGGTGACAAGACATTTATATCTCAGAAATCTTTTAATACATATCGAACCTCTTACATGTAGCTTATAGAACCCACAACTAGGGGCAATATTCACTAAATTAATTAATATTTGATTGCATAACATCAATCATAATATTATATCTTGTTCGGGTAAAAATCATTTCAAAAAATGATTTGCGTTCTATTAGAAGGACATTCAAATAAAAATAAAACAAAACTCTACAATGAACAAATCATCCCACAATTAAACATTCAAATAATGTCGCCATTGAATGCACGACCCACGCTACTGCCTAATGCATGACCCATTCATAGCAGCTCGGACCGCCCATTTGGCAAAATCCTGGACACTCCAAGTTTGATCTTGAATGAGTTAATGTTAACATCATTGGAGCTTTTCTTGCAACGAAACACATAGCAAGAGTCATGGCGTTGCAGCGCAAAGGCCGCATAATTTTCACTGCTAGTGCTTGTTCATCAATTGCGAGGCTTTCTACTTTGGCTTATGCAGTGTTGAATTATGTGCTTTTTGGGTGGCAAAGAGCTTTGCGGCTGAACTAGGTTTAGGATAAGGGTAAGTTGGGTTTCACTTTATTCAAGGTCTAAATGAAGTAGCAAAAGCTGAAGTCTTTATGTTATGTTCATTAATGCAAGCATCGCGAACAGTGCACGGTAGCAGCTCAGACCCATTCGCAATAGCTTGGACAGGCCATTCGGCAACATCCTGGAAACTTCGATGTTTGATCTTGAACAAATTAATGTTACCATAATTGGAGCTTTTAGGATGTTGTCGAATGGATGGTCCAAGCTGCTACGAATGGGTTTGAGCTACTGCCGAATGCACGGTCCAATCAAATGAAACTCTCATTCGCAAAACTCAATTAGTTTCAATCAAAGAAACTTTCATTCCTAAAACTCAATCATAAAAAAATACACACACACACACAAAAAGAGAGGAAAATCTTATTAAATATCAAAATAAGGATAACAAATAAAGCCTAGTTAGTAAATACGGGTACGGCAAAAAAACAGTACAGGAATTTTACGGGTATAATACGGTAAATAGTGAAAAATACATTTATAAAAATTCGGCCATAAAATTCAGATACGGGAAAAATATGGTACGGGTATATATGGGTTTAATACGATGCATTGTTAATAATACGTTTTGAAAAATACGGCAATATCAATCTTAGTTTTAACATTTTTATGGACTACCTGGTTAAAATCCATATAATATTTCAAATGCAAAGTATTCAATTAACCAATAACACAAATACACAATATATAAATATAACTGATATTCAAATTATAGTCTCCAGACTCAAACTTTAGACAATTCCTCTATCCCTCTTCCTCTCTCAAGCTCTACATTTCTCTCTGTTCGTCTGTCTCCATGACCCTTCTGCTAAGTATAATCTTCTTCCTTCTCTTACCTTACTCAGAAGCCAGAAATAACACTTTTGGAAACAACGACCAGAATGCTTATGAATTCTGTAAACCCACATCTTGCAGCCCAAAAGGCCGCCAAATCCGTTTTCCCTTTAGACTCATAAATCAATCAAATTTTTGTGGACTTGAAGGGTTTGAACTATCATGCTCTGGGAACAAAACTCTGTTGCATCTTCCTTTCTCCGGCGATTACTATGTGCAAAAAGTTGACTATCTTCGAAACACTATAACCATCATGGATGTGAATGAGACACCATGCTCACTGCAAAGTCTTCACTCTCCTAACTTCTCAGAGTCCAGATTCATTACCCGCATGCAACAGAACAATTACACTGTAGTGAACTGTACTGAGTGGATTATTCCAGATTTTTCTTTTGTAGTGGGACCTATTTGTGTTAGTGATGAAACAAATTTTTTTTACACAATGGATGAACATGAGTCCAGTAGCTCTCTGCCTTCATTTTGCAGCGTATATGGAACATTTAGTATTCTACATGTGGTTGACCCGACTTATTTTTATGAGGACGCTATTATGAGGGCCTTTACAACATGAAGCATCGACATAGAATGGAATGCTATTGATGGATGCTATGGCTGTGAAAAATCAGGGAAATATTGTGGATTCAACACTTAAAGCTGAAAACGTGAGGAATTGAGGAAGAAAAGCTGAAGAAGAACTGAGGAAGAAGAAGTGAAGAACCAAAGAAGAGAGATCTGTTTTAATTTTTAGTAAAAACCCACTAAAACGACGTCGTTTTAGGGGTGAGATTTTTTTTTTTTTTTTTTTTTTCAATAATTCGCGAATAGTTCGCAAATTATTCGCGAATTATACAGAAAGCTTTATTATACGCGAATTATATGGAAGATTTTACAAAATACGTATACGTGCATTTTATACACGAATTATATGGCTGTCCGTACAATTCGTGTATAATACGCGTTTTTACTAACTAGGAAATAAAGCCACAAACAAATTAATTTTCATACCTTCATTCAATCTTCTTGCAATCAATTCAAATAAAATCAAACAAAATTCTACAATGAACAAATCATCCCACAATCACACATTCAAATAAAGTTGCTACCAAATGCACGGTTTGCGTTGTTGCCTAATGCACGACCCATTCGCAGCTGCTCGGATCATCCATTCGGCAATATCCTAGACATCCCAACTTTGATCTTGAACGAGTTAATGTTAACTCATTGGAGCTTTTCTTACAGCAAAACACGCAACAAGAGTCATGGCACTACAATGCAAATGCCACATAATTTTCACTGCTAGTGCTTGTTCATTGATTGTGGGGACTTTCGACTCTGACTTATGTAGTGTTGAATTATGGGATATTGGGGTTGGTGAAGAGCTTGGCGGCTGAATTGGGAGGGTCTGGGGTAAGGGTAAGTTGTGTTTCACCTTATTCAAGGTTCAATGAAGTAGCAAAAGCTGAAGTCTTGATGTCAGGTTCATTAGTACAGGCAGTGCAGATCATGCATTCGGCAGTAGCTAGGACCCATTCATAGAAGCACAGACAGTCCATTCGACAACATCCTAGACACTTTGAAGTCTGATCTTGAACGAGTTAATGTTAACACAATTGAGCTCAAGAGCACCTTGACTAATCCCCCGAAATCCTAAAGTTAACGATTGGGTATATCATCTAGTGGCCACCCCTATTAGCAACCATGAACTCAAGACCCCTTGAGTAACATACTCAAGAGTTCCTATTGTCCTACCCGGCCACCTAGGGGTGGTTAATTACTAATATTATTTACCAACTTAAATCGTGTATTTTGACATGGTTTGAGATTCAACAAAGTCGAGAATTTAACTTTATAAATATATTGTTATTAATTTTTAAAAATTGCTTTTTTTGAGAAATTCTATAGGTTTTAAAACAAATCATAATTGTTTTTGAAGTGACAGAAATCTTCATAGGTTTTTTTAAGAAAATGATCAAATATATCTTTAAATTTCATAAATTAAGAAAGATCCCTAAGTAATTAGGTCAAATTTATAGTTTTCTTCATCAAGATAACCATGCATATACACATCGGTCACTTCATCAAGATAAACCATGCATATACACGCCGGTCACACCCTGATGCACCGCCTCATCCTCCTCCCTTCCACCACCTCCTTCGTCGGCTCCATTTGCCATGGGTTTAACTGTGTGTGATTCTCTTTTCTATCCACATTTTGTAAGATCTTAACAATTCAATAGAAAGATGAACACATGAGATATCTTTGGCTTGGCTAACACACTTAAGCCATGTAGTTTTCCATTATATTTATAGCTGTACAATTGAACTGTTAAACGTATAATAAGGAAACAAATATGAGCAAAATAAGGAAACAATCAAATACACATTTGTAGGAGAAAGTTACGCTAACAGTTGGAACATTTTGAATTAGTAATAGAATGGATAGAGTGAGCAATTGGTGCAGATGCTCCTGGATTTTCTACTCAAGATTCTGATAGTCTAACACCCCCCCTCGAATTAATGGGGTTTTGATAGACCATTAATTTGCTCTTTAGATACTAAAAACGTTGTGCAGTTTGGCCTTTGGTGAAGACATTCGCTATTTGATCCACGGTTGAGACATTTTTTACTTTAATATCATTGTTGCATACTTACTCTCAAATAAAATGATAGTCAATCTCTACGTGCTTCGTTCTTGCATGGAACAACAGATTTGAAGCGAGTGCAATTGCCCCAATGTTATCGAACCATATAGTTGGTGTGTGGACTAGACCAATAATCAATTCTTTGAAAAGCATTCTGAGCTAGTATACTTCAGTTGTAGCGAGTGCCATTGAACTGAAGGGGGAGAAGGATCATTTGGAGATGACATAGCTGCATAAATGTTAGATAATAAGTTACTAGATAGAACTGAACTAGGAATTATCAGTGGTTCACCTGCAGTAGGATTTGTTCTTCGAGATGTGGTGTGCTCGACCAGTTCCTTAGCTGGGAAAGATTTCTCATCAAAGATGACATGTTGTGAGATGTATACCCGTTTAGTGGCTAAGTCAAGACACCTATATCCTTTTTGATAGTTGGAATAGCCTAGGAAGAGACACTTTTTACTTCGGAATGCCAACTTATGGTCATTATACGGTCGAAGGAGTGGATAACAAGCGCATCCAAAAACACGTAAGTCTATATAAGTTGGCTCAGTTTTATGAAGTAAAAAAAAAGGTGTCATATTATCTAAGACTTTGGTTGGCAATCTGTTTATTAAGAACATTGAAGTAAGGAATGCATCAACCCAATATTGGGGGGACAAACTTGATTGAGCTAGAAGTGTTAGTCCTATTTCTTGGATAACCACCAGTTGGTTGTACAGAGGAAACCCATACATCAGAGCGGATTAAAGCAAGAGGAACAAAATACTAATGACTAGACTCTGGGAAAGGTAATTGCTAGCAAAACTCTATTTTATTTGAAGGACCTTTGATAGAGAGTTTATTTAAATGAAACAAACTATCTAAAATGACACTAGAGGGATGTCTTAGCCTTAAGTGCCAAGTGTCTGCATTAGCTCGAACCCTTATTGTCACTGAAAGACATGTGAGGCTTTTATGAGAAGTCTTGCACCCAGCTAGTGGATATAGGCCGTTTTCAACCACACCTTGAAGTAGAATTCTGCCTGTCAGGTTCCCTTCACGATAAAATCATTAGCAGTTAAGATATAGTAACAATTATTATCTAAACAAAATTGATTGATAGAGATGAGATTGGTAGCTGCTTGTAAGCAATGGAGAATTTTGTTTAGATGAAAATTGGATTGGCCGAACTTAAAGGTGGTAGAACCAGTATTTAGAACTTGCAGACTTGAACCATTTCCGACAGTTACAGTTTTTGATTCACGAAAGGGCTGCTGATGAGTGAGAATAGTTGCATTTGATGTAATATGGGCATTAGCTCCGCTGTCCATATACCAAACTTGATGATCAAATGTGGCATTAGTCTCAGCGACCATTGCTGCGAGATCTTGAGGAGGAAATAGACCCTAATATGAATAATCAAAATGGTGAAAACAATCAATAACAATATGGCCAGATTTACCACAAATTTGACAAACCAGACGGTTGTTGGGGAGTTATGGAAGAGTAGATCTGGTTTGCTGGTGTGGCCGATAATTAGAGGAAGCTGCATTATGCATTTTGGTGGGAGGGAGTAGAGGTCCTTTCTTTTTCACATAAGTAGGTGCCTTAGATTTGTTTGCAGCAAATGCAAAGTGAGTACTATCCGTGCCAGGAACAAAGTGATTGATATCCATAAGATTTTCATAGCCCAGCAATTCAGCTTGAAAGTCTTTGAATGTGAAGTCAGTTTCACGGGATGCAAAATTAAAAGAGGTGGCAAACGGTGTGTAGGATGATTGTAGGCCACCAAGAAGAAAGGAGATCAAGTCTTGATCGTCAACAGGCTTACTAGCTGTTGCCAATTACTCTGTAAGACTTTTGGCATTGTCAAGATACTCGGAACAGGATTTGGTACCTTGAGTCAATGTTTGAAGTTGACATTTAAGATGGGAAATTTGGGAACATGATTGAGAAGAAAAGCGAGTCTGCAGGGCAGTCCAGACTTGCTTAGACGTTTCCAATCCATAAACAGTGGAAACAAGTTTTTCCGAAAGAGATGCAAGGATCCATCCAAGGAGACAAACATCTTTCTTCTGCCAAACAATATAGGCAGGATTTAATGAACCAGAGGCAATATTTTTTGGAGGACAAGCTTCAGTACCATCAATGAAGCCAACTAAGTCGTGTCCTCAGAGGAGATTAAGGAACTGCATTTTCCATGCCAAATAATTGTGGGAGTCGTCTAGCTTAACAGAAATAGTGATGGTAGGATAGGTTTAGGGATGGAGGTGTCGTTGTTGTTGGCCATTTGGATGATGCGGAAGCTAGAGAAAGGATCATTTTGAAAAGCGTGTGCTTATAGGATGTTAGGCTGATACCATGTAAGATCTTAACAATTCAACAAAAAGATGAACACACGAGATATCTTTGGCTTGGCTAACACACTTAAGCCGTGCAGTTTTCCATTATATTTATAACTGTACAATTGAACTGTCAAGCATATAATAAGGAAACAAATATGAGCAAAACAAGGAAACAATCAAATACACATTTGTAGGAGAAAGTTATGCTAACCGCTGGATCATTTTGAATTAGTAACAGGATGGATGGAGTGAGGAATTGGTGTAGATGCTCCTGGATTTTCTACTGAAGATTCTGATAGTCTAACGCATTTAACCAAGGGTGGAGTCCAAAAATTTATTCTAGGGCGGCCAAAATGTTGTTAGTGAGGAATTATGAACATACATTATGGGGACAAGAGTGTAAATTTTAGAAACTATGGTGGCCAGAATGTGAGAAATTATTAGTTTTTGCCTTAGACTTCTATTTTTTGTTGAGACAACTCTTATTGTATCGTTCATCTAAGAAATCAAAACTGGAAGATGAGAAGACAGCTATGTGAGTTGTTCATTGGTGTCAGAATATTGAAGAGAAGGGCGAAACTTGGTTTAAGTTTTTAATGTACGGATTAAAGGTTATCCACTTGTCTCTAGCTTTAATTTTTTTCTTTTGTGAAACTAACAACTTATTGCTAATCTTTAATTAACATGATTAAAATTGAGAATCCTGAGACCAGAGATTAGTTACTAATTGTATATATATTTAAAATAAAGGATTTGTTCGTTTTTATTTTCATTTTCATTTTTTTTATTCTCATTTTCTATTTTATAATAGGTAATACTTGTTCACTTATCATATCTGTTTTCTAGAGTAGAAAACATGGAAAACATAAAATTTATTAAATAACTAAGGGTGCGTTTGGTTTATTATTTTGGATAAGATTTTGGGGATAATTGAATATGAGAGTATTACGAGGTAATATTTAAAAATTTATAAAAAAACCTCATAAGTTTGCTAATTTAATAAATACCCCAATATATAAAAATATGTAAAATGACAAAAAGACCCCCACCACCTGCATTGTCAGATTCCGGCCACCACCGCCGGAATCTGGCCGAAAAATTGCATAACGACACATACCAGCCGGATCTGGTCGGTATGGCGTCACTATGGCCTTTTCCGACTAGATCCACCACGGATCTAGTCGGAAAAGGCCATATCTTTGGCTGTCGACCGCCACATATGGCCGTAGATCTGTCCTTTTCCGGCCAGATCCACTGTGGCTGTGGATCTGGCTGGAAAAGGCCAGATCGGTGAATTACCAGCCAGTTCTAGTCAGTAATTCATCGTTGTGGCAGATTCCGGCTACCACCGACGGTGGTTGCCGGAATCTAACAAGTATGGATCATGGGGGTATTTTTGTTACTTTTTAAACTTTTTTTCAGGGGGTATTTAATAAAATTAATAATCTTATGGGGTCTAAAAGTAATTAAAAAGTAGGCTAATATTTCTGGAATAATGTGTCAAACATTATTTGGAGAATAGGATTGGGAATATGAGCAGAAATAATAAGCCAAACGCACCCTAAAAAAATTGAAAACACGTAAAACATAAAAAAAGTTGTTTTCTCTATTAATTTACTACAATGTTCCATTTGTATCATAAGAAAATATTAACAAACATATGTTTACTATTTTCATTTTCAAATACTACTTTTAGAAAATGATGAGGAATGCATTTTCAAAATTTGAAAATATAAAATCAAACTTATTGTTTTCATTCTCAATTTTATTTTTGAAAACAAAAACGTAAATAAACGCCACATTAGTATTTTTATTTTTTATATAGTAAGACAGAGTTTTACTTGGATCATACATAAGAGCAAACGAGAATATATATATAACAAATGTCGGAATTGTGTATATGGCTTGTAAAATTAATTTTTATCCACACAAACTATATTATTAATTAAAGAAATGATAATATTATTAGATAATATTAAAATGGAGAAGGCAATGCTAACTTTGATTAAATATATAATGATTTAATTTATAATTATTAAAAATAACTTGTTTCAACTTCCTTCTCAAGTCAATTAAATTGCAGTTAATGAGCTAATAATTAGTGCTAATTCGAAAATTGATTTTTTAGCATTTCATATGTTACAATGACCAAAATAACCTTCAATTGTTTAATTTACTTTCATAATGATGTCGGTTAAATTTAGGGGTTATTTTGAATTTTTTTACAACATCTGTCCTTTAAGTAGGCGAAAATTTTAGACTAAATAAATTATACAAAAAAACTTACGCAAATTCAAACCATTTCCATTCAAGTAATGGAAATATTGTTTTCGTAATGCATTTTTTATCATTGCTAAGAAGGATATTTTCGTCATTTCAGTATAATTTCTAAGTTGATTAATAATAATAACAATAACCACCCCTAAGTTTTCAAAAAGTTCCATTCTGACTTAAGGTATATTATTCGGAGACCACGCTTGATATGTTAGAAATTAGCAAATACAATCCTTCCATCAATTTCCTATTTAAAATATTGCAAAATTACAATTTTATCCCTGGAACATCCAAGTCAATTAATTGTTCACAAACGGTTTTTTGAGTCAAAGGAACAAAACGTTAGTATTTCAAATGAGTGTCGCAATGAAAAGGTTCAAAATACGGGGACGAAAATGATTTCTCCCAAGATTTCCTCTAAAACCCTTAAACCCTAACCTCTGTTCAGTGTCAACACGAGACGACAACAAGCTCGC
Organism: Pistacia vera; assembly: GCF_008641045.1. Classification (NCBI taxonomy): domain Eukaryota; kingdom Viridiplantae; phylum Streptophyta; class Magnoliopsida; order Sapindales; family Anacardiaceae; genus Pistacia; species Pistacia vera. The sequence continues at coordinate 558,665 of NW_022196067.1, read as the reverse complement.
TGTGAGCTCTTGGCAGTCGTCACGAAACAACAACTCTAATTTTGAATCTCTCTGAACTCTGAAGCTTTACAAAATCTACCAAATAATTACGCTAGGGTTTTCAAATTAACACAATGGCGGCGACTTCTAAAAAATCGCAGAAGAGGAAGTCGAAAGACGGACCAAAGCTTAACAAAGCGTCCAAGAAGCCGTTCAAAGCCGCGAAGAAAGAGTCGAGTGACGCCGCTGCTTTGCAGCTTGCGGACGACGATGTTCCCGTCTTTCCTCGAGGTTAGGGTTTTTTTTTTTTTTTTTTTTCATTTGTTTAGTTAGTTAGTTTGAATTATTGTTGTGTGTGAACAGGTGGGGGAAGTACTTTGAGTCAAAGAGAGCGGGACGAAATCTATGCTGAAGTTGATGCGGAACTTGAGGCGGAGGAGAGGGGCTTAAATAAGAAGAAGAAGAAGAAGAAGTTGCAGAGGAAGAGTAATGAAGCTGTTGATGATTTGGGTTCACTTTTTGGCGATGGTATTACTGGCAAACTGCCTAGATATGCCAATAAGATTACTTGGAAGGTAAGAGCTCCCTTTGTAGAATTTTATAATTTGTCTGATGTGAAAGCTATGGACTAGATTATTGATTAGTAGACATAATTTTGGTGATGAAAACTTTAAAAAGAAAAAATGGGCAGAATGTAGATTGCATATGTTATATACCTCTTAAAATTGATTGTTGTACGATGTTGGTAGACTCTGAAGTGGAATGTTTTTATTGCTGCTTTTGTTGAGTGCATGCTGTTTAAATGGTCTTAAAGATTTGATTTTCTTCCATGCATTGCTCATACATTTCTGAAATTGGATGCATATAATCTTAAGGAGCCAATTTTGTGTTGAATTTCATATATTGTTTTCTTTTTCTTCTCATGCTGTCAATATTACAATTATTTCCTATACCAAAGAAATATAAATACGGTCTTGTTAATTGGAAAGATTTTGTCCTCTGCGTCGTCATGTGTAGTTTTTCTTTCCCAACCCAGACTGATTAGTTTGATTACTTCAGGTGGAATTTTCAATTTACTTTTATTCAGAGTGGTGAACTTCATAATATGTTAAGACTTATTATTCCTCTGTGAATGACCAGAATATTTCACCTGGAATGAGGCTTTGGGGAGTTGTTGCTGAAGTGAATGAGAAAGACCTTGTAATAAGTCTTCCAGGGGGCTTACGTGGATTAGCTCGTGCCACTGATGCGCTCGATCCTGTTTTAGATACTGAAGTTGAGGTGCTTATGTGCTGTAGGTTATTAATTTATTACTATCTTTCTTTTGCAACTGCGAAACCTCAATATATTTTTTTTTCTATTTACCAGGATAGTGAAGGTAATCTCCTTCCAACTATATTCCATGTTGGGCAGCTGGTTTCTTGCACTGTTTTGCAGTTGGATGATGACAAGAAAGAGAATGGGAAAAGAAAGATCTGGCTTTCTTTGCGCCTTTCTTTGTTGCACAAAGGCTTTACCTTGGATGCTGTTCAAGAAGGAATGGTATGTAACTCTGATTGTTAAAAGATCTAATTTGGTAATTTTCTTTCCTATGATAATAAACTTGAAGTTTTCTTTATTTATTCTCATGTGTTGAATTTTTAACATAATAGTTGAATTGCATAGGCTTTTCTTCATACATGAATTGAACTTAATTGGAGGAGAAAACTAGGAATAAAGCATGTTTATCTACTAACTATTTTGACAGTCTTTCGGTGTTTGATTATGTGGTGGGTTGTTGGCCTGTAGATTGCATCTCTAAAACTCCAGAAAGAGACACCAAATTCTTGTCTGGTGCATTTTCCTTTGTGCTGACTCAGTATAAATACCTTAATTATACTTTGGTTTGCACCATGTTTGTCATCATTTTGCTACTGGGCTGATCAAATTGGTTGACCGGTTTTGCCACAAGACTCTGTGTGTGTGTGTGTGTGTGTGTGTGAGGCTGAGATTGTATTGAAATAAAAAATACTACCTAAACTGGTCCGGAAGCCCAGAGTCCACAAAAGTTCCACCAGACAAGTCTTGTAGCTTGCATGACCTAGGCAGTTTACAACTAGTGTGCTGCTCATTTTGCTTTCGTGAAAGAAGTGTTTTAAGTGTGCAATAACCATATTTGGACCCTAAAAAGGAACTACTATAACGATCTTGGTATAATTCTGCAGAAGTAGGTTAGCTGTTTAAACTTGATATCTCTGCCATATGGATTATTACTTCAAGTAGAATTTGAAACTTCATGGGAATTCATACATATATGTCTTTGTTTGTGATGTAACTTCCAGACCTGAGCTTATTGCTTCAAAAAACTTGCCCTTACTCTTTTGACTTACTTGGTTAGTGTTAGAAGTTGAATTTGTCCCACATCGCCCAAATAGTGGGCTGTTATGGTGTATATAAGTGATTGAGCTCCCTCCTCTCTTGAGCTAGCTTTTGGGAGTGAGTTCTACCCAAGTCCACTTTATCATGGTATCAGAGCCATGTTTGTTTCTCTCCCCTCTTTTGTTGGGGCGATGATGGGTTTGGACCCCGGCCTTGCACGCCGAGCGTGAGGGAGCGTGTTAGAAGTTGAATTTGTCCCATATCGCCCCAATAGTGGGCCGTTATGGTGTATATAAGTGATTGGGCTCCCTCCTCCCTTGAGCTAGCTTTTGGGAGTGAGTTCTACCCAAGACCACTTTATCGGTTAGCAAATTGCTTAAGTTGTATTTAGATATTGGGCTACAAGGAGTTCAGAATGTATTGTGCTTGTTAGCATTTGTCAAAGTATAGTTCTCTCCAGTTGCAAATTGGTGTAGTAAACTATATATAGTGATTGATTTAGCAATACGGTTGCGATATATCCTGTGAATAATGCATTTAGTATCAGTTACATATCTTACAGAGAATGAACTTATGGTGTTGATAAGCATGGAGTTGTTTTATGAAGGACATTATGTCATCACATGCTGTGGAGATAAATTGGTCCATAGTCTTTCATAATTTTTTTTTTTTTTTTTTTTTTAATTTTTTTTATGGATTTGGATAATGTATTTGTTCTCCTATGGTCTCCCATCTCTCTTTGTGTTTACAATTCATTTGATTATCGATTACATTCACAATTTCGTGTAGAATTCTTTATCCGTAATTTTTTTTTCTAACTCTGTTCTATTACAGGTCCTTACTGCATATGTGAAGAGCATTGAGGATCATGGTTATATTCTTCATTTTGGATTGCCTTCTTTTACTGGGTTTTTGCCAAAAAAAAGCCAAGCTGGTACATATTCACTAACTTCTTGGTCATTTAGATGGTTTGATCACTGTAATATTGTGTCTACGCTTTTGTATGTAAAAAGAAAAGGCTAAAAGTCCTTAAGACAAATTTCTTTCTTCTTTCTTTTTGTTGGTTGTTTTGTGGATCATTGACTGTTTGCAAGGCTTTAAAATGCTTTTCCGTTCTTGAAAAGTACAATTTAGATTATTCTGTGGTTTGCAATGTCTGGATAGTTTTTTCTTTACTATTTTTGTTTTTTGAACTTCACTCTTAGGCTGCAGCTCCCTGGTTATATACTTTTACGTGATTCTAAAGTGCATTTATGTTCTTGAAAACACGATTTAGATCGTACTACTGTTTGTTTTTAGATAGTATTCTTTGTTTCTTCTTTTTTGTTTTGACTTCAGTGTTAACCTGTTTTACATCAACCATATATGTGTATCTATATATCTCATATTTTGGTTTTAAATATATTGATCTTACTCATTTTTTATTTTCTTTATTTCTTCTTGGTCTCTACAGAAAGCAGGGGGATTGAAGTGAAGCCTGGGCAACTTTTACAAGGTGTTGTTAGAAGCATTGATAGAACTCGTAAAGTGGTTTACCTGAGTTCTGACCCAGATACAGTGTCTAAATGCGTAGTATGTTCCTGCCATTTCATTGCTTTTTTATCTGGTTGCCTTTATTGTCTTCCACTATATTCCTTAATTTAACATTCTTCCATTGTACTCTTATACAGACCAAAGATCTTAAAGGAATTTCAATTGATCTTCTGATTCCAGGCATGATGGTCAGTGCTCGTGTACAGTCAATCCTTGAAAATGGAATAATGTTATCGTTCCTCACATACTTCACTGGAACTGTAAGGGTTTCTCTCTATCCCTTTTTTTGGCTGTGTTCTAGTCATGTTAGCTTGTCATGTTAATTGATAAATTGAGTTTCCACTCCACTGGTTATGGATTTAATTTTCATATATTCTGCTCTCTTGGTTTAGTTTTATTTTAAATTTGTCAATAGTATAAAGTTCAAGTCATGACTCTACTGCCTGCGAATATCTTTCTCTATTTTCTCTTCTTATCTCTGCATATGTATTTTCCTTTTAACTAAACAGGTTGACATATTTCATTTACAAAATACATTCCCTACTACAAACTGGAGGAATGACTACAGTCAAAATAAGAAGGTAATTGTTGTAGCAATCATATTGTTTAGTTGGTTCTTTGCAGCATTGCTTTCTAGGTTTTGATGATTGTAAAGCTTTATTTGCCATGTTTTTATAAACATTATTTATGCCAGGTGTTTTGTCTGCCATGTTTTCTATCACCTAATTTTAATTTCTTTAAATTTAATTCATTAATGTGTATCTGATATGTTCAGGTTAATGCTCGGATATTATTCGTTGATCCCTCTAGTAGAGCTATTGGTTTGACCCTGAATCCATATCTTCTTCACAACAAAGCTCCTCCTTCAGTAAGTTTGCTATGCAACTTTATAAAATATCATTCTCGCCCATTGATGTTACTTGAGCTTTCAAATAGAATTAGTGCAATCTGGTTTGTCTCATCTCCCAGTACCTAATCAATATGGCCTAGGTTGGAAAAAAGGAATTAGGTCAACCCATGGAATACTCTAATTTACTAAGTAGTAGACATTAGTGCTGGAACTTCTTCGACTAATTATTATAATGGTATGTGTTTTGTGATGACCCAGCTACATCCAGATAAGACTTTTATCTGTTTAACAATCTTAGTGCAGGTTGAAGCCTTTCCGTTTCATTTTCTTATGACTATTTTTGTGGTTCCATTGGAAACCTTTTTATTTGGTGAATTGAGTATTCTTATGCACACTCTAATTTTCTGGCTTGATGTGCAGCATGTTAAAATTGGAGATATTTATGATCAGTCAAAAGTGGTTAGGGTTGATAGAGGGCTGGGTCTGCTTCTTGACATCCCTACCACTCCAGCATCAATTCCGGCATATGTCAGTGTATGTTTGATCTGTGGTTAGTTATAGTTAAGCATCATTTAAATCAGTGAGGTTTCTGCTGGGTTGGTAGTAACTTTTTTGTGCATTTCACTGCAGATATCTGATGTTGCTGAAGAGGAAGTGAAGAAACTGGAAAAAAAGTACAAGGAAGGAACCCGTGTTCGTGTTCGAATTCTTGGGTTTAGGCACTTGGAGGGGCTTGCAACTGGGATTCTGAAGGTTGCCATTTCACTTTTATAGGACACTCTTGACTAGGAAATGCATCTCTAATTTGAAAATAGTAACTCTATAGAATATAGACATTATACGAGCATTTGCTTATAAGTAAAATGTAAGTAGTCGATTATCAATGTTGTTATTTTGTAGGTTTTTTTTTTCCTTGTCCCTTAGTGCTAATATAATAACCTATTTTACAAATTAAAAATGAGGTAGAGAGTGAGGCTTGGGTTCAACCCTGGAGAGCATGCGTTTATCTTCCAATGAAGAAGATACTGTCACTTTGTGTTGCATGTAATATCATAATCAAATTAAAAGTTTTTCATGGGCGGCAATATTTATGCATCTTATTTATTTATTTTTGTTAAGAAACACACCAGCAGATGTAGTTTAAAGAAGCAAGTGAAAAACATATTCAGTTGTACATTATGACTTATATCGTACTTTCAGTTTTCCTAGGCCTTGATTATTGTATGTCACTTCGGTAGATCTTTGCTCTACTTCTTAATCTCCATCTTTAGCAGTGAAGTAATATGACAGTTGTTTGTCGATTGGCATCTTCATCGAGTATTTCTAGGATTATTTAGTGGTTTCTCTTCTTCTATTTGTATGCTGTATAGATTGGATACTGCTCCTAATGAGGCTTTATTCTTGTTATCCGACTGTTTTTTGACTCTAGTTCTTAAGATGGTTTAGTTTTCTTACTGTCTTTTAATCATGTAGGCCAGTGCTTTTGAAGGGTCAGTGTTTACCCACTCGGATGTCATGCCAGGGATGGTGGTGAGGGCTAAAGTGATACATGTTGATAGTTTTGGTGCTATTGTGCAATTTCCTGGAGGTGTGAAGGCACTTTGTCCGCTTCGACATATGTCAGAATTTGAAATTGTGAAGCCTGGAAAAAAATTTAAGGTTATTTCCTAGCAAATGGCAACCTATTCTTTTCTATGTGTATGTTTGAAGTGATTTTGTAACAATGGTTCCTTTTGGGATTCATTCTTTCGATTAGTAATTGCTAATAAATTAAAACCTTTGCCCTTATTTTTCTTGCTCATTGTGCAGGTTGGGGCTGAATTGGTGTTCCGCGTGCTTGGTGTTAAATCAAAGAGGATTACAGTTACGCATAAGAAAACACTGGTATGTTTTTTTCGGGTTGCTGTTTCCTTCAGTGGCATAGTTTTGTTTGGATGAGTGCCATATGACTTACAAAACTTTTCTGTACCTAGTTTAAATGAATTCTGAATAAATTTGTCAAGTTATTGCTCATCGAAGAGTTACGATAGGTATTTAACTTTTTCCACTTTGCATATATGTATCTGTAATCTTATTTTTTGTATCCCTAGTGCATAAGTTTTCTTTTTGCACATTTTGTAATATTGCCCTGAGTTTCAGTTTGAAAAAATTACTTTGATTTGCTAATCTTCTTGATGTCAAAGTTTTTTTGGTAAAACTAAAACTTCCTATGACTTTATCAACTTTATTCTAAGTATTCCTTAGTAGTAAAAATCCACATATTCATTATCAGAATCAAACTTTTAGTTGCAAAAAATCTATAGATGTGTGCTGTTCTTCAATTGTCTATCTATTCTGATGCAACATTGTTGATAACACTTTTCAGGTGAAATCGAAGCTTGGAATTGTAAGTTCATATGCTGATGCGACTGATGGATTGATAACGCATGGATGGATAACGAAGATTGAGAAGCACGGTTGCTTTGTCCGGTTTTACAATGGAGTCCAAGGCTTTGCTTCTAGGCTAGTCTAAAAATTTTTGGATTTTACTCTTGGCATCTAGTTTAAGTTTTGCTTGTTCAAGTATTTTCTAGTGTTTCATTAGAATGAGTTTATAGAATTATGCATTAGCTTATTGTGATGCATGTTCTTTGCTGATGATATAAATTTTTGTTTAATGAAACTAGAATAAAGGTTATTTTTTTAAGGAAACAATCTTTTGTTTAACAAGGCCAGAATAGAGGTTAATTTCATCAAATTAGGGTTAGAAAAGGCACTATATCTAAAAAGGTACTATTTCTACCGAATTTTAGAAATAGGCTGAAAGCCTCATTTTTCATGGCTGTACATGTATCCTGTTACTCTTTGCAGGTTAGGGCACAATGTTTTAATTGCCCATATTACGATAAAGAAGATATCAGCTACACTCTTTTTAGGCAAAATAAGATTATCGTCTTTATGTAGTGATTTACAAATAAAATTAGACTTTGAGCTTTCTTTTCCATGGTTGCTTGCGTATCCTGCTGTTCTTTGGAGGATTAGTTGATCAAGCTTCTGATTGTACAATAGCTGGGATGAAAGATGTTAGCTATTAAAAATTATTGCCTTTAGTTTTCTGTTATGATAGGTTGATATGTAACTAGATCTAGCGACCATGTCTCAAGAAGACTTTTGTTTTTCATTTCATATTATTCTGGTTTTTTGGGTTTATCATCATTGCTTATTGATTGATTGTTGTTCATTGTAAAACAGATCTGAGCTTGGATTAGATCCTGGGTGTGAACCAAGTTCTATGTATCATGTTGGACAAGTTGTCAAATGCAGAGTAGCGAGTTCTATTCCTGCTTCACGACGCATCAACCTTAGTTTCTTAATGAAGCCTATAAGGTTTGCTTCACTACAATCTTCCTGATTTTGTTTAGTTGATCCATGTGTATCTCTCTTATGCGGACTTTAATGTGGCACTTCTTTGTATTTTGGTTGGGTAAGCAACACAATTTTTTGTCAATGCTTCATGCATATATCATATGATCTGCTAATTTTGGTTCTGTCTATCACTTTCTGAGTCATATTGCAAGACTAGAGGAAGGTAACTGATTTACTGCTGTTACTGTTGTTTTAAAAACTCTTAACCATTTTGACAGTAGGAACTGCTGTAATTACTTATCTGTTACTGAATAAGTGGAAAAAGAGGCATGTTGCAATAGCTGTAGCTCAGTTCTCTCAGTTGATGTTTTGTTGTAGAGATGTCTAGTGTACAAGGTTTCTTGTATAACTTTTCTGTGCCTTGTAAGGGTATCTTTCATCAATTACTATTCTCATTTTAAATTTAAATTTGGAATGCAGGGTTTCTGAAGATGATTTGGTCAAGTTGGGTAGCATAGTTTCTGGAGTGGTTGATGTAGTAACCCCCAATGCAGTAATCGTGTATGTTAATGCTAAAGGTTACTCGAAGGGTACAATTTCTACTGAACATTTGGCAGACCACCATGGTATACATTTACTTTGCCTTCATAAAGAATTTTCCAGTTCAGCTGCTTTCTTATGGTTTTTTCTGACTTATAGTTTCTGTTGACCCAGGGCATGCTACTTTGATGAAGTCAGTCATAAAGCCTGGGTATGAGTTTGATCAGCTGCTGGTCCTAGGTAATATTATTATTTTTTTTCCTTCTGGTTTCTTTATTCTGTCCGCCTAAGCACCCTCTGTTTCTGTCCATGGAAAAAGCAAAACCATGTTCAAGGAAAAGAGAGACTATAAAGAATGATAAAATGTTCTTTAGGTGAAGCAGGACCGGTTTCAATTACATTAATACAAATTTTCTTTGTGGCTGGGAAACAAAGAAAATTCTCTTGTTATCAGATAAGGCTTTAGACCACTAATATAAAGCATTGGAAATGTTCTTTTACCTCTGTTGTAGATATTGAGGGCAACAGCTTGTTACTCTCTGCGAAATATTCTCTAATCAACTCTGGCCAACAGCTTCCTTCCGATGTCAGTCATATCCATCCCCACACGGTTGTCCATGTAAGTAGTTAAGGGTTCCTACTTATTTAATTAGGTGTTAATCTTGTTTTTCACAAAAAATTATCTCTGTATTACGATGCAGTCATGATCTACTGCTTTTACCTCACATTTGCAAATTTATTTATGTGAACCAGGGGTACATTTGCAACTTAATTGAAACTGGTTGCTTTGTCCGCTATCTTGGGCGCCTGACTGGCTTTGCTCCTAGAAGCAAGGTAGATTTTGCTTTTTAGGTTTTTTTTTTTTTTTTTTTTTTAATTGGTTCTAAATGTTGTTTCAGTTGGTTGCTTTAGTAATTTTTCATCTTTTTTCCCCCTATTTTTAAGGCAATGGACGACCAGAGAGCTGATCTTTCGAAAGCTTTTTATGTTGGGCAATCTGTTCGCAGCAATATAGTTGATGTTGGTGAACTTCTTGAAGCTAAATTTCATCATAATTTCTGACCTTTGAAATTGTATTTCGGATCAAATTCAATCCTTTCTTCTTTTTTCCTTTTTATAGGTCAATAATGATACAGGTAGAATTACACTGTCTTTGAAGCAGTCATGCTGTTCCTCAACAGATGCATCCTTCATTCAAGAATACTTCGTATTGGAAGAGAAGGTGAAATTATGGGCACCATAGTAATTTGCCTCTTGTGATGATCTGCTATTGGTTTTTTCATTATTTTCTTTTCTTTTTTTTGATAAGATGCTTAAAATTACTATACCAAGGAGAAGTCCATTATATAGGAGACAATAATCAAGTCTGAACAACTTCTCAACAAAAGCTCCTTAAACATGATAAAGATTTTCTTTCTTTATTGTATTTTATATTGAGTGATTATTTAGTTTCTTATTTCTTTTATTCTTCTTGCATTAGAATGATATAGATCACTTTTGAATCCTGCTTTATATCTTGATTTTACATTTTCTTGAATGTTCTTCTTTGCTACAGGTTGCAATGTTGCAATCATCAGACCCCAAAGGATCAGAGTTAAAGTGGGTGGAAGGATTTACCATTGGCAGTGTCATTGAAGGCAAAATTCAGGAGGCAAAGGATGTTGGAGTGGTTGTCAGTTTTGAAAAACACAGTGATGTTTTTGGCTTTATTACTCATTATCAGTGTAAGTTATTTTGATGAACTTTATCTGTTGAAATTTTGTGATCTGCAATCCAATAACTATGGTGGAGTATATATTTGCAGTAGGTGGAGCTATCGTGGAAGAAGGCTCTGTCATTCTAGCTGCGGTTCTTGATGTTGCCAAGACAGAACGCCTTGTTGATTTATCTCTGAAAACAGAGTTCATTGACAGAGCCAGAGAACAAAGTTCAAGCAGCCAGACTCACAAGAAGGTATAACTGTGCTTCCAGCTTCTCTCATGTCATATCTTTAATTATATGCATCCCTTCATTACAAATAAGCTGTAACCTTGGTAGATGAAAATTAAATGAGAATAATTATCTCCTGCATGACAGTTGTCCTCTTTAGGTTGACCTTTTATTGGTGTTGTGTGGGCATTCATTTCTTCTCATATGAAGAATTTCTGTCATTTTATTTATTTATTTATTTTTGTCTCTGGGTCCTAATATTTACCATGCTTGATTTTCAGAAACGCAAAAGAAAAGCATCCAAGGACTTGGAGGTGCATCAGACAGTAAATGCAGTTGTGGAGATTGTGAAAGAGAATTACTTGGCAAGTATTTGATATTGTTGTGTTGTCTGATGATGCTCCAATACATTTGTACATGTTCTCAGAGTTGTTTCTTCTGAAACCAGGTTCTTTTGTTGCCAGAGTATGATTATGCTATAGGATATGCATCTTTATCAGACTACAACATACAAAATTTTCCACTGAAACAATTTGTAAATGGACAAAGGTGAACATTCATTTCAATGATCAATGCTTTCTGCTGTATTCTTCTTTTCCTGTCTGTAAGCATGGCCACTAAATTAACAAGACTCTCTTTTAAATTTTTTGAGGTTAATGGTATGATGTTTATTGTTCCCTCTTCTCGTGTTCTCACTTGCATCATGTTTCTCTGATTTTGTGGAAAAAAGGGAACCTGACATTATAAATGCACACAACTTCTGAATACTTTGGGCTTTTACCTTTGGCCCTGGGGAGTTTCTGTGACAACTATCATTTGTTTCCTTTTAAGTTTTTGGATATTATTGCTTTTTTCTTTCTTCTAATTGTGGATACTTTGTGCAGTGTAATTGCTACCATTATGGCCCTTCCAAGTCCTTCAACTGCTGGGAGGTTGCTTTTGCTTCTTAAATCTGTTAGTGAAGTCAGTGAGACTTCCAGTTCCAAGAGGTCCAAAAAAAAATCTGCATACAGCATTGGATCTTTGGTTCAGGCAGAGGTAGATAAGTTTGAAATATTTTATGAGCTCTTCTCTCCTAATATTTTGTGTTACTGTGTAGGAAGAGCTTTAATTTTCTTTTGCTAGGCATGGCTTGTTTGCTTAGAGTACTTTGATTTTTAATATATTTTTTTAAAAATAAGAATCAGAATATTCTGTTTGGAACTGAGAAAGGATGCTTATATGTATTCTCTTTTTCATGTTTTGATTTTCAGATTACTGAAATTAAGCCTCTGGAACTGAGACTGAAATTTGGAATTGGTTTCCATGGGAGGGTTCACATAACAGAGGTGATTTCTTGGAATATGATGTTATTTAGGCATTTAATAATTAGCTATTGTACACCATCCACTTTTTACTTATTTTGTTAGTTATGTTATTGACTAACATAATTGTTCTTTTATTACTTTTTAACTTATCAAATGAGCAGGTGAACGATGATAAGAATAATATTCCAGAAAATCCATTCAGCAACTTTAGAGTTGGGCAAACAGTGACTGCAAGGATTGTAGCCAAGTCTAATCAACCAGATAATAAGAAAAGCCACCATTGGGAGCTGTCCATCAAACCCACACTAGTAACAGGTAGAATATTATACTGCAAAATATAAGAGACTTATATAGCACAAATCATGCTATCTCAAATGTTTGTGGTTGGAATCAAGGTTTAATCATTATTTCCATTTTGTCTTTATCAGGTACTATTGACCATAAATATTTTGTACCGGTGTGTTCGGTGTAAAATATCTTTTCTCTAATGTTCAGTTGTGTTTTATCACTTCACTGAAACTAAAGATCAGAATCAGAAGAAATGGAAGTGCGTGAAGTTTTCTTCGTAATTTGAATAAGTATTTTACTAAATATGTGATCTTTTCAAGTTACTATACTTAAACTTTTGGGAAAGTGTCATAAAGCTGCCCCAGTTATGCTGTCTTTATTTTTTTCCTTGTGAACTATAGTATTTTCTATCTCGGTCTTTCTGCTTCTTGACTCAGACCTTCTTGACTCTGCTACTGACTTCATTTCTCGTTAAATATTTACCCTCGAGTTTTATCTTTTCTGGCTAATACTGTGTTAGTGCTCCCACATGTATGATTTGATTGCTGTAGCATCTTGGTATAAATTCTCATATTAAATAGTTTAAACTTGTTAATATGCAAGTTCCTATTATCCATTTTTGTACTGTTAACTGTATAGATCTCTACTTTGTTTTGCTTATTTTCAATCAAGTGAGCTTTGAAGAATACCTGTATGATTAATTTTACAAGTTTTGTATGTTTTTGGTGTGTTATTAAAGCTATATTACTTTTGCAATGCTTTTGCAGGTTCCTCTGAATTAGAGAGCAAGCTTTTGAGTGAAGAATTTGATTTTTCTACTGGGCAATGTGTCACCGGTTATGTGTATAAAGTGGACAGTGAATGGGCTTGGTTAACAGTATCTCGAGAAGTGAAGGCTCAGCTTTTTATCCTTGACAGTGCCTGTGAACCTAGTGAACTTCAAGAATTCCAGAAATTCTTACATGTGGGAAAAGCTGTTACTGGTCATGTTTTGAGTATCAATAGGGAGAAGAAGTTGTTGCGCTTGGTGAGGCTGCCTTTTGGTCATCAAGGAAGCAATAAGATGGATGATAATAAAATTTCAGATGATAATACTGCAGCTCATATAAATGAAGGAGATATTGTTGGTGGCAGGATTTCCAAAATACTTCCAGGTGTTGGTGGATTGGTTGTGCAAATTGGTCCTCATATGTTTGGTAGGGTTCATTTTGTGGAACTCAAGGATTCATGGGTTCATGATCCATTGTCTGGATATCATGAAGGTCAATTTGTCAAGTGCAAGGTCTTAGAAATCAGTCGTTCTATTAAGGGAACCATTCATGTTGATCTTTCGTTACGTTTATCATTAGATGGCATGCGCGGTCGAAGTTCTTCCGATCTCTCCATTGATGTGTAAGTCCAGCTTCTTCTAGTTTGATAAAATTAGATACCTTTTTTAAACTTTGTTCATAGAAGTATATGTTTCTGGCGATCCTGTTTATACAGCGGCAAGCCTTAGAAATTACCACATGAAATAATTTTTTCTTTATTAATAATTTATCTAGATGGTCATTTTATTGATGGTATAACTTTCATATGTTACTTCTGTTTTACGGTTCATTATTGCTATTTCTGTGGTCCATTCACTACATACTTCTTGTTTGTTTAAGTATAGAGTTATTTTGTGGTTTCCATTTGCAGAGATACTCCTGGCAATCGTTTGGAAAAGATTGAGGATCTATCCCCTAATATGGCTGTACAGGTATAACATTGAGCTTTTATTATTATTATTATTTTTAATATTTTTTCTGTCTCTTTAAACAAGAACTAATTTATTTCCATCAGAAGAAGGTACAAGATATTGAGATGGGCCAGAAGTACATTGTACTCTTTTTCACTGTATATAATATTCTGATAGTTATAATCTTGTGATCACCAACTAATAGCAGATGATAGATTGCTATGCCTTCACATATCATTTTTTTTAAAGAATGGTTGCATTAAGAATAAGTTATAGTTTCTGTTGTTTTATGTGGGTGATTTACTAATTAATATTTGCCTTAACAAAGGACTATATCACAATTTCAAGTTCTTGCAATTGATTGGAATGTGAACAAAAATCATTTTGTTGTTTGGGGCTTTTTTTATTTTTGGAGTTTGAATGTCTGTTGGATTTAGAATTCCAGGATGATTTTGATCTTAGATTCATGTTCACTATCATGGACAGCTTGTTTATTGTGGTATCTTCTCACATATTAATTAATCATGTTCCCTTGATTACTGGTGCTAATACATGTTTATTGGGTTCACAGGGTTATGTTAAGCATGTTACATCGAAAGGATGTTTTATATTGCTATCACGGAAGCTTGATGCCAAAATTCTCCTCTCAAATTTGTCGGATGGATTTGTTGAAAGTCCTGAAAAAGAATTTCCTGTTGGAAAACTTGTGGTTGGCAGGTAGGTTTTGGTTTTTTTCTTTATGTTCCTGCTGGTCGATGGTTAGTCAATATTCTGTGTGGTGTAATAAGAAGCTTAAGTACAGGGTGTTATCTGTGGAGCCTTTGTCGAAGCGGGTTGAAGTTACCTTGAAAACATTGAATTCCAGCAATGCTTCAAAATCAGAAATGAATGATTTAAGTAGTCTGCATGTTGGAGATATAGTTTCAGGGAGGATTAAGCGGGTGGAGTCATATGGTTTATTTATCATAATTGACAGAACAACCTTGGTAAGGAATACATTACAATGCACAGTTTTTAGTTCTCATGATATTCAAACATGTAATTTTATTTGATCTTACTTGATTTGTATGTATTATCAATTTGAGTGTATGTCTTTCTGTTGATTACTCAGGTTGGATTATGCCATGTGTCAGAGATTTCAGATGATCGCGTTGAAAATATTGACACTAAATACAGAGCTGGGGAGAAAGTTATGGTTAAGATATTGAAGGTAAACATGTGTTTAAAAAACATGTTGTCATGTAGTGTTGTTTCGATTCCAATTAGTTATGCACATCATATTAGAATTAGTAGAAAATGGACAGTTCTCATGATCAGCATTTTTTGCTTTGAGGTCTAGCAACTAGTTTAATGTCTACCATAAAATTTAGTCAGAATACCTAGTGGCTCTAATACTTGTTATCGCTCTCTGGAATTTTTATTACTAATTTCTCCTGTATTATTAAATCTGTCATATTAGGTGGATGAGGAGAAGCGCCGAATTTCACTTGGGATGAAGAATTCGTATTTTAGTGGTGATAATGACCTTCAAATGCTTTCAGAAGAAGAGACTGACGAAGATATTGAAGAAAATGGTTCTCACAACCATTCATCAATGTTGGACGGCAGTTTACCTGCTGCTGAGGATAGTGACGATGAGTCTGAAGATGGAGAAGATATGGTTCTTTCTCAGTCAGAATCTAGGGCTTCTGTTCCTCCGCTTGAGGTCACTCTTGAAGACATAGAACAGCCTGACGTGGATAATGTAGTTGGTCAGAGCACAGAGCACATTGATGAGGCAGATAACAAGGATGAGAAGAACAAACGACGTGCAAAGAAGAAAGCAAAGGAAGAGAGGTATTTTCACTGTTTGTGAATGTGTAATGTATTTGGGTTTTTGGGTATTTTCTCTGTCATCTAAAGGTGATTTATTTGGGTTTTTGAACTAATTTTGAGAACTTATTTTGGACAGGGAGCTAGAAATTAGGGCTGCCGAGGAAAGACTATTAGAGAAGGATGCACCAAAAACTCCAGATGAATTTGAGAGACTGGTTAGAAGCTCCCCAAATAGCAGTTTTGTTTGGATAAAGTACATGGCTTTCATGCTCTCTTTGGCTGACGTCGAGAAAGCCCGCTCTATCGCTGAAAGGTATTCCCTTTTATTAATGTTTGGTGGACAATATATGCTGGCCTGCTCTGGCATGGCAAATATATGATTTTTAGGAAACATTAAACCATCAATTGCAACATTCAAACAATTGATGGATGAATGTGCCATACAGAAGTCAAATTCGTTTGGTGCAATGCTGTTTTGTCTCCTTTATCTTTTTCGAATTTCCTAATGAAGATAAGGAAAACGGAAAATGGTATTAACCTGGTCAATCTGCTCATCCTCATTTCCCTAATAATCTTGTCTTTTCATTTTTCTCATTGGAAATGTGTCATGATTAAGGAAAATTATGACCAAAGATTTTTGACAGAAAATTTGTGAGCATGCCACTATTGAAAAGCTGCATCTATTTGATTCCTTTTATTGATACCATAAACGTGTATTGTCTTTGGACGTGTGTGCTACACCATATTATAATCTAGTTATTGCTCCCTTTTATTTGCAAAGTTATTTAAGATTGGAGTTTCCTGTAAATTTACACTTGGATATTGCCGCATCTGTGATGATTTGATTAATAAAATTCTACTTAGCCATTCATCTTTGTTTTTTGAAGGGCTTTGAGAACAATAAACATCCGAGAAGAGAACGAGAAGCTAAATATATGGGTTGCTTATTTTAACTTGGAAAATGAATATGGAAATCCTCCAGAGGTACTTAAAACAGTGAATAGTTTATATTTTCGTTTTGTTTTGTAACATGAATCGGGAGTTTAATTAATTTATTTTCTTTTCAGGAAGCTGTCGTAAAACTATTTCAAAAAGCATTGCAGTATTTGGATCCCAAAAAGGTCCATCTAGCACTCTTGGCCATGTACGAAAGGACTGATCAACATAAATTGGCTGATGAGCTTCTTGAGAAAATGACCAAGAAGTTCAAGCATTCATGCAAGGTATTCATGAGTTTGTTTATTTATTTATTTTTACATTTTATCGGTCCAATAATTTTCATGTTTGATGGCTCTGTAGGTTTGGTTACGGCGGGTGCAGAGGATTTTGAAGCAACAAAAAGATGGAGTTCAGTCTGTGGTACAACGTGCTTTGCTAAGTCTTCCGCGCCACAAACATATTAAATTTATCTCGCAAACTGCTATACTTGAGTTCAAAACAGGGGTCCCAGATAGAGGGCGATCCATGTTTGAAGGAATTTTGCGCGAGTACCCAAAGAGAACAGACTTGTGGAGTATTTACCTTGATCAGGTAAGTTATTTTGAACATTTGCCTGTTCTATCTGCTTGTTTTCTTAAGTTAACATATGTTACTTTCTTGGATCAAAACTTGTCAGGAGATTCGACTTGGAGATGTTGATTTGATTCGTTCACTATTCGAGAGGGCTACCAGCTTGAGTCTCCCACCCAAAAAAATGAAAGTGTGTACAATTATCAAAACTTCATTTCTTGAACTACTTTCTAGCTTCTTTTTCAGTTGTGCCTTATACGGTGACATCATTGTTTTGCAGTTCTTATTCAAAAAGTATCTGGAGTACGAGAAATCTGTTGGTGATGAATCACGAATAGAATATGTAAAACACAGAGCCATGGAATACGTTGAAAGCACACTAGCTTGATAGTTTCTGGGTTTCTCTTACTTTTCCCTGGTTTTCATCTTCGGTTTTCAACCATCCTCGAGTTATAGCTGTCTGTGCTGTACAGTTGAAAGAATTTTATCAAGTTACAATAATACAGTTTTGCTTCATGGCAGTGAAGAGGTGCCAGGTGCCAGAAAATTATTACTAACTCAATTGACACAGGTGCCAGAAAATTATTACTAACTCAATTGACACAGGTGCCGAGAAGAGAACGTTGCAATTTTGTAGTTGTAGAAATGATTTATGTCAGTTCTGTTAAGTGGATTTTTGGACTTTTTGTATTTTAGAGAATTCAAGTGTAGATATTATTATTATTATAGACGACAAAGAAGAATTTCTTGTGGTCTTTTTTTATCCTGTTTTATGAGCAGAATGGTTTGTTGTTGTCTATTTTAGTATTTTTGTCTATTCTAGTGCAATTATATGGTTGATTTGTTGCGTCTAGGTGATGTAATGGTACAAAATGGCTCACTTTTAACACTAATTTTAGCTAAAAACTTTATATATCTTAATATCTTATTACTTATAGCGCTGAAGAACTAAGTGATTTTTCAGTTTACACTTTAAGAGTTAACTACAAATATTCTAGCATCTAAAACAGCAATCTAACTTCTACAATCACTGCTCCAATAAAGTTCCACATTTTATGGTTGATTTATTATATAGATTTTAAATTAGAAAGAGAAAAAAATTATTTTCCCGTATGCACTCGAAATTTCGATCTAATACTTACGACAAATTACGTATTTATTTTCCCTTCATATAAATGAATCCTTTTTGAGTAATATTACAAAAAAATTTATGTCTATTGTCTCATTAATCATTTTTATTAATTCAATTTGAACATTTCCACCTACGTTTATATACAATGATTAATACTATACTTCAACCCGTAGAATTTCTTCGTTTTTCATGTTAAGAGGAAACAAATGCTTATTTAGATTGAATTATTTTTTAGAGTAATGACATATCATATATGCAAATGCAACCCATCAACTGCTTAAGAGCTTTGCTTCAACTGAACTACCATCATGTATTTGGAATTTTGGAGAACACGGGGGTTTACTTAATTTTCCCCTCTTAAGATCGATCAGAATGAAATCCATTCACTTAGTAAAAAAGTATCAAAAACCTCCTTATAATTATTCTTTAACAAAAAAAACCCTTAAAATTACCAAAAAACCCTAATACAGATATTTAATACTTTCTTTTAACAAAACGTATGAGTTTCATTCTAGTAGATCTCATTAGGGGAAAATGATATAAACCTGAAAACACTAAGACAAATGAACATTCACCACCAACCCAAAAGATTCAAAATTCATCAACGGAATCTTTTTTTTTTTTTTCAGGGCACAAAAATGTAACTATGGACCTAGGTTTAATTTGCCCCCACCGCCAAATTAACAAAAAAAAAAAAGAAAAAAAAAAAAAAGCCCTTTCGGATACGGTACGTACAATATTTCCATCTTTCATACTATAATATGATACAAGACGGGTATTATTTACATTAGAAGGAATATGGTAACTTTACCTGGTATTTGCATGAGAAATTTTAATGTAGTCGGCGTGGACGGGACAAGGTGGTTGACCAAATAACAATGGTTCCGATGGTATGATTGTAAGCTCGGAGGTGTACCAACGGTTGTGATTTCACAATCAAGTTAGTATGTTAACCAGAAGCAGCCATTCGGATGGTTAGCGTTTGCAATTTCATTGTTCAGGCAAAATGCAGCTAGTGAATGTACCATCCTCGTTGCTTGGTATGCATATGCTTATACTTTCTCAGTTAGATGCTTCAATATCCTGAGCTTGTGAACCAGAAATTCGAGAGATGAACAGGATATAATCAATTCAGGGCGTAATGAACCCGCTCAAGGAGTTGCACAACCTGACTAACAGGGATAGGTGAAGAGGGAGACAGTTTTGAACTAGATTTAGTATCTAGAGAGCCGAGAGGTAGTGACAACACAGCCTCTTGTTGTTTACTTGTAAGCTCCAAAAATTGCGCTAGCATGTCGCCATCTAGTATCTTTGGTGTTCCAACCTGCAGCCACAAACAAATCAATAATAACACAAAAAGCAGACATGTATCAGTACATCAAAAGGCTGCTTGTAGAACCATATGCAAAGAGGGAAGACTGAATTGTATAAAATGGCACGCTGCTTTAGCAGAATAAGGCATTTCTAAATTTTCCATGCTCATATGTTCATATGTTCATATGTTCATATCTCGTATCATATTTAACATCGATGTTTGTTAATAATGGTAAATCTGGATTGGACATATTTATTTATGAAAACGGCTACTGTTATGCACCCAAACAAAGGGGGTGGTCCATGTCGACAAAGTTTAGGTCGATATTGGAGGATCCCCAGGTAGCACAGGACCTCTCAGTACTGACAACATGACATTATCATGAATCACAGATCCTTTTCCAAAGAGCTCTCAATATCCAAAACGTACCAACTAACTTAAAAGTGCAGCTATACAAGTATAAGAGCCTAAAGCCAAGGGTAACATACCAGAATTTGCCATACCAAGCCTAAAGTTGGGACATCCATTTGATGAGTACAAGTAGATGATTAGAGATAATATTATAATTATATTTATTAAAAAGTATGCATTACTATTTTGTATTTTTGACATCATGGGAGTTATTTGCATTCATCTTGATTGACATATAACCAGTATTCCAGATAATGAATGAAAATTTTTTTTTGAGCTTAATGGTCAAATTCAAATTAAATAAAGCATGCAGGTGTTCAAATCTGCACCTTCAGTTATATTCTCTTACCGGATTTTCACGACTACGAAACTCGTTATGGTCGTTTCCAAGCATAGGTGCAGTTAATGGATGGACCACAAGTTTAGCTTGTACCGCTTCTAAGAGTTCATATTCTTCCCTGAAAAAACATCAAGTTTATCAGGTATATCACTCAGAGACAACCCAATACCACATGAATAATTATTATCCATATTCTTTAATATACACAAGCACAGGACAGAAGATGTCCCCAGAGCACTTTAAATGGATGAGATTACATCTCATATTTGTTAATGCTGAGATGCATTAACCATGCATTACATGTGATCTCAACTGTTCAAGGTATTTTAATCAAACTGTTTAGAACTTGTTTCATTATCAGTATATACTATGTGTGTATGCGTGCGCTTTAAGAACTATATTTACTAAAAAGCAAGAAAACATACCTTGATAAAGGAATGAATATTATTATGCTTCCTAAAAGCGTACTGGCTATAATAGTGTTGTGTGAAGAGTCAACATTTGTATTGGGACTAGGACATTCCCCCAAGGCATCATCAGCTGGCAGTTTGTGTATAAATGTCCCCTATCAAAAAATGAAAAATTCAACATTGTTACTGAACTAGCAAAAGAAATAATAAAAAATGCCTCAAAATATCTTTCTCAGTTCATGCTACAAATAAGGCCTGAAGACCGGAAATGACAGAATACACAAATTTTCAGTGCAAACCAGAATCTCAACAAGCAGAAAATATCATCCTAGTTATTAGCATAGCCTTTCGATTATAATATTAATTTGCATGGAATGAAGTAGTAGTATATTATTCACAAAAAGGGATAAAATGGTCTACTATTGTTCCTGAATGCTTACGTAGGACTTACCTTCCTGATGCTCATGGCTATCTCACCCATATGATATCCACAACTCAGAGTTAAGTTGGATTCTGGACTTGCATTGTCTGGAACAAAAAGAAATAGCATAATTTAAGAAAATCAAATAATTCCATCTAAAGCATATAAGCAACAACAGGATGAAGAGACCAGTTAGATTAGTCTAATCCTTAGCTTTAACCACGCATAATGCTCGACAACAACTCAATTTGAGAGACTTCCATCAGTTACCAATATTTCCTACTTGGTCATATTAACATTCAACAACCACATGAAATTAACACCATTGATGAAGTTGCAAGCACCAAGTAGACATTTTCTTTTTTTTGGGGACAAGAAACTGATACACTTTAATAGATAGAGATAGTGAGTTACATCAGTGGAACAGATGTCCACAAAGAGATCAAGAAGTACTACGGTAACAAATCTATATAAAACAGCAAAAAGATACTGTATATGATAATCTTCCTTCCTCTGAATCAAAGGAAAACAAGCTATACAATATTACTCAAATCCTATTTCAGCTAAGATGTATAAAAAAAGAATTACGTTTAGTACGCTGCATTGTACTATATTGTATTTTGATCAAATTTGACTGTGATGAATAGTACAATAAAATATTATGAAATACAATAGTGTATTTAGTGTATGTTTATGTTATATTAACTTAAACATTTTTTTTTTCAAATAAATATATTAAACAAATATGTATTTAAAATAAATAAATAATTAATTAAAACAATATTTAAATATTTTTTTAAAACAATTATTTCATTTAAAACAATTAATTTTAAATTTAAAGTAAAAAATCAGATAAAATAATGCCTGCTACTGATGGTGAAAGTCCAACAACGGTAATTGTATCCAATGATAGCACCAAAGACAATGTGATCCAAGTCAACCAATCTTTGTCACTAATTTCATGTCACCAATGTTTGAATTGTTATATAGCTACACACACATAGCATTTGAATATTGGGTTGCCCCTAGTGCCGCTTGCAAACGGCAATGTGGTGACATGCACTGCCACCTCCACAGGTTTCCTTGTATGTCACTCTGTCAAATAATATAACCATTGACAATAAATGATGCTGCTACACTAATTCCAACAGCATTGCCGATGGCCAACTAGTAACTATTTATTTTATGCAATAATTATATAATTAATAACAATATCAGAATTAAATAATTCATTTAGATGAAAATAATATATAAGGTTTATAAAATAGTATAATACGATCTTTAACCCATCTTTTTACTTAATATATGCATTGAATACTTAATAAATTGTATTAGCTAATACAGTGCAAAATGTCAACCACACATATGTATTGGATAATTTAGGCCTCTAAGATACTCTCATACTGTAAAGTTTGGTGTACCAAATATAGCGGAAGAGTCCAAGCTTGCTCCATATAGACATGATTAATCGGTTGGTCTATTTGGCTGTCATGGTATGGCAAATGCAAATTTTGTAGGATTTACAAATTTTCCAGACTCCAAAAAGATCAGTAACCATGTTGTCACTAAAGAAAAACGCATGCCACAGACCATTAAAGTTATCATGATGCATCTGCTAATTAATTCTTTAATATCAGGAAACCTTTCTCAAATGTAAAACAATATTCACATGGATGCTCGGATTCTTCATTCCTAAGATCAAAATTAAATATTCTCAACCTAAAAGGGTGGTACTTTGTCAAACATGCAAATGGCTAATTAGATGACTTGACATAGCAATCAAATCAATTTTGAAAGGAAACTAGCACACAAACTAACAATATAAGGACAAAAATACAATTAGTGGCACAGTAATTCCAGATAAGGCTTAATTTAGAATTTACCTTCCCGACGATCTGAACATGACAGAACAGCAATGCTCCCCTTACGATCTGAAACAACAGCTGTATCAACGTCCATAAGAATACAATCAGCAACTAACCTCTGTGATGGATCACAGTATATTTGCTCCAGTTTCTTGGATTGCTAGCATACAACAACGTGCCAACATAAGACAGAATCAACCTCACAGATGCTAGCCAAAAACCTCTTGAGAATTTTTTTTTTTTTTTTTCAAAGTAGCTTTTACTATTATAAGAGGCAAATTCACAGTAAGTTTACGTAAAAATAAATAAATAAAGACTTGCCACATAATCTACTATTTTATCATACCTCATGATACGAATAAAAAAGGACGCCATCACGGCAATCTCCCACAGCAATTCTAGTAAAATGAGCAGTCAATGACATTATCATAAAACGTGTCCTTCCTATAGCGAACTTTTTTATCCTCAGGGAATTATCAATTGGAAAACCACACACATAGAACTGAAAGGAGAAGAATACTTATGTAAGGAATGGCCATGTAAGAACACCAAATTAACCATGAAAACTTTAAAGTGTATAGATAGGATTGGGCAACTTACAGCATTACCAGCAGATGCCAAGAAGTAACGACCAAGATATGGACAAATTGCAAGTACCATTCCTGGCCATGCGGTTGAGTAAGCTTGTCGCAGGTACCATGCTTCAGATTCTTCAAGTTTAACTCCATCACAGCTAGCATCATCTGGGCTACTGCAGAGACTACTGCTGGACATTTGCTCTGTGGCATATCCAACAATTTCCTGAAATGGTGAAGTTCGTTGAGAAGATAGCCCAACCTTTGAACAAATTGTCACTGAACCACTATCTGAATTTTGCATGCGGTCAATACAGAAAACAATGAGACGGCCCTTGGTACTGTTGGGGAAAAATAAAGTCTGGTTAGATAACACATTTGTGCAATTCAATGTAAAAAATAACAAGCTGAAAATACCATTAATCCCAAATGCATAAGCCCATGGGTAAGAGATAAATCTTTTTTTTTTTAATTTTTTAAGAATATGTGAAATCTGTATTAAAAGAAAAGTGAACAAATGGTCCACCAAAGAGGGAAAGGCCTGTGAAATCAAGAAATCCATATTAGAACACCCAGAAACTTCAACTAATAATAATATTTAAGTCTAACATACTTCCTCACATAAAAAGTGGAATTTAGTCAATGGACTTTTCATGTCGATCTAAACATAGGCTCCTATACCTCTGTGTTGTAATTTTGGGTATTGAGAATTCAAACACAACAGCTCTGAGACAAATACAATCTGTTACCTTGTCGAAACATCACTAATCAGAAAAGATTAATGTACATGGCAAAGCTAACAATAGTATTTTACATTCAAAGAAACAGAAACATCTTCATTCCCTATCCTACCTCCGCTCTCCCTCCAAAAATAAATAAATACATGAGAGAGAGAGAGAGAGAGAGAGAGAGAGAGAGAGAGATTAATAAGAAAAAACACAAATAGTATACCTTTCAGCTTCACCGCTGGGCATTATAGCTGGACCAGAAGACAGACTGGTTCCAACCACCACAACCTGTTCTTTTCCAACCCTCAGTAACTCCATGGATTTTCCTGTTTCTCCGGGCTGAAGTTTCTGTGATGATATTACAGTCCCACTGAGGGGATCTACACAACATATATCAGATGAACAAGTATCACTACTCAATTCAGTCCTCATCACAACCAATAACCTGCTTTCACTATGATAAAGGACCTTCCTCGGAGTGCCTCCAAGATGAAATTTCTGCACATTAAGCCTCTTACTGTGCACCATCTCCACCTAAAGCATTAAGTATTGAAGATCATGTATGTCAACCAAATAGGCAGAGTAATAATAATACTAATATATAATTTAGAAAGAATTGACAACAAAAACTTTATCATAAATTAGAAATAAAGCAGTAACATGAAAACAATTGATCAACGAATTAAAACTTTTTCATTCTCAGAGTAAATTGAATTCAAGAACATCAGAGCATGGAAAGCAAGTAAGCAACAGAAAACAGCAACCAATTTGGTTCAGGATAAAAAATGCCCTCGCATATATGGACATAAGAACTATTATCACCAAGTTGATTTCAGAACTATTACTATCATTATTATTTTAATAACATACAGAACCATAGATAGTCATGTATACAGATAATTTAACTAGATATACTTTAGCATTTTAAGATAATATGTTCAAATAAATGGAAGCATAAAAGTTGTCAGTACCAGATCCTCTGTAGCATCAAACAACCAAGGCAGCTCCTCTTCAGTATCAGATAAACTATAATTAACATGGAAACAGAACACTGACACATTGAATGAAAAAAAATGTCATATCCAAGAAAGGCAACATGAATGTGAGGTGGGGTACATAATAAGATAACTGTAATCTTCAATTGGTTTCCACCAAATGCCTCAACCCATTTAATGAACTGTGAAATTTCTCATGAAATTCTAGCATGATTTATAACCTAATACGACTACATTCACGACAATCAATATACACCTAACTGACTTAAGAGAGAAAATTCAACAAACCATCTTTCAAATGATTTAATATATCACATACATGCTTGTATACCTTTTATTTTAATAGAGTATCTTTGTTTCCTAGCAAAAAAATAAAATAAAATAAAATAAAATTCAGATTACCAATGTTTTGAAGAATAATTCTTTGATCATGATCATCTTATGACACAAAACAAAAGGAAAATGAAAGGAGGATGATGATAGGACCAACCAGATTTAGGTTCCAACTGAGTCCCATATCATTTTAAAATCTGAAAACACTTGTACAGTGAATTGTGGACTATAACAGTTGATTTTGAAGAGCATCCATCAATGTGGTCTCATTTTGAACTCAAAATTATGGAGGTCTTACCCGTCTTTATAAGCATATGAAGCAACCAACATTGCAAATTTGTGCAACATTTTTTTTTTAAAAAAAAAAGAAAGAAGAATTTTCCTTTCATTCACTGCAAAAACACCAGACATAATTCTAATCTACTTATTGTAATCTTGAATCCATAATTTATATTCAGATCCACTAGATCACTGAGACAATTGCACAGTTAAGTTACCGAACTGCATTAGCTTAGTTCTAAAGTCCAACTATACAATTGAAGGCAATGTTCAATGTTCAACTTTTGCTTAGTATAATAAAAGACCATCTAAACTATTGCTAGATTTGACCCAAATATATAACCATGGGAATCTAAATATATATCCATAAGAATCTAACAATACAGTAACTCATATATGAAATGATATGAAAGCTATATATTGGATGAATAGAAAAGTACCTCTATGAATGAACTTCACTGATAAATATATAACCATGGAATCTAACAATCCAGTAACTCATATGAAATGACATGAAAGCCATATATTGGATGAATATATCATTACAACCACCATAGTGAGCGTAATTCATATTTAATAGTTGCTTCCAGAACTAGATTTTCCTTGGATCACTTTTTGTTTTTTTCAGTTCCTGGGAATCTAACAATCCAGTAACTCATATGAAATGACATGAAAGCCATATATCGGATGAATATATCATTACAACCACCATAGTGAGCGTAATTCATATTTACTAGTTGCTTCCAGAACTAGATTTTCCTTGGATCACTTTTTTTTTTTTTCAGTTCCTGGGAATCCCCAGCAGTGCAAATGTGATTTTTAACACGTTGGTAAGAAAAAATATCATAAAGATAATGAAAGCAAAACAACCACTTCTGTCAATAATACCAAAGAGATTCTTACCAAATTTAAACTGTTCTCTGAAACAAATAAAATTCCTTTAGGGCATTCAGCTGAACATACAGGAGTCGCATGAGTTGAAGGTTGAAATGAGATAGAAGTATAAGCAAGGCTGTGCCTCGCAGTTTGTAACAACCATGGTCTGTCACTGAGAGCAATCATGTCTGCATCAAATGAATCACTCAGGGGAACAAGGAAAACAGGAGTAATGCCAATGCGACGGGTTGCAATCAATTGAAGATTAACTGGAAGTACATCCATAGTCTTCTCAGATAAATTAACAGAACATATTTGTGAGCCAAAAGAATTCACAGTCACTGTATTTGCATTTATCAAAGAAGCACTAATAGGACTATGACTAGGTAATTTAGGTGAAGACATATTTGAGGCAGGAGGCCACTCAAACCGAAGGAGCATACCATTCCTCAAACCTGCAAGAACATAAAACTGGTCAACTAATACAAGCCTCACATCTTGAGGAATGCAGCCACTGATAGCAGTTCCCATAGTATTTGTCAAAGAAATTTTCCCAGAAGCAAGTACTCTTAGGCCTTCTTCAGGTACAAATGACAGAATTTCCACTGAGGGCCTATGTGTGCCAATAACAAAGGTATAACCAATGTCAACTCCAACAGGAAGGGCAGCAACTGTGCTATTGTCAACCAGACTGATGTGAGAACTTGATTTCCTTTCAGCGAGACGTTTTTGAGGTATGGAAATACATGATAACTCACTTTGCAATCTCAAATGCTGCATTTCATATATTTCGTAATGATATTCTGAGACTGATCTGACCCCAAGAATATATAGGAAGCATGGATTAGAAGTAGAAACAATGATTAGATTATCTGCAACTGCCCCCAAGCTGATACTTATGTAATCTGGGAACCAAGATGTGCACACTGGACTTGACTGAGGGATACCTTCAGAATGGGCAACCTGGGTTGGTAAACAAAGCCTGACTGCATTTTGGTAAATTTGGATCAGCAAACCATCATGAACAAGGCCACATGCCAAAGTACAGACATCAGGCAGGAACCCGACGGAGTCAGTCACATCAGTAAAGCTTAAACCAACTGATAGTACCCTGGTTTCTTCCACAAATGACAGTACAAGAAAAGAATGATAAGGATCAGTCACTTTCATCCTCAATGTCCAAGTACCAGTGATGCCTTGATAAATAGGAGCAGTTCTCAATAGCTTTTCCACACTAATACCACTACGAATAATCCTTAATGATCCCTCTGGTGCCACTCCACAACAGGCAAACATTTGATCACGTTTCTCATCATGGTAATCCACAACTGACATATCCAATATTGGTGCAATGTTTTGAATGGGACTCATGTGCATTAGCCTTCCATTTTCCACTTTTAAGACCATTCCATCCCCCATTTCTACAAGTGCAGCCAGGAAACCACCTTCAACCCACAAAAGCTCTTTGCATGGTTGACCTTTGTAGAGACACTCTGATAGATTAACTTTAAGGCCATCAGAATCAAAAGCAATTTCAATCATAAAAAACTCTCCGGTATCTACACAAAATATCATCTTTGGACTGTTATCATTTTCTGGTTCCCAACTCCACGAGCACACATGTTTGGAGGGTGATTTTACGTCAGCAACATCACCATCTATACACATTGGATCATCACCCAGCTCCAGTAAGGACTCAGCAACATTAAACAAACCTTCATCATCAACATCATGTACTTTACAAGACTCTTCAACAAAATGTTGTTCCTCCACCGCAGGCGGCAAAAAATTTAAGCTTGTTCTATAAACACAACATGGGTTCTGAGGATCTCTAAGATCCATTAACAGAGCATCACCAATCCTGAACAGAAAGGCAAATCCATAAGAGTGAGGAACTTCAACAATGTTATGTGCTAGTGGCCCAGCTTCAAAGAAATCTGAAATAACATGTATAGCATGATCCCTAATATTCCATCCCAATAACAGCAGCTCATTCAGGAGTGCTCCTCTCCTGCAGTGCCAGAAATAACACCATCTACTTTAATATTTCAGTAGAAAGAAACCAATAAAAACAGAGATAAATTTCATTTGGCAGCCATCTAAACAGTGGAAAGGTAACTATAAACTCCCTAAATAGCAAATTCACAAATAAAATTCTCATACCTATTCAGAATAATGGCTAGTACGGTATTATGGTCCTTATTTGGTTGGCTAGGATCTTTTGAAATAAAACACATACTCCATATGGTACCATTTATACCAGTGCTCTGGATGCTTCTAGAAGTACTTGGATCATCTTCAATTTCAGGAGGATAGCATATTTTCTGAAATTTTCGCCACAAAAAAAGGAAAAAAAAAAATCAATAATTCCACACAGAATGTTATTTCAGCATAATGTACCTGAATACATTGATTCCAGAAAATGCCTTCTTATAATATAAAACTACTCTAAAACAAATGAGGATTTGTATATTGACCTTATCAATGATATCACTTCCCAAAGATTTTGAAAGGGAGAAAAGACCCAATCTATCTTCATATGCACTAACAGCAATGAAACAGCCGCTGTAGAAAGAAAGCATGCAAGTTAGGAAAACTACTAGCAATATCAGAGGCAAAATTAAAACAGAAGAAAAAAAAGAAAAAGAAAAAAAACCTATCATGTTACCACATCATACAAAAACATATAGAAATTATTAATGCCCTTTCCAACCAAATAGATCTATACAAACAGTGACATGTTTCTAAGAAAATTGCTCTGTTAGCAGTTATAAAGCATTATAGACACACAAATCCAGAGACTGCGGTCAGTCTAAAGGTTATGACAGCTAAATAATCAACCAACTTCAAGCCAAAATAAAAGGACTGGAGAACAAAATAAAACTAAGGTAAAACCCAAAAGGAAAAAAAAATTCACACACAACAACTTGCCTGGGATCAACAGCTAGCATTCTTCCAAGCTGGTGCCTTGAGTTTCCTGGATGAGAAAGTTCAACATGCGCCACCGGAAAAAACCTATCAAACAATAAGTAACTTATCATGAAATAAGTAAACACCCTCAAGATGTCATACAACCATGCCTTCTTAGGGAAAAGCTATATTGAGCTAAGCATGAAAAAGTCGTAAACCTGTGCATTTCATTACAAAATGTCAGAAAGGAGAGCTTCCCAGAATCAGAGATGATAACCAAAAGATCTTTCTGCAGCATCTAAGAAAGGAAAATGCAATAAAAGTGTTTAAAAACCAAGTAAATAATTTTAGCCAAGAGGATTGTCTGTCATCAGAGAGACTTCCTCATTCAGGAAAAAGAGTCATTAAGAACCATAAAGATAGCCACAAAATTTTCTACTATGGCAAATGAAACTAAAAGTAAATATAACATAAGGTGTTCATTACAAGTAAATTCTCTAAAAGACCTGTGGATTTCGTGGATAGAACTTCTTATTCCAAGGAATGACAGCAAGATCCTTAATCGTGCCAAATACAGCCTGCTCACAAACTGATTGAGCAATCCCATCTTCACCAATTATTAACAATTCTATGGATGTCTCCTAAATAACATACCATCATCAAATCATCGTTAGATTTACCACAAGATAAAAAGGATTACAAAAAAAAGAAAAAAAAAGAAACCACCAAATACTCTAGAGGCATTTACTTGGAAAATATAAAAGAGGACAGGTTTTCAATCGTCAACCCTGTGTGATTCCATGTATGTGTCTTCATCCTATTCAAAGGGTCTACAAAAACACCTATTATAGTATAAACTTCCATATTGATTCCTTAAATTAGCACAGCCGCAACACCACTATGAGCAATTAATGTACCTCTGATAAATGAAACAAGCAACGCCCAATTATCACACATCAAACAAAACTTCTTTCGAAGAAAAAAAAATACTCTAGTATGAACCCTAACTTTATATAAGTCCAAGAATACCATTTATGCATCAAGGAGACTTAAATCAATTAAGTGGCATTTGGCAAGTGTAAAGATAAAACTGATCTTGTTAACTTGTGATGAACAAGAAAACATAAACTTCAATTGTACATTTGCAACAAGGGAATCACAATGTTTACACAAGTAAATGCTGGTAACATAACTGAAATAAAAAGAAGAATTTTTTTTTAATGCAAAGTTATTAAGCAGCATCCCAATACCAGAATTACTCCAGTAACTTAATATGATTCTTGCACCAATGAAACTGTAAGTAACTAAACTTGCCATTATATTATTTCCGTGAACACTTCAAAGTAATAATTTACATTAAAAACAAAGCAGAAAGCTGGCTTTTAATTTTGAAAATGGGTAAAACTGTAAGAATTTGTAGGAAGAAAATGAAAAAAATATATTAAAGAGCAACACAGGAATTGCTATGTTTCCATGAGCAAATCCTGGTAAAATTACCAAAATAACATAACAAAAATTGCAAATGTAAAGTTACTAAAAAGAGTCCTGGAACCATTACCCATTCCAGTAAGGTAGTATGATCCTTGCATTTGAAGCTGTAAGTAACTGAATATGCAAATAGATTCTACTTCCATTAACATTTCAACGTAAATTATTAATTGATATTAAAACACAGCAGAGAGCTAGCTATTTTTTTTTTTAAAGTAGGCAATAATGTAACAATTTGCAGGATAAAATGAACAAAACAAAAATTACTAAAGTAAGTTAATAAAACGTGTCCTCGTACCATTACCAGTCCAGCAACGTAGTATGATCCTAACACTAACAAAACTGTAAGTAACGAAATTTGCCAATACACTCTACTTCCATTAACATTTTAAAGTAAATTATTAACTCATATTAACACACAGCAGAATGCCAGCTATAAATTACTAAAAACCGTTCCGGTACAGTTACCGCTCCAGTAAGGTAACACGATCAGTAACTAAATTAGCCAACAGATTCCGCTTTCGTTAACATTTCAAAGTAAATCAGTAACTGGCATCAAAAACACAGCACAGAGCTCGCAACGAATTTAAAAAGTAGGCGAATAATGAAGAAATTTAAAAAAAAAAAAAAAATGAAGTACCTTGCCAAAAACGACGTCGTTTGAGGAAGGAGAGCGGAGGTGGCCGTAGGCGACGTGGAGGATGACGCTGCCTTTGAGAACACACTTGGCGAGGTAGTGAACGTTTTTAGAAGGCGCGACTACCGAAGAGGAGGACGGCGACGATCGCGACTTGGTTGTCGAACACTCCTCCTCGGAAACCGCCATGATTCGACCGTTACGGAGGAGCTAGGATCGGTTAGTTAGTCAGATTCGATTTTGAATTTGAATTTGAAGACAGAAAGAAGGAGGAGGAGGTACTAGGGCAGCTGGAGAAGAAGGTTCATGGCGAGATTGGAGCTTCGAGCTTGCTATTATTATAATTATTTATTTATTGTTATTATTGAGGACTTGATTGATATAAATGATGAGTCATCAGGATCATTTGTTTTTTTAATTTTGTTTCTGTTTTTATTTTATTTTTTGGATAACGGCGTTATTACACGTTATCTTTTTACCAAATATAATATACGATTTAATATTTAAGATTATAAGGTAAATAAAGAGAAAATTTTATCAATATACATAATTTTAATTTAATTTAATTTAAAAATATAGAAAATAAAAAGATTTATATTTAATATGTCTTTAGAATTAAACAAAATAAAATTTTCAAGTTATGTTTCACTCCTTCGTTCAAATCTAAACTCTCGTACAGATGATTAAGAAGACCTAATTTCCAAAAAAAATAATTTTTATAATTTTTATTTGTAAAAAGGCTGTGTTTGGGGCATTATTTATGCTCTATCCTATTTCAATTTTACCCAAAATATACATTTGTTTTCGTATTCTGAAAATTTAATTTAATTTTATTAAACTATTCTTAAATCCTTTAGGTTTGTTAATTTAACTAAAAAAATAAAAATTTAAAAATTGACAAAAACACCCTCACCCACCCACATTTGCCATATTCCGACTACTACTACCAAAAGATGGTCGAAATCTGACGTAATAACATACTATCGGTTGGATCTAGCCAGTGATGTACCGATCTAACTTTTTCTGACCAAATCCACCATGGATCTAGCCGAAAAAAGCCAGATCTTTGATTGTAGCTGGTTGTCAGCGACATTCATAATTTTTGCCGTCGTTGATGACCAAACGTGACTAGATTTGGTATTTTTCGACCAAATCCAAGGTGGATCTGACATAAAAGGCTATATCGACACATGATTTGCTAGATTCAACTGATCATACGCCATTACGGTGATTGTCGACCACCCTTGGCTTTAGTGGCCGACTGCCGACATTTAATGGGTGGGTGAAAATACTTTTGTTAATTTCAATATTTTATTATAGGGGTGTTTCAAAATTAACAAACTTAGAAGGTGTTTTTGTAATTTTTAAATCTTAGATCGTAATAAACACCTAACTCAACTTTTTCAAAGATTCTTCCTAAAATAATAGAACAAAAACAATCACATCCTAATTATGTTGTCTGGGATATCAAATTCCTTACCCTAATGGTTCTCAGCAGCCTAACACATGTGGACATAGCCAGTTAGGCCTTCCATTTTTCTCACACTAAAAGGGAAACAATGTGGGCTACAGCGGTTAGAAATCGAAGTACTACAGCAATTAATGGATGTTCCAAACATTTGCAGCTAGCTTACATCGACCGAACAAAGCCTAATGAAATATCAATAGTTTGACAAACGCTAACATTCTTCAAAGAAGAACTCCCCATACATAAAGTATATGGAGCCCCAGAATTGCAGATTGTAACAGCAACACATCTCGGAATCCACAG
Source organism: Pistacia vera (assembly GCF_008641045.1). Taxonomy (NCBI): domain Eukaryota; kingdom Viridiplantae; phylum Streptophyta; class Magnoliopsida; order Sapindales; family Anacardiaceae; genus Pistacia; species Pistacia vera. The sequence goes on along the minus strand of NW_022196067.1, from coordinate 525,006 downwards.
GCCGGGGGGCAATAGAAGTTTCTTGCAAATTGGCATGTGTATAGCTACAGCGTTTTCAACAGAAATATATGATTCAGTTACACTACTGTCCATCTAAGGTTCCCAGGGATTCCTTGAGAAGTCTCTGCGCTTCTTCTCTCCGCCTGGACAAGCAAAATGAAACAATGACAACAGTCAGAAAAGTCTACTACAGCTAAAGGAATATATTGTCAGGGATACGAAACTACTACTTTCTTTTTTGTCTCTTTTCTAACTATGCATCAGTATAATATGCTCCACGATTGGGAAAAGGAAAATTTTTCTAGAACCTTCACAAGAAACACTCTGAAAGGTTATAAGAAGCTATGGGAACAGAATATTTCTTCAGCCAAGCACCACATCTAAGCTCGGGGCTGATAAGGACGGCAAGAGGTAGAACTTTTAAGATTAGCTTCAAAATCTCAATGGGCTAGAACAAAACTTAAATACGTTCATATTCATTTAATAAGCAGAAACCTACTCTATGCACACTCGACAATAATATTTAATTGTTTTGGAAATAGGTTCTAAAACAAACTGATTGAGATCACACTATGACAATCTCAAAATATTCCACCGAGAGAAACAACCAAAGCTGAGAAAAAGCAAGGCCAATTTATCTATGTGTAATACAAAGTTGGTAATGGTTAAATGCAGGTACCTCACAAAGATGATAAGCAACATGAGAAGATAAATATAGTAAAATTCAATTCTATGTCTATTGGCATTAACCAATCATTCAGCAAGAGCAGTGGGGCTATTCAAACACTTGAATTTTCTTATTGTAGATCAACTATATAACCAAATATCAATGACAATAATCAGGACTGAATCGCACTTCACTCAGACAATTCCATTTTCAAGCTAACTATTTCAGTAAGTATTAAAATATCATACCTCTTAATATCCTCGACCGCTTGTTTACGGCGTTGTATCTGAAGTTCTAATATGTGTATCAATGTTGCTCTAGCCTGTAAGGTAAAAGACACCGCACAATCAATGTCTTAGAATTCTCAAAAAATGAACCAAGAAAAAAAGCATGCTCAGATAACAGTATTCTACCTGATGCGGTCGTAATGAATTGAGAAGATGATGCAAGTTCTTGAATATAAGGGATATATCTTCCACTCTCCTAGCATATTGAGATGGTCTCTCAACAAGGACATCAGCAAGCTCCAGTATGTGCAACTGCAATTCTCTGTTCAGCGACCTCAGTTCTTTCTTAAAATCTACACAAGGCAGTGTTAGAAATGTCATCAACATATTATTTATCATAGGCTAAGCAAGGAAGCGAGTACACAACCCTCCCAACTATCATGTTCCTCAACAATATTAACTTAATGCCACAATCTTCTAAACCCAACTCAATTTCAAGAGTTTTCTAAGTTCACAAATACCAAAGCAAATATAAACATACCGACATTTGGTCCTTTCGGATAAAGCTGACGCACTCCCTGCTCTTCCAAGCTTGGAAGCACATCATCAGTCTATAAAAAAACCACATGAAAACCTACCAATTAATACATAAAAATACAATGTGAATGCAAATCACACACTCAATAACACCAAATTCCAACCAGAGCATATGCAATCATCCCCACTTTGTGCAATTTAAAAAAAAAAAAAAAAAAAAAGAAAACTTACAGTGTAGTTGCCACCATAACAAACATAAGTCCCTTCAATGGGAGGTGGAGGTGCCGGAGCTGAATTAGGGTTTTCTAAGTAATCTTTGTAGAGACGATAAAAGGGTGGCGGTGGTGGATATGTAGCTGTCGCCATTGCCAAAAATCACTTGTATTTAAACCTAAAAACACCACAAGATTTCAAATAAATAAGAAAAATGCAAACAAATTTCGCTTCTAATTCTACACTTATAACTACAAGTCAAGCCTAGAACCATCATAATAAGTATCAATAACATGATAAACCCCAAAAACTTCAACTTTTATCTGAAATGAAACAATTTATTCCTCTTTCCCAAGAAACCCAGACTTTAAAATTGACCAAAAAACACCCCGTTTCAAAACATGCCCACCACTCAATAAACAAACGATTTCGAACAACCTAAAACTCTAGAACAGTTCAAATAAGTAAGAAAAAAACAACAAATTTTGCTTATAATTCTATAATTATAACTGAAAAAGAATAAAAAATTTACATGGTAATTGATCTTTTTTACTTCTTAAGGCAAAGTTTAAGCTCAAATCTCAGCTAATTATGTTCATTGGTGACTCATAAAACGTATTTCCGGCAACCGTTAACCTGGAATTTGGCCGCAAAAAGTTTCCCACCACTGTTTAGAAACCCAACTTTTAAATTTAACAAAAACACCCCTTTTGCACATTTCCTCAACAAATTAAATTCAACTGAAATTAATTTTTTTTTTTTAAAATCCAGAATTTTTCTTCTTTCTCTATCACCTCCGCGTGCACGACTTCTAAAAAATTGCATGGCCGAAAAAAACAAGCTTCCCAAATAAAAATCACAGTGAAAAGCAAAAACGAAGCACCCACCAGTTGGATCAGAATCTTAGGCCGATTTTATCCCAATGCCCAAGGTTTTCTTCATTTTACTCGAAGCAGCGGATGAGCAGTGGCTCCGGCTTCGTCGTCCGCGACGGCAGTTCGTGAAGGATCGGAGAAGGATGTAGAAAAGGAGTCAAAGGAAGGAGCGGAGCTTAATTATGGTTTGGACTAATTACATTTTGATCCGTTGATATAGCAAATTTTTTGATCCACTAAAATGGAAAGTGATACTTTTTTAGGGACCTTCCAGTAATTTTACACGGACCGAAGGGTATATTCTAGTCAACACCCAAGACCGTTGAAACAGTTAAGCAAAAACAAAAACAAAAGCCCCCACCACTAAAATTCAGAGGGAGCTGAGAGAGAGAGAGAGAGAGAGAGAGAGATTACGCCTAATTAAAGGTAATTTTTTTTTTCTAAATTCCTAATTTTATTTTCAAAATTACTTCTTGAAATGTGATTCTGTTGGGTTTTAATTTGTTGATTTTTGCAGGCTTCTTGATTGATTGGATCTCCAAAACGTTTCAATTTGGGAATTTAAATACCGGGTAATTCTCATTGCTCTGTTCAAATTCTTTAAATTTCGAGTTATTTTATGTTTTTCTTTTGATAATTTTGTTTTATGAAGAGGAATTTTGAGAAATGCTCAGATGTTACTTTATTTGGTGAAATTAGCTTCTCAAATTGATGCAATGCTGTTGATTTGAATTCGTTTTTGAAATTTAATGTATGTTTTTTTCTTCATCTTTCAAATACTTTAATTTTTGAGTTTTAACTTTTTTATTTTGGTAGATTTGTGTTTTTGAAATGGGAATTTTGGGAAATGTTATGTTTAGTTTCTCATATTGATGCAATGCTGTTGATTTGGAGGGAGATTTGAATTGGTTTTGAAATTTAATGTGTTTTTAATTTAATGGTTAGAGCAGTTTTGATTTTTGTCTCTTTTGATTGTATTGGATGTGAATTTCTGTTCTGTAGGTAAGTTTAAACATGGATGCAAATGTTGCTTCAGCTGAGGAGCTTTTACCGGAGAAGATTGAAAACAAAAACAAGGGAAGTCCTTCATTTCATTGTCATCTATCTGATAAAGAAATAGTTCACAAGATAGCACAAGCGTTCCTTCCCGGATTAGGTACCGCATGTGTTGATAACACGACAGGTGATATCTTCAAGACCCCTGGAACTGTGGCGGTTGATATTAGGACTGAAATGGTGCAATACCTTACCCAGAGAAGTGAAAGTTTTGTTGCGGAGTCTGTTATACTAGAAGGCGAGGAGGGGGAAGCGTCTGATCATCCATTTGATATCATTTCTGATTTCGTTGATGACTTTGCTAGTTTGAAGAGGAATTTGTTTAGTCGGGTTTCGGGATGGTTGTTGAGTGACAAGAGAGAAGATAAGATAGATGATTTTGTACAAGAGATGGAAATAAGTGGGTTTTGGCCAACAGAAAGGAGAGAAGCCATTGCACAAACTTTGCTGAAGAATGTTGATTTCAAGAACACGTTTCATTGTGACATGAAATTTAGTACAATGGAAGAACTCACCGAGCATGTTCCCAACTGTGGCTTTAAGTCTATGCTCTGTGAAAATGAGGGTTGTAATGCCATATTTTCTGCTAGCCAATTGGAACATCATGATTCAGTTTGCCCTTTCAAGATAATTCCATGCGAACAAAAGTGCTCAGATAGCCTCATGAGACGAGCGATGGACAGGCACTGCATAACTGTGTGTCCAATGAAGCTTGTCAACTGCCCTTTCTATGCAGTGGGCTGTAAAACCCCTATACCTCAATGTATGATAGAGCACCATCGTCAGGAGAACCTAAATTTTCACTTGTTATATATTCTTCAAATTATTCACAAGGAAGTATCTGTGGGGGATCTTGAAAAACGGATAGAACAACTAAAACAGGTCAGTCAAATGTGAATGCATATGTTTTTGTTTTGGGAACTTCTGAATTTTGATTCGCTTAATTGCTGATATAATGTCATAAGGATAGGTGGCCTGTCTTTGTGGCATGGTTAAGAGCAATGCATATCGTTTGTCTTGATCAGAAATCATTCTTTTCTCTTATATGGTTTCCTGTGCTTACTAAAAAAAAAAAAAAAAAAACAGAAGAACGGCACAGAATCTCAATGTCATTAGCAAACATTGTAACTCGTACTTTCCCATGTCAAGCTGTGGTTTCTTGGTAAAACAGATGTGTGATTAAACAAGCTTTCTCATATTTGTGAACTTATACCTAATCTTGTCGTAATATAATCTGAGGAATGGAGAATGACACAGAGACATGTATAACTGTAAAAAGCTTCCACATGCGATAGGGATCTAATGGGGAACCAAATATAGTGCTTCATGACTACGTCCTGAAGTTTATTAACTCGTGGAAGGTCCAACTGGGAAGCCATAAATTATGTTAACATCTGCATATTGATTGTATAATCGTCTTGGTGTGTCCCAATTTATGGTTGTTGAATTCTGCAAAGCCCAAAATAGTAGTAAGTAGTGACCTTGATGTTTTTAGATGAGATTTTTACAATTTCTTCATCTTTTATTCTGGCTGCCGCCAAGTTTTGGCATATGATTATTCAACTTCACATTCTCATTCTGTTTAAAAAGTAGGTACCATGCAATAGAGTTTACCTATGGGTTTCTAATATTTAGTATCATCGCAGAATTGTTCTAGCTTCAGAATTTTGTATTCTATGCTTTTAATGCTTTGTTTGTTAGAAGGATCACCAACTGACAAAATCTTTCAGACATTTTTATTTAATGTAAAGCTTTTGGGATTTGGTGACGACGTTGCAGCCAAAACATTTATATGCTGAATTATGGAAGCTCTAAAGTTGCCATGTATTGTTACGGTCTTTTATCCTACTTGTAACAGTTATATAATAATGATTAGATAACTTATGGTTAATTGCAACGTTTATCATTTTTTATGACAGGCATCCTTAGATAGGTTCATGAAAGCTCCAGATATCAGATCTCTGACCTTTGCGATCAAGAATGTTGAGGCAACACTTGGGCCATTGGAAATTACTGTCGTGGATAAGGTTGGTGAAGAAGGCAAAGATGATGAAAAAGGAGAAGTTAATGAAGAAGAAAAAGTTAATGGAGAAGGCAAAGCTAAGGAAGAAGACAAAGCTAGTGTTGGAGTCAAAGTTAACGAAGAAAGCAAGACTAATGAGGAAGGAACAGTTAATGAAACAGGCAAAGCTAATGAAGTCGGCAGAGTTAACGAAGAAGGAAAAATTATTGGAGGCAGCAAAATTGAGGAAGAAGGAAAAATTAATGAAGGCGGCAAGGCTGATGAAGAAGTAACAGTTAATGAAACAGGTGAAGTTAATGAAGGAAAATATAATGAAGTCAACAAAGCTAAGGAAAGTACAGTTAATGAAGCGGGCAAAGCGAAAGAAGTAGGCAAAATTGATGAAGAAGGAAAAATTAATGAAGGCGGCAAAGCTAAGGAAGAAGGAATAGTTAATGAAACAGGCAAAGCTAATGAAGTGAGCAAAGTTGGTGAAGAAGGTAGAATTAATGAAGGTGGAAAAGCTAATGACGACTGCCAACTTCAGGAAGAAGACAAAATTAATGGAGGAAGCGAAGTTCACGAAGAAGGAAAACTTAATGAAGGCAAAGTGAGTGAAAAAAGCATAGAGTTATTGAATTGAAAATCGACCAACAATGGAAGGTAAAACCAATTTTAGACCATTTTTGAGCAAACTGTTTTCTTGGATAATAGAAATTCTGTTACCATGAATAGAATTTCCCACTTATTTATTTAATTATTTTTCATTACTGTAAAATTGTCTCAGTTGATAGCTCTCGATATTATAGCCCCTTATGGTTCAAAACCTTGGGGCTATCTTCTATGCCTTATACCAATTTTTGACACTTACATTCATGATGAGGACAGACTTTTGTAACTAATTGTATGAAGTTTTTTTGACGATATGTTGAATTAAGTTTTTGACGATGTAATTGTATAATATTAAACGGTTATTCTTGCTTGGTTTTTGATATAATACTCTTTTCGTTCTCACTTTGAAATGTTTGTGATTTTCGCTTCTATGATAAGTGACTATGAACGCTTTGATGATAAACCCTTAAGGACCTATATAGATTTAACTGTAAATTACAAGCAAATCTTGAATTACTTTATTCTGAACAAATTCATGAATCAGAATGGCTGTCTCTAGTCAATTCACCATTCTATGATTATTACATTCAACAGAAAGAATGGGAGATTTAGTAACCAGGAAAGTGGTAAGGAGAAGCAATGAAAAAGTAGGGGCCAAACTCCGGAGGAGGCTTGTAGATTTGGCTAGCAAACTGCAATCCGATCCACTCGACTTCTGAACTATTAAAATATAGTCCCCCAGATGGGAACTGAGCCACCTGAACCTGAAGGTAGTCGTCAGTATTTAAGAATGGATTCTGCAGAAAAACTGAACCAGGGTTGAGCCCCAATTGCACCCACAGGCTCATCTCTAGAGCATGAAACAAGTTCACATTGGACAAATCCCTGAAGGAGGGTGCTCTGAAATACAATTCTCCTTCATATGGATAGGCACATGTACAATTCTGTGGGTTGAGTTTCTGATCAGAAGGGCATGATTTGCCTCCACAGTGAGCCAAGCTGGTTGAATATGGCTTTCCAGCTTGTTGCAGGCCCTGGCAGAAGCTGAGATTTGAGAGGGATCCAGTGCACAATGGGTTCCCTGCAAGCCTGAAGAGAATAGCAATGTCAATATTCGGCCTGTCTTTTGGCATCAGCTAATTTTGGAGTGTGTTTTTCATGAATCCATTTTTTATTTTTTTGTTTTCTGAAAAGATAGAAAATGATTGGAGATGACAAAAATGAAAACGCGTTTGACATGTTTATCTGAAAACAATACTTTAAAATGTAAAAACGAAAACACGTTCGACATGTTTATCTGAAAACAATACTTTAAATTGTCTTACTTTAAGTTTAATGTATGGTTGGAGTTTTCAGATAATGCTAGTGCAGAAATTTGGTTGTTCTCCAAATCAACAAGCTGCAACTGTTCACCAACCTTGCCTCCTAAGTTCAATGTACCATTGAAAGAATTGTTCCTCAGCTTCCTGATAACAAAATATAAAATAAATAAAAGAACAGAAAAAAGAAAATCCCCTACTTACATGTTCATTTTCAACTTTTTACAATTGTATGTTTATTGAACGTTATCAAGAGTCTCGAGCGCCACTGGGTGCTCTTACTTACATCATTTTAATTATGACATGCAACCTGCTCAATAAATTTTAATATATTTTAAAGGGTATTTTTGTTTTTTCATATAACTTTTTTTATAGGTTGACAAAGATTATGAAATATTACGCACGTTTAAAAAAGATCTCTCTAAAATAGGTTAGAGTAATGTTAGATCCATAATCTAATTTCACAATATTCTTTCATAACCTTTGACGTGACAACTTGTCACTATTCAGCTCATAAAATTGGCTCCGTTGCTAGTATGGGTCTCGTCTGTGCATTTGTGGGTTAACTAATAACGAGTTGTCACATCGAGAGTTTTGAGAGAAGGTTATAGACCTAGCATTATTGAGTAGGTTATTGAATGATCAACCTTGTAGTTTGTTTCGGGTTTAATCCCACTTTTACATAATTAAAAATCATTGTTTTCGGTTTCAAAAAAGCTCGAGTTCGGGGATTTATGGATTGTAAAAAATGAAAGGACTAATTTCCCTTAATTTCTAAAAGATTCCTTAGAATTTTACTGAAAACTTACACTTGCTGTATGAATGGGAAGCTGAAGAGTTTATCTGGAACAAGCCCTCGAAGTGAACCATGTTCTACTATTCTGGAAAGCATATAGAATCATAAACCTTCAGAATTATGAGACTTTTTGAGAAATGGGATTTTTTCTTTTCACAATTTTAAACAGAGAAAAAGAAGACTTACAAAGTGGTGAGTGATGGCAAAGTTGAGAACCAAGATGGAGCATCTGATGGATCAAATGAATTGTTGCTAAGATCCCTGTAAAGATAAATCATTTAAAGAGAAATCCTCCATAAAAAAAATAAAATAAAAGAGTAGTTTAATACAATTTTCCCCGCTATTTACTTGATTTAAATTTCACCCTCGGATATTAGAAATAACAATTTACTGTCTTCTAGTAGTATTTTGGGTTATGTTACTCTTGATCCTTTAAATTACACACTGGCGGTTATTGGTAAATTGTTATTTCAAATACCTTACGGAAAAATTGTATTTGAAAGAAACCTAAAAGGAGAAATTTATTAACCCAGAATAAAAATTTAAAAATAAAAAATAAAAGAATGGTCACTGATCATGTCCCATTAACTTACACATAATTGAGATAATTCATTAAACTTAAGTCTGGAAAAGGACCAGTCAGCTCATTATTTGCCAAATTCCTGAAAAAAAAAAAAAAAAATTATTCATATGATTAATTATTAAAGCTGAAAAAATCTGCTTAAAAAATAAGTGCTTACAGTTCGTTGATGGATGTAAGGTTATTGAGATTTGATGGTACTTCTCCTGCCAAAGCATTTCCATCAAGCCGGCTGTTGCAGATTGAAAATAAAAATGTTAAGAAATAAATTTTTAAATTAAAAAAAATTAAAAATAAGAAGAAGAAGATAAATTTGTGGAGATTTTTACTTACAGAACTGTAAGAGTTTGAACAAGTCCTAAAGTGCTTGGGATGGTCCCAGTAAGTTGATTTCCATCAAGTAATCTAACAATTGAACAAACAAAAATTCTCAAATGCAAATACTAAAAAACTCAAAAGCATTCATAAGACTATATTTATGAAAATTCTCAGTTAGAAACGTTATGAAATTTTTAATATGCAGATTAAAGGCCATTTTATAACCATTGGCATTTTTTTTTTTTTTCTCAATTTTGTAAAGCCAACTTATACTTGCTCGCCTTTGGTTTGAATGTTAAAAACTTTAGGATGTCTACACTAAAGAATAATTATCTATACATATACATAACATACAAAAATTCTCAGATGCGGATGTCCTAAAATTTTTAATGTATGGATCAAATGTGAGCGTCTAATCGCTTACTTTGATTCTAGGTTTGTGAAGTTAATGTTTAGATACTCACTTATAGTTCGCATGCTAAAAATTTTAAGAATTCATTATATATATATGTTAGAAACTAAATGGTGGATGAGATACGAACTTACAAATGCAAGAGCACCATGTCAGAGCTGAAAAGTTGTGGGGGAATAGAACCAGAAAGACGGTTCTTATAGAAATGGCTGCAAATTCATGAAATGTAAGTTACTATTTGTCAACGGCACGCTGCAAATTCATTTTTTTTTCATTATTTTCACAAGAACTCACAAGTGTTTAGCCTTTTTGAGGAGGTCCAATCCTGGAGAATTGACTGTAGAAACTGGGATTGTTCCTGTCAATTGATTGTCCGCCAAGTCAAGCCAGTAGAGCTTGGAGAGTTTACCTAAAGAAGGAGGGATTGGTCCACTGAAGAAGTTCGAGTTCAGAGCCCTGGAAATGAAGAGTTTTTTCAATGAGTGGTCTCCAATTTGTACTGTTATAAATATGTGCTGTAGCTATTTCTTACAGGAAAGAGAGCTCTCCCAAATTGCCTATTTCTTCAGGAATGATACCGCTGAAACTGCAGTCGGATAAGATTCTGAAAGATGAAAGACAGAGATATATTTCGTTAGGTATCATTTTATATGGAGAAGAGGACGGTCAGGTCAACCCATCTAATAAACTAGTCTTTTTGGGTTTCCATTGTGATGGACTCGATCCATTATTTAAACGATAGTTTTTTAAGTTGTTTCCCCATTGAATACCTTGATCAAGGGACTATTGTGGAGTTCCAAGAATTCCACATTCGACATTGGGACGAGGATGGTCACGCCACCCAATAGACTAATCTTTCAGGCTGAAAACCTAGATATATAAATTAGCAAAGAGAGCGATAGGATCTTACAGGATGTTCAGCTTCTGGAGATCTCCTATAAGCGGAGGGAATGAACCTTTGAGACCTTGATTAAACGAAAGGTCCCTAAGACAAAATTGATAAAAGCATAACTTCAATTAACAATGCAACTAAATTTGTATAACTTAGAAAGTAACAAAAAAGAAAAAAATAAAAAAAACTGACAATGATGTCAACTCAGTGAGCCCTCCAATGTCTCCAATAAGATTCCCCACAAGTCCCACTGTTGACAATGCCCTGAAAAAGAAATTTACACAAATGAGTTAATGAGATTTGCTTCAACTGAAAATAATACATTATCAACAGGCATCCAAAGTAGTTACATTCATCAAATGTTTTTAGAGACATGCGTACTTGAATCAAGTAGATATCATCAAGTTTTCTGAGTGGGGTCACCAGCCCCCACTCGACTCTGAATAGATCCGCCCATGGTTAGGGGTAAGCTATCATTCGTTTGTTTTATAGTCAAAATATCCCAGAAATTTTTGTAAGGGTTAAGTCGGAGATTTAACCAACAATTGTTTTACGTTTATTTTGAGGGGTTTTAACTTGATGTTCTTTGTTTTTTATTTTCCTTGTTAAAATAAATAGAACCAAATATTATTTTGTTAATACTTACAAAGCAGTGACTCTTGAATTTTTACATGAAACTCCATCCCAGGATGCACAAGGGTCATCTGAATTTTGCCAGCTTGGTGGTGTATTTTGCCATGAATCCTTCAAAGATTTGAGCACCGCAGCTGTGCCACCACATCGTTTTCAGTTAGTTAAATAAATAATATTACTGAATATCTGAAGAACAAATCATTTGTCTTTAGTTCTTGAGATGTTTAATTAGTACCATCAAAGTTCAATAAGGTCACTAAAACCAGCTGAAATTTAATTCACAAACTTAACATAAAATTTCACAAATTCTTTTCAGCTCTTGCACGTAAGAATTAATTCTTGTTAGCGACAGTTTAAGTCCGAATTTCAAGTTACATTTGATAATTTTCATATATATAAACGTTGAAGGGATTTATTGGGACAAGATTTTAAAATACGAACCTCATTAACCACCCTCGTTTAATAATTTACTATCATTTAAAAAAAAAAAAAAATCAATCAATACTTCCCAAAACTATAAAATTTTGTTTCTTATTATCAACCAGTATGCATGGATAAATGAGGTCTAGATTTTAAAAATATACGGACGCCAACACTTGACACGACATCACACAATCATTCACATAAGACCAATCAAAAGTTGGATCAAAATTACGAACCTCATTAACCAGCCTCGGTTAACAATTTACTGACATTGATAAATACTACATGACCAATTTTTCAATTGATATTACTTACATTAAAACTACAAAATTTTGTCTTTTAGTATTAATCAGCAAACGTCGATAAACAAGAGTCCAAACTTTTAAAACATTACAGAATTGTAACACAATCATTCACATAATAAAATCAAAAATAAAAAAGAAAATTACCATCTCCAGAGTCAGTAACACTAGAGATGAAGTGAATTTGAGCACCAAGCAACGCGAAGAAGATGAGAAATCTGCAAAGGAATGTCATGGCTGCCTCCCTTTCTACCTGCTGAAGCTTCAATGAAATTAATTTGAGATATCAAAACATTACTCAATTTACCATTTATATAAATTTTCATATGAAGAATGAAGCTTTGTCCGATCCCTTTATTGAAGTCTCCATCAAACAAACACTAAAAACAAACTACATTTTTAGCGGAGGAAACATTAAAAACAAGCTATATTTTTTACTTATCCTCCGCCTGCCTGGCGCCTGCAATTCACAAATTAAAGGAGGATTTTCCAATGGTTGGTAGTACTTAGATTTCGCATATTGATAACGGCGAAAACATATGGGAAAATCACAAAAACAAGCCCAAAAGAAAATAAACTTACAATTTCCTGAGATTTATATATCAACAAAAATTTAGAACAAAACAAGAATATTCAAAAAGCTAAAAGTTTATTTCGCAGACAAATCAACATAAATCTAGAGACTGTATATTCTTATTTTCTTAAGGTTTATTAAATCCTTAAAAAAAATTAATCAACAAACAGTTTATTAGTGAAACTAACTATAAAACTGTTGTGTGTAATTTTTCCACCAAGCTCGGAGTATTGCTTGGTTATAGCCTGATCCTAAAGCAACTCGACTCTACCAATTGTCCGACCTAGTATAAGCTAGTCGCGACCAATCCTTCCAATTATTCAACCAATTTACAAAGAACTTCAGATCCTGGATATCTCGAGAAAGATCAGATCAACAAAAATCTTTGCGCTATCACTATGAGAATATCAGAGTTGCATTTAAAACTTAATTGTAATCCCTTTATTTTCGTTCTTTCCTTTGTACAAACTCTGTATAGAAACCCCCTCTAACGATGAGAAAGGGGTTAGCAAATATTTCTAGGATTGCCATTATAAGCTCTCACAGCAAATACAAGAACAATGGACGTACGCTCAAGAGTTCATCTCGCCAAACCACTTTAAAAATCTCTTTGCCATTTACTTTACAGCATTTATTATTTACCCACTACTAGTTACCCGTAATTACACAAACATCAGTTTCGATTCCATTAAGGTCGATATGGATCACTCTAGTTGGTGTAATTCTTGCATCAACATTTTGGCACTAGAAGGAGGGCCTCCGCCAAAATCTCAGAATTTCCGGCAAGCAATCCCAGTAGCCTAATCACTCCATGCCCGCAATGGTGTGTACAAGATCGAAAATCACCACTGAAAACCATAACAATGTGAAAACCACCCACCAGAAGGTGCAACAAGACTGATGAGAATCCAAACCGATCATGTTCTTTAAACATACAAGAATGTTCATTGACGATTCAAGGACCCCAAGAAGGACAACATTTGGCCCAGGCACTTAAGGAAGCTCACAAACTTGTCCAAGAGGTGTTAAGGGTCCAAGATATGGCACAAGCCCTTTTTTGTAGCCCAAGCCGTGGAGGTCAAGTGGGAAGAAGCTTCATTAGTCTAAGCCCAAGTTGTAGATGCTCTTTGGTTTAATTGGTGAAAGAAAATCAAGAAAATTGTAATTAGGGACATAGATCCATAATTTAAGGAAGGGTTGTCCATATCATTAAATGGCTATGACTTACACTTTTGTAATTGCATGGTGGCGAATTATCCCTTAATTTTTGTGTAATATTTTGTTGTAATATTTGTGTAATATTTTTTAGGGTAATGTTTTGTAAAGCCTATTTAAAGACCACTCTTTCATAATATGAAGTTAGACATTGAATATTGCATGAATAGTGTTTGCCTTGGAGAATTGTTTTTTCTTTGAGTTCCTTTACCGAAGTTCGGCCAAACTTGGTGGTGGATTGATCTTTCAAGTTGGTGGAGTTCCTTTACGCTTGATTGATCCTTGGTCATCTTTCTTGTAAGTTATTTTCCCTTAGTTAACTTTCATCTCATTCCGGATTTGATTTGCCTTGTTTGTGATCCCATTTGTGTTGTGTTTGCAAGTAGAGTGAGTTTGTGTTGATTGAATATAGATAAAAAGTGTTGCTCTAAGTTGTCATAAGGGTTGTGTGTGTTTGTGGAGTGTTGGCTGAATTTGATTTAGGGTGTTACAAGTGAGTCCTAGTTTAGGTTGAGTTAGAAATTGATTGAAGTAGGGTGATATATGAATTGAGGTTGTATGAATTCATATCAAATACGCTGCCGGGCGTCGACCACTAATGCCGCCAACTCAACAGGCTACGAATAACCCAGGAGCAAGGACGTCAAATCCCAAGAACAATCAATTGGTGGAAATGATTAGAACAATGGTTGCACAGGCAGTGCAACAGAATGTGGTTGAGCTGATAAATCAGCAACCAACCACACAAAAACTTGACCAGCCACGCTTCACCGATATTACCTTAACAGGTCAGAATTCAGCAGACGATCAATCTGGTTCATCAGCACTGAGGGGTGACCGACACCCACAATATCACAGAGTACACTCCGCCCACGAGTGTGAGTCCTATGGGCAAACTAACCCTGGGAGGTGACCAAGAAAACAGCTAATAAGGGAAAGTGAAGGAAATGGTCACCCAAAAGACACTCAACTTGCCCGGCAGAATCCCCAGCGTTAGTGTGCCGGTTTTAACCTACGCCCAAGGCAGGCTTAGACCTCGCAAGCTCGTAAGGCGAGTCATGTTTGCCAATCTGGCAATGATCAACATTCTGGTTATAATCGATGTCGCAAAGAACGCACTAATGAGCATGATAGCACCTACTAGCCTAGCCATCATGACTCAACCTCGCGTATCAATGCACATAATGAAGGGGGCTCACAAGCAACAAATTTACAAATTCACTTGCTCAAGGTAAGACCTAACAAAGCCAGCCAGGGCAACCACAACGAAGACTTGGATCGGGTGTAAAAAATGCTTGACGATCTAAGAGCCCACCAGAACCATGCTGCGGAAGAGATAGTGAGCTCTCCCTTCACAGAAGAAGTTTGCCAGGCCCCGCTTCCCTAGGGATTCAGGACGCCAGAAAGTAAGTTCGATGGGAAATGAGATCCTAGAGACCATTTTAACACTTTCAATGATTTAATGGAGCTGTATCAGGTATGCGACTTAGCGAAGTGCCACTGCTTCGCAGCCACATTGGTAGGGGATGCTAAGAGGTGGTACAAAAGACTCAAGGCGAACACCATCAGTTCTTGGCAGTAATTCTCCTCAATGTGCCTATAACAATTTCAAGCGAGAAGACACTTCATAATGTGGCTCAACTACTTGAGCAACATTCATCAAGAGAAAGACGAAACATTAACCTTGTATTTAACGAGGTTCCAAAATGAGTAAGCAACGGTCGAAGATACACCTGAATAGTTAATCCGAACTTTGCTGATGCAAGCATCAGGTCACAAATAGAGCTGTGGAAAGAACTCCAAAGTGAGGATCATGTGAGCCTGGCAAAGTTTTACCAGATGGCTACAAAACACCAGCGAGGAGAAAGCTCGTTAGCAGCCTTAGCTAGAAGCTCGTCGCACAAAGCCCTAGACAGGCAACAAGATCGCCTATTAGACAAATGGAGGGGCCAACACCATAATGATAGAGACAGAACAGGTCCCAAAAGAGACAAAGAACAGATAATTGCGGGGATAGATAACCTTTCTCGCGATATGCAGAATACACCCCCCTCACGCAAGACATTGCTCATATATATGAAGTCTCTTGTGAGGTTAAGAGATTGCGCGCTCCAAAAAGAATGAGGGGGCCTCTGGGTAGAAGAGATCGATAGAAATACTGCCAATAGCACCGAGACATTGGCCCAATACCAATGAGTGTCGGGCTTCAAGAGACGCCATTGAAGATACGATCAAAAGGGACCACCTAAAAGAATTTGTTAAGGAGGTGCCAGCTCGCGAAAGTATTGGCGAGCAGAATAACCATATCTAGCAAGCTCCACCCAATGCCAACAATGAAGTCCTAGTAGGCATGATCTACGGAGGTCTTGACATCACAAGGAGCTTAAGGCACTATTAGAAGGAATATGCTTGAGAGGCCAAAACAAACTCGGTCCCCCGAGTGATGAGTTGTGAGCAGAAGACACTAAAGTGGCCAAGACAAGAAAGCGAGGTGATAGGATTCACAGTGTAAAAGTGTGAAGAATTCCCTTGCCACCATCATGATGTCATTATAATTGCAACTAGGATCGGTAATGCTAGAGTACTAAGGATGATGGTCGATAATGTCAGTGCAGCGAACATCATCTTCTTGGGAGCTTTCCTAGAAATGAGGTTTACAAAGAGAGACTTAAGGGCGTACCCATCACCACTCTATGGATTCACTGGGGACAGCCTAGTCCCCAAATGAACAATGGACCTACCTGTGACTTTAGGGGCAGAACCCAAAGTCAGGACGGTGGTGGCATAATTTTTAGTGGTAGATTGCTCGATCACTTACAATGTCATCCTTAGAAGACCGATCCTGGATAATTTGAGTGTAGTAACTTTAGTGTGCTACCAAGCAATGAGGTTCTTGACTTCCAAGGGGGTCGGAACATTAAGAAGCTATAGAAAAGAATCTTGGGAATGTTACAATCAAGCCGTTAATGCTATACTAAAATGGCCGCTCCTGAGAACCATGGTCATTGCAAAGTCCGAGCCACACCCTAGACCTCTCGAGGATACCATAGATCCTTGCATCCACAGGGAATAGCCGGCCGTTGGGCCAATAGAAGAGCTGCGAGAAATATATGTTAGCGAGGAGGACCCAGCTCATGTATCAAAGATCGGCAACAGTCTGAGCAAAGAAATGACCGATAGTCTGGTAGGCTTTCTAAAGAAAAACCTCGACGTGTTCGCATGGGTGCATGCAGATATGGTGGGGATTAACCCCGAGGTAATGTGCCACAAATTGAACATCGACCCAACAACTCGACCAATAAGACAAAAGAGAAGATCTATGGATGCAGAGCACTCTAAAGCACTAAAAGACGAAGTTGACAAACTCTTGAACATCAACTTCATCAGAAAAGTGAAGTACCTAAACTGGCTCGCCAACCTAGTCTTGGTTAAGAAGTCAAATGGCAAGTGGCGGAGTTGCATCGATTTCATGGATTTAAAGGAAGCCTGTCCAAAAGACAGCTTTTCGCTGCCCCAGATCGATCAGTTAGTAGATACGACAGCTGGGAACACATTACTTAGCTTCATGGATGCATACTTGGGATACAACCAAATCCTGATGTATCAGCCTGATGAAGAACACACCTCCTTTATTATTGATTGGGGTACTTATTGTTACAGGGTTATGTTATGCCATTTGGCTTAAAGAATGCTGGGGCGACCTACGAGCGCTTGGTAAACAAGATGTTCGCCAACCAAATTGGCAAAACTATGGAGGTGTACATCGATGACATGCTCTTCAAGTTAAAGGTCGCTGAAAGCCATATGGATCACCAGGGGAAATGTTTGACATTCTCAAAAAATATAGAATGAAACTCAACCCTTTGAAGTGTGCTTTCGGAGTAAGCTCGGGAAAGTTCTTGGGGTTCCTTGTAAATCAACGAGGTGTTAAAGCCAACCCAGAGAAGATTCAAGCTCTCCTAGACATGAAAAGCCTGACCAGCATAAGGCAGGTACAGAGCTTGACAAGGCATGTGGCCACACTTAGTAGGTTAGTTTCCCGAGCCACGAATATGTGCTTACTATTCTTTGAGACTCTGAAGGGGAAGAAGGGTTTCAAGTGGACGGAGGAGTGCGAGAAAGCCTTCCAAGAATTGAAGAAGCATTTGGGACAACCTCCTTTACTATCAAAGCCCACCCAAGGTGAGCCACTGTTATTATATTTATTGGTATCAAAGTCCGCAATCAGTGCGACTTTGGTAACGAAGAAGGGGGAGTGTAGTGGCCGTTGTACTATGTGAGCAAAAGGTTGCTCAACACGAAGACAAGATACCCTGAGATGGAGAAGCTCGCCTATGCCTTTGTCATTGCCACCAAGAAGCTACGACCTTATTTTGAGGCTCACTCCATTCATGTGTTGATAAACTTTTCGTTGAGGAAGATAATGCAAAAGCCCGAGGCATCGGGCAGACTGATCCAGTTGACAATAGAAATGAGTCAGCACGATATCAAGTACATCCTGAGGACAATAATCAAAGGTCAGGCTTTGGCGGACTTCATTTCAAAATTCTCCTATCAACTAGAAAGAGAAGTAAGCCCGCCAAGGGTAAGCATCTCAGAAGAAAGTGAACAGTAGAAGCAAAAGTTTGACAAATTATGGAAGTGCACTCTGTATGTAGATGGGTCCTTAAATAAGAAAGGGGCAGGAGCTAGGCTCTTGCTTAAAAGTCTATAAGGAAACCCGATCAGGGCCGTAGTCAAATTTGGGTTTGTCGCCTCCAACAACGAGGCTAAATATGAAACATTGCTCGCGGGGATCTGCCTCGCCAAGGAAATAGGGGCAGAGACCATCAAGATCTATAGCGACTCCCAGCTCATAGTCCATCAAATTAACGGGGAGGATCAAGTAAAGGAAGACAGAATGACATCTTATCTTCAACAAGTGAAATCCGAGCTTAAGCAGTTCAAATCCTTCATTGTTCATCATATCCCAAGGGAGAAGAATTTAGTAGTCGACGCTCTAGCTTGCCTAGCCTCTGCAGTCAGCCACAAGAAGACTGATTCAATAACTATTAAGTTCCTCCTAAGTTTGAGCATCTCCGCTTCACAGGAACCAGTATTAGTGACAAGTCAGAGATACAACTGGATGGATGTGATAATTGCCTACCTAAGAGATGGAACAATACCTGAAGGGAGAAATGAAGCCAAAATGCTCTGCGTAAAATCAGCTCAATACACTCTAATTAATGACAAGTTGTATAAGCGTGGGGGTTCAATTTACCATTATTGCGGTGTGTTGACCATGAAGATGCAGACTATGTTCTAACTTTGCTTTGTTCATCATTCTTTGTTTATTTTTTGTTTGTCGTTTATGGTCTTTTGTTTCAAAAAATCGTGACCTACACGATTGCATCCAAAAACTAAAAGTCCAGAGTTCAGAAAAAGGCAGCTTTGCTTGATAAGCCATGCCAAAATCCAACTCATTAAGGGTGAAATTCCCCAAATCGATGAATTTACACTTAGAGAAATTCAAGCAAAACATGTCGAGGGAAATCGGTCATAAGCTAGCGACCAAAACTCGAAATGGACAATGAGTCCGAAATCAGAGTTGTCACATCATATTTCCTCAAATATATTCGAAAATTTCCTCAAGAAGCGAACTATGCATAATTTGGAGCAAATTCAAATTTTTTACGATAAGTCCAATTAGGATGATTGAAATGACTCTACAGAAATAAAAAATTACTCGACAGATATATGCAAAAATATCTTCCATTGATTGAGAAGTTTGGTTGCAATCTAAACTTAAAAAAAATAATAATAATACAAAAAAAATTCCTAAGCAGGTAGAGGAGTGGGGGCATCATTGCCAGTCTGATCATGAAGCTCGTCGCCAACTAGGACAGATAGTTCCTTGACGACAGGAATCACAATGGCCTCTTCAGGGTTGGGAGCTGGCACATCTTTTAGAGCTCACTTGAAGAAAGGTTGACAGCAATGAGGGGAAGCGTGGCCAGAGGAGCCGGATCCTCGACCTTTTGCTTAAGGCCATCATCTACCTCGCCTTCCTCGACTTCCTCATGACCCTCATCATCGGGCTTAAAATCATCCGAATATACATAAGCCGTTCCTTGAGCCTTAGTCCTCATCCTGTCGACCTCCTTCTAGTAAGCCCGTGGAAGAAAAAAGAAGTCGATCGAGGGATGAGCTTCCCACAATTTCTGCATAAGGAAGACCGACGTCTGCCAAGCTCGGTTAGTGATGACCTCATTCAGCTCCTCGATTTGATGCCTAAGCTGCTCAGTCTTATCTTTGGCATTTTTTTGACCTTCCACCTCTTGGGCAAGATCGAGTGAGACTTGCTTGAACTTCGCTTCCCATTCAGATGCAGTCTTCTAGGACGAGGCGAGCTCAGAGTTCAGCTTATTTGTAATGACTTCTTTCTACTAGTATTCTTTATAACATATACAATAAACCATACATAGTATATGAAAATAGTTGGGCCCAAAGTTTTCTTTACTTATAAACATAATTCTTTACATATATCAAAAATAACCAGTACAAAAACTTAGCAACAGTGGATAGTAATGCCAATCCTCTCCGCTTGTCACGTCCCTCCGACCGCTGCTCAACTATTTACTGTAAAAACATGGAAAAACAACGGAGTGAGCATAAAAATACTCAGTAAGTAAATCCCTTAACTCTTCTCCTTCTTTGGTTCTTTCCTTACTTAATTTCCTTCTCTTTTCTTTCTCTGTTTCTTTTTCTATTTCTAACTCTCACTGTTCTTTTCTTTCTTTCTATTTCTCTCTGTTCTTTCTTTCTTATTCTTTCTATTCTTCCTAACCATGATGAAATTCATGGCAATATGCATGAATAAAATGCATATGCAATAATGCATAAAATGCTTTTTCTTTCTTTTTCTTTCTTTTCTTATTCTTTGTTATTCTCTCTTATTCTTTCTTTTCTTATTCTTTGCCAATCAGTCTTGGTTGATGTATGGATTTGGAACCTTGGCCGTGTGAGTGAGTACAGTTCTCATCTACACGCACTCTTGCGGATCGTACAAATTCTTCTTTCTTCTTAGGCCACTCAATTAAGGTGGCATGCATGTAAGAAATTCTTCTTGGTACAACCCTCATCCACATACACTCTTACGGGTCGTACAATTCTTCTTCTTCTTATGCCACTCAATTAAGGTGGTGTGCATGCAAGAATTCTTCTTGGTACAACCCTCATCCACATACACTCTTACGGGTCGTACAATTCTTCTTCTTCTTATGCCACTCAATTAAGGTGGCGTGTGTATGTGAGAATTTCTTCTTAGCACTCATGGTTCCCCATCACAACAACATATTCTTTTCTCTTCTTTACCACTCCTTAATTCTTTAATGCTTATTCTTCATTTCTCTTTATTCTTAGAGTGTTTTATTCTTTCTTGCTTTATTCTTTATTCTTTATGTCTTTATTCTCTATTCTTTCTTAAATTTCTACACATACACAATTATATGCATATGGATGGCTCATGCTTGAAATTCTTACTTGGATGCACTCATGAAATGCAAATATGCAATGTTGCATAAAATTAAGGTTTCTACTCAAACTTATACTTCTCTTAGGCATTTCATCAAACATTACTTGTGCATAAACAAACCCTAATTTAATTATCATTCAATTTGTTTCTCAACCATCCAAAAATGAGAGAAAATCTCTCTTGTAGCATCACCATACCTACACGGCAAACACACTCCCAAAAATTCCTCCAATTCTTCCAATTTCAACCCATCATCAAACCATCACATACACTTCTCATATTCAAATATATCCAACAACAAGCATAATTCATCATCAATCTCATCTCAATTTCTCAATAACCATAACATATGCATACTTAAAAGAAATCTCTACTCACTTGCATTCTTAAACTTTGACTTGAGTTGGATTTTGAGTGGAATTTACTTACCTTATGCTTGAGTCTTCTCTACTAAGCTCTCTACTCTTGTTGGATTCAAAACTTCTTCTAACCCTAAGCATAAACTTCATAAGAACTCAACTTTTACACAAATAAATCATAGATAAAAAGCATGAATTCTTACCTTTTGAAGTCTTGAATCAAAAACCTATTAAAAATCACTCAAAAGCCCTCAAAATCCTTGGAGGATTGAATGAAAATTTGAGAGAAAATGGGGGAGTAGTGTGGCGGTGGAATGAAGGAAATAAGGGTTACAAACCCTTATCATCTCATTTTATAAATTCACTTTCCCATTTTGCCCTTACATTTTTGTGAAAATTCTATCCTTGTCCCTTAGTCAATTACCATAATGCCCTCATTTTTATTGTATTCTTTATGAAATTCTACGTCTTTTCACTCCCTACTTTTTCAACTAATTTTGAGTGAAAAGACCATTTTACCCTTAATGCAAGTTTAAGGCATTTTCTTCATATTCTCTTAAAATAACTTTAATAAAAATTAACTAAGGGCTATAAAACATAATTTAAATCATGTACCTCCATGTTGGGCGTTACATTATTGTTGATACCTCCTTGTTATGCCAAACTCTTCTCAGCCTTGACCGCTTTGGCTTCAACCTTTGCTCGTGCGGCCTTACTCACCTTAATTTTGTCAAGGAATTCCCTTTTCTTGACCTCGAAGGTCACCATCTCTTCCCTAAGCCGCCCAAGCTTAGCCTACTTCGCATCCTTCTCCTTCTTCGCTACTTGGACCCTAGCCAAGGCATACTGTTTAAGTGTCTCCACTTCCTGCCATCCCTGATGAGTGCCCTCCAATGTGGGATAACATTCATCATAGAAAAGCCTACTCACCACGCAAGCCTAGAAAAGGAAAAGTGAAAGTTAGCGAGGAATAAGGAAAGCATGTATAAAAGAGAGAAAATGGCAAATTGTTGGTACCTTTGCCGTATAGCTAGACACCCAAGCCAACATCTGTGTAGGAGACGAATCCCTAATACCCGCTTAAGTTCGCAGGGTGACAACTGATGTGTGTTTCCTATAACATGCAAATGTAGCAAGTGCACTAATCGCTCAAGTAATAGAGTGATGAGTGAGTATCGTTCCCATGAGGATTGTTAGCTAAGCACTAAGCTTCCTACTATTCTCAAGTTGGAGCAATCGATTTCTTTTGGATAAATGGGAGCTATTTCTAATTAAAATTGAACAATAAATGTTAAACTAAAATTAACTATGAATGCGAGATGAAAAACACGAATAGCAATCAATTCAAGTAAAACGGGTAGGGTTTTGACTTCATTAGGATTTTATGGGTTAAACCTAAGAATTAAACTAAATTCATATTCATATGCATTGGTTGTAAATCGAACTCTCCAAAGTGTTAAACATACATTCTCAGACTATGTTTTCCTACTCTTCCTTATTAACTCTCCACACCCAACAATTGGAAAGTTAACAAATCCAAGCTTATTAAGCAAAAGAATCCTACAATGATTTCATTGATTTTTGAATCTATCTCTAGCATCCAATACTACAATGGTGATTACCCAAGAAGCCTAACATGATTCATTTCTCAATCTCACCATGTTCATCACATATAAACATTATAATTCAGAGTAAACACACAATCAAAGCATAATCATATGAAAATAAAACAGTCAATCACTTAACCCATTAAAATCCGAATTACAATCAAAACCCTAACCCAAAATGTGTTAGTTCATAGCTAAATCAACACTACAAACAAGAAAAACGATAATATTAAAGTTCAGCATAATGAAAATGAGAGAAAAGACAAGAAATCTCCCCAAATGATGAATCCCCTGGTTCGAAATCGAATCTTCCCCCTCGTTACAGCTCAAAATCACTCAAAAATAAATCAAAGGAATTGTAAAAAGCTGCTCAAACCCTATTCGATCCCCCCTTCAAAAAGGCTAAGTGTTTCTTTTATACCTCGCCCAAATTCCCCAGAAAAACACGCACAAAGTAAAACTGTGCGTTTTACAAAACTGGAATTTACGACCGTTGCCGCGGCGAAGAAGAAATCTGGTGCTTGCGAAGAGAGAAGCGGACATGTTTGTTTATGGCGTACTTCACCGCGGCGAAGCTTTTTGAAAAGTTATGAAATTATAGAACCGTCACTCTGCTTGCATCTTCGATTGATTCTTCGATCTTCGGTGCTCTCCCTTGGAAGCGAGCTTCATAGTGTTTTATTCTGCTTCAGAACTCTCCCAACTTCTGAGATCCGCTTACTTCTAAGTTAAGAATTTCCAATTTTGTCCTTATATGCTCATAATGTCCATTTTAACCTGAAACACGAAATGTAAAGAATTAAGCAACAATTCAGGTTAAAATGAACTAGAAAGTACCTGAAATCCAACTAAAAAGTCTAATGAAAACGGTATAATCCACAGATTATCAACAACATCCTTGGCTGCCATGGCCCTGATGCTGACGCAATCAAGGAGTTGATCGATTAATGCATCGACTGTAGCTCGAGCCGCCTCGTCCATTTTTTTCCTTTGACAAGATGAGCTTGATTTACTTCCCAAGGTAGTGGGAGCTTCTCCTGTGGGAATGGTTTTCTTCTTGGCCAAGTCATTGGCCGTAGATTTCTTTGGGTTGCCAGCCTACCCAGCAACCTCCTTGCCCAAGTCGACCTGCTGCCCGATCACCTTCTACTTGGAGCCCCCCTAAGGCTCTGTCAATTTTTTCTTGCTCGAGCCATCATATTGCTCGGGCACTTTCTGTTTTCCTAAGCCTTCAGTTAGCTCGGATGCTTTCTTCGCTAGCCCCTTTTGGGGTTGGGGGTACCTTTTTAGCCAATTGCCTTCGAGGTAGTCGCAGGTTTCTTCGCACTTAGGCCTTCCCCAAGTTCGCCCCTGCTTCACTTCATGCTAGCAACATCAGTGGGCTGCTTTGTCACCAAGGCAACCAGCGGTTTCTTGGCAGCCCCGAAAGCTGTTGCCTTTTTCCTTAGGCCCTTTGGTTTCTCGGCCCATGTTTTTGCAAAAGTAGAAGCAAGTAGTAAGCGACCTACCTACACAAAAGGAAGAAACGCGAGCAGGCGAACGCTTACCTTTCTCAAGAATGGTAATGAAATTGGCGTTATCCTTGCAAAAGTTGTATGCCCTCAAGTGAGGAAGCGAGATAATCTTGTTAACGTTGCGCTCCCTATCGCTGAAGCGCTGAAGCCTTTGTAAGCTCGCAGTAGGGAGAAAATTCTACTCGACATTAACTGCAAAGCACAGAAGTTTGGTTAGTTCGACCATCGAGCTTGAAAATGCTCTTTGCACACATTGGGTGTCGAAGTCTTGCTAGCTTCTAAAGCAAAAATGCTGGTCACCCCGGCCTCATAAAAGAAAAATTGAGAGTCTCAATGTGGGACCTTCTTTGGAACATTGATCAAACTATTGAAATGTACCTTCCTTGCCTTGGAGAGGTAATACGTCTGGTCTTAACCTTTCCTTAATTAATACAGATGGACAAGCTCCTTAATAGATGGCTTGCCCAGCTCAGCAATCATGTACATTATATACAAACCTATAGTTATGACGTATGAGTTCGTGAATAGTTGGAGAAGGACGATGTTGAACTGTCTCAAAACACTGTTGATGAAATAGTGAGGGGGAATAGACATTCCACATCTTAGAAGGGTCTCACAGATCGTCACCCAGCCTTTGGGAGGATTCTTATGGGAGAAGTCTCCCAAAACCCTCAAGTTGAGTTGAGGCACATAAGTCTCTTTTATGCACCTAAGATCCTCGACATCAATCGAGGATTGCATTCCTTTCGCGGCCTATGAACTGGAGACCTCTTTGATTGAGTGACCTTCATAGAAGCATGATCAGACGAGCCTACTACGTTAGGGTTTGAGCTTCGTGTGACGACCTCCTCAGAAAAACCACGCAGACAATGCCCCTAAGGACTGTCGAGCTTGTAGGGGAATTGAACATGCAGTCAATTGTGTGGCTGCTTGACAAAGACATGACTATAACTCACCTCTAGGTACCTGAAACAGAAGCGAACATATGTTAGAGCTCAAAAAACTCGACAATCTATCCACACTTTGCTTTCAGTTCAGGCAGTCGAGATAGCTTGCATCGAACAATAGATGCACACGACCTACCGGAGATTCTGGTGGCCGCCATGATAAACCTAGTACCACTGGCGACACACTTAAAAACCCTAACAAATCCCTAAAAGACTCAATGTGGCCACGACAATGGCCACCCTCAATCAAGAAAATCAAGAAAATAACTAAAGAAAAGGGAAAGAAACTATACTGGAAACAGAGAATAGGATGAACTCACCGAAAAAAGCACCGTGAAGATGAAGAAGCAGCGATAGAGTGAGCAAGAACGTTTGAGAGTTTTAGCAAGGTAAATAAGCTTTCTGATGAGTTTGCCCACTTTTATAGTGGTTTGCATAGGAGACGAAAGAGCGGGGTTTGATCGCAGCCGTCGATCTACAATGAATCTCGACCCTCCACTCGTTGAGCTATCTCGACCCTTCGACGTGGCCACATGTCAATCATCCATGAGGGGCAATCAACCGTCGCCACACGTCGCTTCAACTTCACACGTGGACAGCTATAGTCACCCACGCTTGATGAAAAGTAATTGCCAAAGGCTGCAGCATTTAATGCAACATGACCGCGTGGAATTTACACAACTATCTTTTCTTTTCAAATTCTGAGTTTGTCGAGAATGTTACATAAGAGAAAAGGTCCAAGTGTGGAGTACATCGACTAGGCATGAGTCCGACTCTTGAAGCTCGACCGAATCTGCATCCAATGCCCTACCGATGAATGCTGAGCTTGATATTAAATTGAACAATAGTCTTCGAAGCTCGAAACGTGCACCGAACATTGGTGGCAGATGTTGTGTGTGATTTTTTGTAATACCCAAGATGTCAAAGATATGTTCCTAACTCAAAATAGTCCTTTAAATGTTAATTTTATGTTAAAAAGCATAAAATCTAACTAAGGGCAAAATAGTCAATTCATTTGGAATGGCATAGAAAGGCATTAGAGGCAAAATAGTCATCTTGTCTATGGATAAGCATTGAAAAAGTCTAGAATGAGTAGATTTAATTGCATTTAATGACATTAATTAAGTAATAATTATGTTTAGTGCAAAATGACCAAAATGCCCTTATATGAAGAATTAAGGATTTATGAGTTATACAATTAAAATAATTGGGTCAATAGTATAATTTTGGAAAAATAAATGAAATACTTTCCTATCAATGAGAGGAAATTGGTTCAAGCCAAGGGAGAGAGCATTTCTTCAACATTTCTTCTATTTTCTCTCAAATCTTCCATGAAACAAGCCTTCTCTCTCTAAGTTTTAAAGTAGTTTTGCATAATTTTTCAAGGAGAACAAGATAGGAGCCTTGGATCTTCAAGTTGAAGGGTTAAGGTAAGGATTAAAAACCCTAGTTTTGATGTGATTTAAAGATTTGAAGTAGATGTTGAGGTATAATGTTACATATGTAGGATTAAGGTGTAAAAGAAGACAAAGGCAAAGGATTTGTTGGAGGAATTCTTTTAAAAGTTAAGGAAGAACCTCCCATGACTTTAGGAATTATGCTAGGGTTTGTAGATTTTTATGAAACCTTAAATAAAGGCTTTAAGGCATAGAATTAGTTGATGGTAAGTGTAGTTGAACTCATTTATTCTACTTATTGCCTTGAATTCATTATACATGAAGTTATTGCTATTTATGTTTTATGAGTTGTTATGTTTGATTGAAGAAAATGAAGTGTGGATGCTGATTGTGGCAAAACTTGTAGTATTGGAGGCCACATAGTGTTGAATGATTGCTATTAGAAGTGTTGATGTGTTATTTGCATTAGCTTACAATGTTACAACAATAATGGATGATTATGGGAATGAGATTTTACACTTCCTTTAAGATGTTAAAGACTATTAAGGGGAGGTTTATTTGATCCATAAGTTGACCTATTGGTTAATTGTCAATAGGAATTGATGTGGCATAGTTTAATATGAAAAAAATTCGGATTTGGTAAGCTTAGGGGTTATGTTAAACATGCTTCAATATTTCAACCATAACTTGAGTTATGAAAATCAAACTGAGATGATTCTTGAAGCACTAGAAAAAGAGATAGCCCTACAACTTTTATGTTTATCCCAAGAGCCAATTCATTTTAGAAATGGATGGAAAATGGCTTGAAATATAAACTCCTGGTTATTAAAGTTTAAGATTTACATGATCAATTCTTATGATTATAAATTGATTAATAATGTATTATTGTAATTATGCCATGTACTAATGCTTACCCATTAGTTAGATGATCTTTGAAAGATATACATGGTCATGATGTCAATGCATGATTAATGTTATCAAATGGCATGAAAATGTAATGTAATACATGTTTTAAGATGATGTATGTCAGCAAAAGGTAATGTAAATGAATTGATAATCCATAGAAGAATTAGAAGTATTAAGCTCACCAAAATATGTATTTACATGCCATAAGATATTAGAGATGCATATAAACATGATAGAGATGCATATAGACATGATGGAAAACGCGTAAGCATATCCTTGTATACCGGTTGAGGAAAGATGAACATATGCTTTAGATGCTAAATAAAGCGTAAGCACGCCTCCCGATGATATGAGCTCTAGATGAATTTGAGGCTAGATGATATGAAGTGCTTAAGATGCTAAGAAAAGTCCGATCGGCTACACGTTAAATGCTTCATATGCATTTAGTTGCATTACATGGGTTATGATGTTATTTACATCATGAGATGATTTATGCTCATGTTAGATGATATTTAGATGTTATATTATGACATGTAATGTGTGTGTACTATGTTTACCTACTTATTTTTATGTGTATGCATTGATGTTTATATAGCCATGGGATAAAATGATGAAAGCATATGAATTAGAAGAAAAAAAAGGGGAAGATACCTAGATGTAAAAGATAAGTGATGTGTTAACAAATATGTTTAAATGAAGGTCAAATTGCACATTTAGAATGAAATGGATCATTCCTTATTGAGCGATTAGCGCTAACCCTTTCATTGTTGATTACTTTGCAGGTAGACCAGAAGCGAATGATGCTAGAGGTAGCGGGGCTACACGTGAGGGGAGATAATTTATTGTCATCTTGATGTTTTTATCTTGATGTAAATAATGTAAATGATAAATATTTGTGAAACACCTTTGGAAGCTTCCACCCTATAAATATGTTTTGATTGTGTAATTTCGGGATAATTTCTTAAAGTTTTCTTAAATTATAAGTTTGGATCTTGCGTGACATCTTATATGCATGTTTTAGATATTATTATTATTATCCTTACATAGGTTTTTCCTAAGTACAACTCGTTCTCCAGATATGTATCCTTAGGATTCTCATTGAGGGATATTCAGAGGATACCTGATTGGAGAGGGGATTTACATTTTTCCAACAAGCTTGGAAGTATTGCAAGGTTATAACCTGATCTAAAAACAGCTCGACTCTACCAAACTTAATTGTAATCCCTTATTTTGGCTCTTTATTTTGTACAAATTCTGTATATAAACCCCCTCCAACGATGAGAAAGGGGTTAGCAAATATTTCTAGGATTTCCATTGTAAGCTCTCACAGCAAATACAAGAACAGTGGACATAGGCTCAAGAGTTCATCTTGCTGAACCACTTTAAAAATATCTTTGCCATTTACTTTACTACATTTATTATTTACTCACCGCTGGTTACCCATAATCACTCACACATCAATTCCAATCCCGTCAAGGTAGATCGGATCACTTTAGTTGGTGTAATTCTTGCATCAACCAAAACGATAAACTAAAATCAATTAAAAATAAAAATTAATACAATCCAAAATGTAAAACTTATAAATTAGGCCGCTTGAGCAATTTAACACACTCAAATATTGACAATTCCAACATCGGCATTCTCAGCTTCTTTAATTTCCCCAAAATTTCTCGGCAGCCAAACAGAAAAAGACACTGCCGAATGATAATGTGATCAAATATTCTTTCTTGCTTGAGTTTATCAAATTGAAAAAACAGTTAATGAAACAATCGAATTAATGAAGTAAGAAAAATTGATGAAGTCAACAAAGCTAAGGAAGTACAGTTAATGAAATAGGCAAAGTTGATGAAGAAGGAAAAATTAATGAAGGCGGCAAAGCTAAGGAAGAAGGAATTGTAAATGAAACAGGCAAAGCTAATGAAGTGAACAAAGTTGATGAAGAAGGAAAAGTTAACAAAGAAGTTAGAATTAATGAAGGTGGAAAAGCTAATGACAACTGCCAACTTTAGGAAGAAAGCAAAATTAACGGAGGAAGAGAAGTTCATGAAGAATGAAAACTTAATTAAGGCAAAGTGAGTGAAAAAGGCGTAGAGATATTAATTGAAAATCAAGCCATAATGGAAGGTTAAACAAATTTTAGACCATTTTTGAGCAAACCGTTTTCTTGGATAATAGAAATTATGTTACCATGAATAGAATTTCCCACTTATTTATTTATTTAGTTTTCATTACTGTAAAATTGTCTCAATTGATAGCTCTCGATTTTATAGGCCCTTATGTTTCAAAACCTTGGGGCCATCTTCTTATGATATAAACTTTGCCTGTCTCACTTAAGCACAAATACACCTTTGTGAGATACACTATAACCTATGAATATGCAAGGTTTAGTGGAGCAATCCATCTTGCGAGAAGTGTATGACCTCAAGTATGAAAAACACCTGCAACCAAATACTGTCAAGAAATTTTAGTCAAGTGTCTTGTGAAACAACTTTTCAAAAGGAGATAAAAATTGTAGAACTACAGTTTGTAGCCTGTTGAGACAGTAGTATGGAAAACATGCCATCATAATTGAAATGGCATCGAAGATTGAGTTAACATTATTTTTGTTATATGCTAGTGTTTCTTTTCAATCTTTCCATTTTTCTGGTGCACATGAGGACCTGGATGTCTAAACACAATGTCATGTTTAGTTAGATAAGGCAGAAAACATCTTAACTCTCTTCCATAATCTGTTTGCAAATATTTTATCTTGGTGTCCAACTAATTTTTGTTTTAGACAATAGATCCAAGAATACCTACTGAAGTCATCCAAGAAACAAGATAATGCTTGTATCCTTCTTTAGAAGTGACAAGTACAAGACCCCATAAGTCGGCAAAGATTAATTCTAAGGGGTTTGTGGTTATGGTTTCAAAAGGATAGAAAGGCTATTGGTGCAACTTCCCAAACTTGCAAGCAGAACAGTTTTGCAAGAATGATTCAGAAACATTGATGTTTTTATTCAAAAATTTATTTACAACAACCTGTAGGACTTTGTAATGAGGATGGCCAAGCCTCATATGCCATATAATTGTTTCTTAATTATGCTTGGTCTCAGTGACCACATTTGTTGAATACAAATTCTTTGTTCTTGAATAAAATTTTTGCAAAAAAATAGATGAACTACATCCTAATGATACAAGTATATTTATTCCAATAACTACACTAACATCTTGTAGTCTTGAAGTTTTATTTCTAGAAGCATATGTGTCCAGAGTCAACTGGTACAATCCTTCTCTAAGTGTGCCTTGCAAAATTGCTTGTGTCCCCCTTTTCCTTAACAATACACATATTAGCAGAGAATTCAACTGTAATCTCATTATCTTGAGTAAGCTTTGAAATACTTATTAAATTTTTTGTAATCTATGGAACTACTAATACTCTGGTTACTTTTAATTTCTTTATAGGAAATAAAGTAGGGAAAGAGAGGTCACTAGTGTGAGTGATGTTCAAACATTGACCACTCCCAACTTGAAGTTTCTCTGCTCATAATAAGGACTATTGATGCTGAGCTTTTGCACTGTTGAAGTAATGTGACTAGTTGCTCTAGAGTCAAGAGGCCTGTCACTGATATTGGTTGTGCAAAGAATGACATTGGATCTGTAGAATGGGACTAATTATTAGCTTGTCACAAAGTTGGCTAAGAGTGTGAAAACAGTGAACTGGTTTCTTTTTCTAAAGTGCTAGGACTTTTCTGCAGGTAATAGGCTTGATTTGCCTTCTCTAGTAACTTAACTTGAGGTGTTGGCTACATCATTTGCTGATATTGTGGTTGCTGAGTTTGGTTTTGTGGTCCATTATAAGATAGATCAAGTCTATAATAGCATTGCACAACTGTGTGGTCAAGTTTTCTACAGACTTGACATAAGATTCTTGGTTTAAAGAAGTTTTTGCCCCTTCCTTTTCTTGAATTCGGATTGAACTCCTTACATCTTGTGCTAGCAAGGCATTCTAATTGTAATTATGATTAAGAAAATAACTTCCATTGAAGGTATTGTATACAGGACTGAAGATTGGGGAAGAATATGGTACCAGATCATTATATGAGGATTGTCCTAGATTGAAGCCATGATAAGAACTCATAGGATTTTGCCTTTGTGCTAAGAAAGTTGAATTTTCATGATAAATTCCATGAACATTATTGTATCTTTCCAGCGTGGTCTTATGCTTGTGAAGCAAAAATTATGCTTCTTGCAAAGTGAGATCATCACCTCAGGCTCATAAATGAATTGATACAACATCATATTCAAGGCCTAAGCCATCTAAGATTTAAGCTACCAACTCATCAATACTTAGATGTACTCCACTAGCTAATAGAGAGTTTGCATAACCCTTCATTTTGAGTACAAACTCATTGATGCTTGGTGGCTCTTTCTTTGTATTTTACAGTAAGTTTCTCAAGTGCATAGTCCTAGGTTTGGATTCAATAATGAAGTGATTTTCTAGGCTTGTCCAAATTCATAAAACTCGAACATTTGGCAACATAAGCAAACATCCATTTAAAGATTGACGAATACAACTTGGGCTGTTATTGAGGCGAGCCAAGCCGAGCCAAGTTTTTGGCTAAACGAGCTCAGCTCGATCAATAGAGGGACGAGTTCGAGTTCAAGTTCGAGTCGAGCTAGACGTGCCGTTGATTTCCTGGCTCGACTTGTACTCGTTAAGGAGAGACGGGATTCGAGCTTGGCTCGCCGGCTTAACGAGATGAATTCGAGTTGGCTCGCGAGCTACTAGGAAAGCATGCATCTTTGATCTGTATAAGTATACACACAATCCAAGAATGTTGCTTGTCTCCTATTTTAATTTTTTTTTTTTTTTATGATAAAAGGAAATCAACCATTCTTGTTCCAACTGAATGTTGCAGACACTAGCAGCCTTACCTATAGTCAGTGACCCCACTTAACTAAACATTCATTAACTCCAATTAATTATGGGTTTTCATGGCCACCAAGATCTTACACGTGCCATATACTTTACAATGTTGTAATTAGTTAGTTAAGCTGAGTTTTAAAGTGTTATAGCAAGTTGACTAGAGTTTAGTTAATATTTTACTGTAGTTAGTTGTTAGTAACAATACCATACAAGTGTTGTAGGTTCTCGAAGTAATCAATAACAAATACTACACTTCTTCCCCAATTTCTCTGATTTCATTTATAACATCTAGCTTCTGCAAAAGCAATTTAGATCTGCTCAAGCTCTCGGTGGTCATATGAATGTCCATAGAAGAGACATAGCCAAGTTGAGGCAGTCACCTGCATGGGATGGTAAGTACCTAATTCTTAATCACCTCCAACAAGACGGTCGACGGCAAGAACAATGGGTAACATGAACATGACGACAATAAGATGGTGACGTTGACAATGTGGTGGTGGATTGGGTGATTTTTTCTTTTTCACTTTTAGGGATTTTCAGTAAATGGGGGAAGATATTGTGTTTTCTACAAATTTTTACAAGGGGGAGTTGTTATTTTTTTCAAATATTAAGTAATGCAAATTACAATTTAAAGCCCCATAGTTTCAAAAACCCCCTATATCAACCCTTTTGTTTCGAGCCAGATTTGGCTTGCGAGCCGTTCAAGCTGAGCCAAGCACTGATCGAACTCGGCTCGCAAAATATTCACGAATCAAGCTGAGCCGACTCGATTACAGTCGAGTTGAGCTTTGGATGAGCTTGACTCGAGCCGGCTCGCAAGCCGCTTGATTCGTTTACCACCCCTTATACAACCAACTCATAAGAAATTGATCAATCACATAAAGTAATCAAAGTTAGGTTTTCTTACCAATGATTCAGTTTCATCATTCTTGCTTGTGATAAAAGGCTCGGGACAAGATCTTTCTCCATTTACAAAGCCTTCGAGTTGAAAAGAAGCGAGTGCTGGTAGAACTTGAGATCTCCAGTAGTTGTGATTTTTCTCCCCAAATTTTACTACTACAGTAGGCTAAGAGTTTGGAAAACTAAAATTCTTCAATTTGTTCATCAATCTGAGCCAATTATTTAACATTCTTGGCTGTGGTTTTGTCATTTGTATTCGAAGAGACATTAAAATCATTCATGATGCTAGTCATTTGAGCTCTAATACCATGTGAAAGTCCTAGGATCAAATGAGAAAGAGAGCATAAAGTTGCAAAACTTTCCAGGGAAACAAACAAAAAAATGCAGAAATTTTGTAAGAGAAACAAACAATAACTTTGAGGGTGCATTTGTTTCGGGGGCATAAAAGATAACACCAGTAATCTATCTTTTTTCTGGAAATTATTACGTTTGGGTGTCAAGTAATGAAAGATTATGGTAAACTTTCAATGCCAATAGTGATTATTGTATGTAAAAATGAGGGTAATTCGATTACTGTCTAGGAGGGTGTTATTTTTCCATCACTAGGGTAATCAAGTGTTCATACCAATTTTACCCTTAATTAAAAAACATTTTGGACACAAATGTCATCATATGTCTACTAAATAACAATTATCCCAAATGTGCAAAATGACTTCTTTAACCTCATATATTATTTTTTAGACATAAATAC
The DNA here is from genome assembly GCF_008641045.1 of Pistacia vera. NCBI lineage: Eukaryota > Viridiplantae > Streptophyta > Magnoliopsida > Sapindales > Anacardiaceae > Pistacia > Pistacia vera. The sequence continues at coordinate 490,550 of NW_022196067.1, read as the reverse complement.
CCTCACTATTTACATAGATAATACCCAAAATATCCCTAGCCACCCAAAACAATTGCCGACCATCAGCCATTGATAGTCCTTGGAACGGCGCCGATCAAGCCGTTTTTCACCAGATCAAAGGTCGAAAATAGCCAGATGGACATGGATCTGGTTGGAAATGACCAGATCTAGTCTGGCCATTTTTTTACTATGAAACGGCTAGATCCATAGCTGTAAACGACCACAGATTTGGCCGTTAACGACCAGAATAGATCTTCCATTTTTGACTAGATCCATAGTCATTAACGGCTATTGATCTAGTTGTTAATGGCCAGATCTATGGCCATATGGCTGTTTTCAACCTTCGATGTAGCCGAAAACGACTAGATCAGCACATGACCGACCAAATCCGATCGGTTGTGCGCCATTCTGATGACTGTTGGTGACGGCCGATGGTGGTGGCTAGTAGCCGATAGTCGTCTTGGGTGGTTGGATGTATTTTATTAAATTTTAAACTTTTGTTGTTGGGGTGTTTTAGCTAAATTTTCAAATGTTGGGGGTTAAAAAATAATCTCCTAAATAATAATAATATTAATAAGAAAGGACAATTCAATAAAAAACCCTCGATAATATTTTATTCCTCCAAACTAAACATATTAATTATTTATACTCATTAATCTAACTAAACATATTAATATAATATTTCTCTATTAATCTTCAAAGTAATCTATCTTAATGGTAATCCTATCTTTTCAATGATAAAAGAATTCCCGAGAGATACGCACCTTGAGAGAAGAAACGATGCTTCCAGAACTGTTTATTATTTCAATTGACTGTGTTAGCATACAATTGAATCTTTGAACAGTTTTATACAAATGATGAGTCCACGCTGGCAATCAATGTGACTCAAATAAAACTTTTTTCTCAACCGTTGATTGCACTTGACTATTTCTCAGCGGTTGATTGCACTTGACCCTGCCCAGCTCCAGTACAGTAGCTTTGTCCAGTTTGAGTAACTTCATTGACTAGTCATGCCTTCAGTCTCAACTTCAGTATATCAGATACTTGGGTTCAGCAGTTTTTTATTATTCTGCACTTAATTCAACAACAATATGCGAACACTAATAGCATATTTTACAAGGGAGAAAATAATAAAATGGGAAAAGAGTGCTTAAATGAAAAGGACCACAGTTTTCGATACCCGTTATTTATACGTTGTGTACATCAATGGTGACATTTACTAGACTTCTTTTATTTATTGTCATTTTTGTAGGTTGTTTCTTTTATTTAGACTGTTTAATTGGTAAAAATGTTTTTTAGGATACGTTTGGTTCTTGAAAATATTATATTATTGAAAATGTTATATTAATAAAAAAACATATTGCCTTAAAGATTATTAAGGATGTTATATTATAGAGAATTTTTATTAACTTATCATGCTCATTGTCCTTTAGTGTTAGAGCATATATAAAACTACATGGTATAAATCCAAAAGCATGCTGATTCTTCTATAAAAAAAAAAGTTAAATATCATAAAACTTAATAGCATTCTACACTTCCAACCTCCTTTTTTTTTTTTTACTTTTCCTAAAGACGTGTGAACATCAATTTCTGTTTAATGAAAGAGAATTGGATAATTATTAAAGTAGAATTCATAATCCTGAAATCAAAAGACAACCATAACATAGTTTTCTCATCATCTATTCTAATTATTCAACCAGGACAACAACAACAACATTAATTATTACAAGAAGAAATCTTTTAAACTAAGGAATGCTCCTTCCATAAGAACGATATTGTTCACTTAAACTAAGATTTGCCATAAGAAGACGAACGACAGTAAGGAGCTCTCCGCCATTCTTCAGCTGTTGAACATGCTCTGTCCATCCACTTTGATTTGCAGCAAAAGTTAATAATTCCACCCACATTTCAGTTATCATCGTCCACTTTTTCTGTTTAGTCCAACCATTCTCGGATTCCAACGCTTGTAATTTGCTGAAAAGATAACGACCACCCCTTAACACCGACAGAGAATCATCTGTATTGTCGGTGGGAGCCTCTCTCCTGAAAAAAGACTTGAGCGCTTCACTTTTTTCAACGGCCACGTTAAACCAATCTTGCCTCAAGAAACTCTCGGTAGCGTCACAAGTCTCTCTAAATCTTAGATCACCAATCCCTTTGGGCATTACAGGTGGACATTCGATTAGGAGATACAACATATAATCTGACAAACATATGCTAAGGTTGCAATCTGGATCAAGATTATTATTATTGTCTCCTTGTTCATCAAGATCACTGTAGTAACAAAGATCGGTAGCAATGTGCCAAGCAAGAATGCTGTATTCAAATTCTACCTTAATTGTGCACCAATCAAACCTATCACCAAGTCCATACCTTATTTTGAGCACGTGATCACCTCTCTCAGCCAATGCATTTTTACGAAACTCCAACAATTCAGCTTCCCGATGGTGATCGCCTCTCTCAGTCTCACCCAATGAGACAGCTTCAAAATGATGTTGTATTTTCCTTTTTATTTCCGTGAAGATCAGTTCCTGCAGTTCACCATTCATATCTTTCTGACTTACGAAACTAAAATTCAACAAATAAAGTAACTTGTGAATCCAACCATTAGATGTGGTCGACAAGTCTTTGATGCAATAAGTTAGAAGGTTGAACTGTCCCAAAGTTTCTGACCAGCGCTTATGATTGGTGAAAAGTGATAGAGAAGAACAGAATTTAGGAGTTGGGGTATTGAAGTTGGACCAAATCAGTTTTGTCCAGTCAGATTGTAAATGATAGATGACTGTGTAAACCTCGGCAAATATGGCCCCAGCTAACAGTGAGTAAGTCAGGATAATGTCATACACTGACTCATGAAGATCACTGGAAAAAATTGAGAAGATAACTAATACAATAACGGAGGAAATGAGGCTAAAGAATCGGAAAATGAGTCCCCATCGGGAATACACAAACGCTGCTTTGGTATAGAGCATGTCGTGCATGATTCCAAGCTCAATAGCTACCATTTCGAAAGCATCTTCTGCGGAATTATCATGAATGATCTGGGAGGTTTTGTCCGCTTCCTCATCCTTGAGAACCAGTCCTGCAAATAAACGAGCGAATCTTGTGAAAAGAAAAAAGGCATTGAAGATTTGAGGCTTCTCTTTTTTTCTCCTCATCTCTCGCATTGCATTTTTAATGAAAATTGGACTGGGATCATGTTCCGCGGAAGCTTTAAAACACTGATTGCTTGAAGACCTAAGCATGTAAGTTCTCTCTACATATTTAATAATCCCATTAACAAATACTGGAATGGCTAAAACTGAGAGGAGAGAATTGTTCCACGCCCATAAGCTCGCGTAAATTGCTAATCCAGTTTGAACAAGAAGCGAAAGAAAGTGTCTTAACCACAATTCATTGTCTTCCAAAGAGTAAGCAGTGATGGTGTCTGGGCCACCGAGGTAAAACAAAAGGAATGGTACCCAAAATACTTGGAGTTGCAAGCTTGGATATGGACCATCACAGCATGTGTTCACGTTGACAAGATAGCCTAGGGCAATAGTTCCCGTTGCATCAGCTGCTAAATATGCTGACCACACCAAAATTTTTATCCAGGTTCCTGCTATGTATCTTCGTCGCGAACCCAATAGTGTGAGGATAAAGTAGAATAGAAGGCTAGCGAAAACCAGTACTCGAATTTCCAATGCAGGGAGTATTTTCTCTACTTTTTCGGGTAAAACCTGCATGGCTTTCTTATATATTCTCCTCCAAGATCAAACTGCAAACAACCATTTTATTATATATATATATATATATATGAGTATGAAATATATTTCTACAAAGTTTAAAACGAATTAAAATTGACTTTTTATATTGAAACTTTAAAATTTCTTATTTGACTTTCATCTGCTTATTCTAGTGATTATATATAAATCTTTATCATGTAAAGATCATGCATTTGTATAAAGGGTTATTAGTTATTAGTACTATTACTGATCAGTACGTAAGATTATAAACTTTCATAAAAGAGAGAAATATAAATGTTTCAAAAGTTTAACTTTCTTTTCTTTAATTTCCTAGGTTTCTCAACAACACAAAACAACTAGAACAAACAAAAGCTAACAAAATTATTGTTCTTTTGCCTGCAAATACAAAATCAAGTACATATTTTGTTAATCATCTTTTGCTTTTAAATGGATCCTCTCCTTTTCTACCACTCATTTTTGTCCACATATTCATCTACTTTATGAAAAGTAGGAAACTATCGACAATTCTACATAGCTGATTGCCTACTTTTCTTAATTAATGTTCTGAATTTTCTCTCTCTCTCTCTTGCCTTTTCTTTTTCCCAACATGTAAAGTTTATCTTCTCATCAAGGTAATGAGTCATGCTCTCAAGTTATGGTAAACAAAAATAAACATGTAGTGCAAATAATTACTAAAAAGAGAAAAACCATTAAAAGTATACTCTATGATGCCCTAATAAAAGAAAATTAATCTATTATCCCATTTCAACATAGACAATATGCAACTTAATAAAAAATTCAAAAATAATTACTTTAAAAAAAAAAAAAATCCCCTTTCAAACTGCAATAGCAAGACCTTTCATATGGTATTTGAACTTTCACCCCTTTTTCACCTTACCCAAAATGATAGAGGATCAACTCTTGCAAAGAGCCTCAGGTTCAAAATTTTGGTTGCGTTTTCCTAAAAAGCTCTAGGTTCAAATTTTGTTTGCGTTTTCATCTGAATATATTTCTGAATTAATATTGTAACACGGTTGTTTTGGTTTTGTTTGAATTATTTTTTTTTCTTATTTTAATGTAATTGTTCTCAATTGGGTGTTTTATAATCAGTTGCAGTTCTTTTCACTACTTGAAATCCAGATGTCTTCTTTTCTCGTAATTCATCTTTGAGAGTCACTATTAGAAACTCTGTCAACACCGACGTAAAATCCAGATATCAGGAGTTAGCGTTGGTATTCAAACCATACGTCTACGCATATTCACGTTGGCGTTCAATAGAATTTCCCAATGCAAATGGTGTGGGCAAAAGACTTTTTCCCCACGTGAATGTGTTAGCGTCGAGGCACCAACCTCAAGTCAGTTCCCTAGCGAACATGTATTTACTTGTTTTGATTGCTTGACTTTTAATAGGTATTTACTTTTGAACTAAAATAGCAAGAATACTGAAAATAGGGTTTAATTTGATAAGGCATATATAAGAGATGTTACAAGGCATTAATTGTGATGTGTGGGGCTTATATATCTTGCTCTTATGACCAACCTGAATCATTTGATCCCTCAAATTTAATATGTTAATTTGATCCAATCATAATATATATGGAGTGTGTAGCTTATTCTTATTGGAGAATTAATCAGTGATTAGGAACCCGGCCCAAATCGGTTGATTTAACTGGTTTGACAAGGCCTGGGGCCTTCTTCGAGTCGAGTTACCTTTTTTAACTATTCTCAAAATCCCTAATTTAACCGCCGATGAACAAGAGGCTATCAAGTGCCGGGTTAAAAGGGTTTTGTAGAGTGGAAGCTGGTGGTTCAAAGGGTGGTGTTTGATTGTATTTTTTACGCCAAAATTTGGCTAGAAAATCAACCCAATCGTCGTGGTATACGTGAGTCACGACAGGCGAATGGGAGGCTACCAAGTGCTGAGATTAGAGAAGTTTTTTAGAGTGTATGGTGGTTTAGGTGGTGGTGTTAGATTGAATTTGTGACATTGGATCAGCTGGAATTTGGCTGGAAAAATCAACACCCTAACTATCACAAAGGTGTGCTTTATAGAATTCAAACCTGCAGGGATTGATGCATATTTTTCAGGGGTATATTTGCTAGATTTCAAACTTATTTATCAGGGGTCAGACTGTTGGCTTAACCGGTTTAATGGGTCAACCTAGGATCCGACCCCTTGGCCAGGTGACACACCTAGTTGGGTTCCTAATCACTGGAATTAATTTAAAAAAGCTTGATTTCTCAATGTTATTTAGTGGACTTACGATTTTATGATTGTTTCATGAACAATGTTATATAGTATATTACCATTTATTAAATATTAGTCTCTCTTGATCGATGAATTTTCCTATAGTTCTTGTGTTCTAAATGAGGTTATCAATTCTAACTTTACTTGAAGGATGAAGTTAATTATAATCGATCTCTACTTGCATATAAGGGCTCAAGCTCACCATTTGATTAATTATATATAATTTATTTTGTTCATCTATCTTCATCTTTCTTTAGTATTGAATTAAAGAGTCAAATAGAGGCTGGCAACTAGGGATGAGACACGAGCCGAGTAGCTCGCAAGCTACTCGAGCTCGGCTCATCGTAAGCTCGAGTTCGACTCGAAACTAGTCGAGTCAAACTCGAGCTCGAGCAGCTCGTGAACAGTAACGATCCGAGTTCGATCTGAGTTGAGCTTAGCTCATCGAACTCGCGAGCTTAAACGAGCTTTGGGGGCCAATTTGCAAGATTTCAAAAGTTTTATTTTTAAGTTGTCAAAATTACAAACAACACCCATGACCCATTCACAGACAAAAACGATAAACCCATTTCAAAGCTCAAACAAAAACTCAAAACCCATTTGGGATTTTTTCTTTCGACTTAAAAAATCCAACTTCATTCATATTCTCTTTCACCTTCATTCATTCTCGGTTCCATTCAAGCTTAGAATGTGAAAGAAAAATAATGAAGGAGAAAATCTGAAGGAGCAGAAGAAGAAAGAGAAGAGGAGTTGAGAATAAGGAAGAGAATATGGAAGAAGTAAAGAAGAAAGAGAAGAGGAGGTGAGAATAGGGAAGAGAATATGGAAGAAGTAAAGAAGAAAGAAAAGAAAATGGAGAGAAAGAAAAGAAAAAAAGACGAAGGAGAAGATCTGAAGAAGTAAGGAAAGAGAAGGGAATAAGGCAGAAAGAGAAGAGGACGGGGAGAAAGAGAGAAAAAAAAAAGATGAGGTGACAAAATGAAGTGATAGGTGAAAAGAAGAAAGAGAAAATAAAAAAAATGAGGTGATAACTTGATAGGTGAAAGGAAGAAAGAGAAAATGAGGGGAGAAAGAGAAAATACAATATTTTAGTAGCTCGATCGAGCTCGATCAGGCTCAAGCTCGTTTGAGATCGATTAAGCGAGCTCGAGTACACCTTCACAATACTGAGCTCGAGCTCGAACACGAATACTGAAGCTCGATTGAGCTCGAGCTCGGTACTGTTCATCACGAGCTGAGCTTGAGTATCGAGCTATTCGGTTCGGCTTGGCTCGTATACATCCCTACTGGCAACCATGTGATGTAGGAAACATCAACTTAATTAAAAAACAAAACCTTATACGATTCTAAATTATAAGCTATGACCCACATGAATGATTGGATCCCTAAAGTTTACAACTCTTTCTCTATCTTTTGGCAACTCGTTTTTGTCAACATTGAATAAGGTACGACGGTTTCATATGTGCGATGAATGTGTCAAACAATTTTAAAAATTTTAAGGATGTATTCTTTTATGAAAATTTTGTATTTTTGTTTTCTGTTTTTGGAAAATATTAAAAAGATTAAAATAAATAAAAATTGAAAATATGTTCAATATGTTTGTCTGAAAATAGTATTTGAAATGTGAAAAATGAAAACGCATTAGTATGTTTATCAGAAAACACCAAAAAAAATAAATAAAAAAATAAAAAAATACAAAATACAAAATTTATCACTTCAATAACCGAAATAACTCTTTCAAATTACCATTTATTTTATTCACATCGACAAACTTGTCTTAAACATGTCAATTGTTAATTTCTCTTAAAAATCTTATGTTAAGAATTTTGGTTTAAAATATAAAGTTTTATTCTAAGAGAAAAAAAAAATTTGGAATAAGGTTAACACTATCAAACATCTATTATTAATTCTCGCACACGATTTAAGCAACCAGCCAACATCTATCTATCGAAAAAGGTTAACACGATCAACATCTAAAAAGAACATTCCAGATTTAATGGATACGTTGTTATTGCATCCATAATATTAAAATGTTTTCATAACATAATTTCTCATCATTTACTCTAATTATTTTAATTTTAACTCTTCTAATAATTTTTATATTTTTCCCTAAAAATAGTTATCAACTCAACTGGTTCGGGATTTTGACTTATTTGTTTCTTAGCCATCGACTACTCACTTCGTTGAAAGAAAATTAAGTAGTATTTCTTTCTGTATGTTGAAAATAACCAGTACCTAATATATCTGCGTACCTGCATGATATCCCACACTTCCCCACTCGCCAGTATAAATTCTCTCCTAATCTAAATTCGTACAAATAATTCATAGCATACATTTTTGAGACTTCGACTTAGATAGCAAATGTGTTAAATTTGAGGAAAATGAATTGAAGAGAGAAAGATGAGAGGAGAGGAAGACTCGTGAAGGTGACTTCTGGAAAATGAATATCAAATTCAACTTAACTTTTTCTGCTCAGTTACAAAGCTTTATATACATTCTGTTATAAACTAACTACTAACTATCTTTTATAAAACAACTAACTAACTTCTGTTGCACTAACTAAATATAGCAAACTTTGCCACGTCATATTGCCAGCTTGATTCTTAACACTCCCCCTCAAGCTGGTGTCTTATATATGTTCTTCAGATAGAGCCCAGACATGAATTTTTCATGTTGCAATCTTCCTAAACCTTTGGTCATAATGTCTACCAATTGTTCTCTAGTAGGTACGAATTTCGTAGTTATCATTCCACTCTGAATCTTCTCCCTTATGAAATGGCAATCGATGTCAATATGTTTCGTTCTCTCATGAAACATAGGATTTGCTACAATCTGTAAGGCAGTCTTATTATCACAGTGTAGTGAAGCTGGAGTTATGGCTTTCACATTTAGTTCTTTGAGCAACCTAATTAACCAAGTCAACTCTGCCACTGTTGTAGCCATACTCCTGTATTCAGCTTCTGTAGAAGACCTGGCTATCGTATTTTGCTTCTTGGTCTTCCAAGACAGAAGAGAGTGTCCCGGTTTAACAGAATACCTTGAGACTGATTTTGCTGCTAACAGCACAAGAGGCCCAATCTGAGTCGCAAAATGCCACCAACTCCATTGAACTTTTTGAGGACATAAACAACCCAAGAGTTGGCTCCTTCTTTACATATCTGATCAATCTTAAAGCTGCCTCCAAATGTGACTCCTTAGGAGATTGCATATGCTGGCTTAGTGTCTGAACAGGAAATGCAATATCTGGCCTGGTCATAGTTAAATATAGTAACCTGCCAATCATTCTTCTGAAAATACTAGGGTCTTCTAACAATGCATCTTTAACTTCTGGATTAAATTTCTGATCAAACTCATATGAGGTGAGTTTTAAATTCTGCTCAAAGGGAGTATCTGCAAGCTTTGCACTAGACAACCAAGCCTCTGAAATGAGTTCAAGAGCATACTTTCTCTGATTTAATGCAATGCCTTCAAAAAATCTGGCCACTTCTATGCCAACAAAATATCTGAGGTGACTAAGATCTTTTATTTTGAAATTGTTTTGAAGAATTTCCTTTAACTGATCTACCATTTCCAAGCTATTGCCGGTGATCAAAATGTCATCCACCACATAGACAAGCAAGATGAAAATGTTGCTGCCTTCTCGTCTGGTGAATAAGGAGTAATCATATTTGCTCTGTGAATAACCACTTTTGATCAAGGCATCAGTGAGTTTGAGGTTCCATTGTCTACTGGCCTGCTTTAATCCATATAAGGATTTGAGCAATCAGCAGACCATGTGATTCTCCCCCTGATTGCCAAATCCTGGAGGCATAGACATGTAGACTTCCTCATATATCTCCCTGTAAAAAGGCATTAAACACATCCATTTGAAAGAGAGGCCAATCATGAATGGATGCCAAAGCTAAAACTGATCTTACAGTGACCATTTTAGCAACTGGAGAAAAGGTCTTTGTGTAATCAATGTCGGCTTGCTGGTCATAACCTTTAGCCACAAGCCTGGCTTTATACCTCTCTAGACTACCATATGAGTTATATTTGACTTTGTAAACCCATTTGCAGCTTATAGGGTGTTTGCCAGGTGGAAGGGATACTAGAGTCCAAGTTTGGTTGGCCTCCAAAGCTTTTATTTCTGTTTTCATAGCAGCAACCCAATTGGGGTCTTGAGAAGCTTCATGAAAGGATGTGGGTTTTGGAATTTGAGAAATGGAAGACAAGAAGCATTGATATGGAGGTGAAAGATGGGAATAACAAACATACTTGGAGATGGAATAATGTGCAGAAGGAGTGATATAATCTTGAAGCCAAATAGGAGGCTTATGATGCCTTTGAGATCTTCTGACATCAACAGAAACAAGAACTGAAAGAGGAGCAGGTGAGGTTGAAGGAGACGTATAATTATTAGAAGAAGGTGGAGGTAAAGTGTTTGGTGATGCGGGAGTTGATGGAAAGGACTGAAGCAGAATATCAAGGGAAGTAGTGATGAATGGATCAGTTGGAAAGACAGGAACATGTAAAGCATTTTTGTGTTGAAAAGGAAAGAAATCCTTAATGAACTGAACATCACGATTGACAAAGAAACTAAAGGTTTCCAGATTAAGTAACTTGTATCCCTTGTGAACAGAAGAGTACCCCATGAAAACTGCAGGCATAGCTTTGAGTCCAAATTTATCTCTAGAAGCCACATTAGAAGCATAGGCAAGACAGCCAAATACTTTGAGATGTCCAATAGGTGGAGGGGAACCATACAATCTCATAAGGTGATCTGCCGTGAAGAATATCAGTAGGAAATCTGTTGATCAGAAAGCAGGCAGTAAGTATGCAATCCCCCCAATATTGAATGGGAATGGAGGCCTGAAATCTTAAAGCTCTGGCTACTGTGAGAAGATGCCTATGCTTCCTTTCCACTACTCCATTCTGTTGTGAAGTGTGGACACAGGTTCTTTGATGTACAATGCCAAGAGAGGTGAATAAAGCTGCACACTAGGAGTTGAGGAACTCAAGGCCATTATCAGTTCGAATGTGTTTAATACAAGCTGAGAACTGATTTTTGATAAGAGTAAGAAAATTCTAAATATGTATAATGACCTCATGTTTGTGTTTCATTAGATAAACCCAAGTGATTCGAGAATGATCATCCACTATGGTAAGGAAGAATTTATGCTGATCATGTGTGGGGGTGTGATAAGGGCCCCAAACATCCATGTGTAATAGATGAAAACAAGCAGATGATCTGCTAGTGCTGAGAGGAAAAGGGTGTCTAACATGTTTTGCAAGTGGACAAATATCACAGTGCATATTATCACCAGAAACAACAGACTTTATTCCAGGAAAATATTTCAGTTTGACATGAGGTACATGTCCAAGGCGCTTATGCCAAAGATTTACAGAAACTGAACAAGAAATACCCAATGATTTATGCAAAACAGAATGATGAGCTATTGGAACATGACAAGGCATGAAGAAGTAAAGTCCTTCAGCTTCTCTACCAATCCCCAGCACTTTTCCATTGGAGAGGTTCTGAAATATGTAGAAATCAGGATAAAATGAAACAAAACACTTTAAGTCTCTGGTAAGCTTTGCTATAGAGATCAGGTTGAATTTGAAATCAAGCACAAATAAGACATTATTTAGCCTTTGATTAGGACCAATCACATAAGAACCAATATGAGAAACCATTGAGTGATGTCCATTAGGTAACCCAACTGAAGAAGGAGAAGTAGACACCATCAAATCTGTTAGCTTGTCCAAAGATGCTATCATATGGTGACTAGCACCTGTATCAAGGATCCAGTAATTTCCATGATGCAGTGATGAAAAATAAGAGTGGATACCTGCCATGTTGACATTGGCATTGGTTGATGGTGTCATGGAAGGTTCTTTTTGAAGCAACTTCAGTATCTCAGCATACTGCTCTTTGGAGAAGACTGGAGCAGTTTGATTTTCAATGGAAGAAGAAATAGGATCTGGCTGTGTAACAGAAGTGACATTGCTAGCAGAAGACTGATTAAAATTCTTCTTCTTTGTAAATTTAAAATCTGCAGGATAACCAATTAGTCTGTAGCAATTGTCTTTCTTATGACCTCTCACATTGCAATGTTCACAAATTATGTTCCGATTTTTCTTTCATTTTGATGACTGTTGACTGGAATTCGAAGATAAGTAGAGGACAGTTGGCTCAATTGAATATGATTCCATTGGGATAGCACTTATAAGGCTCCTTTGGCTTTCTTCAGTAACAAGCATGGAATAAGCTTGATTCACAGATGGCAGAGGATTCATCATCAGTATTTGACTTCTAGCATGTAAATAGGTTTCATTCAATCCCATTAAAAACTGAAGAAGTTTCTGATTCTGCATGTGATCAACATATGTTTTTGACATGGAACATTCACATGTTGGAAGTTGAATTATGGATGAATACTCATCCCATAGCAGTTTCAGTTTGGAGAAATATGTGGAAATCTAATAAGTCCGTTGCACTAGAGTGACTATCTCCCTATGTAATTGAAAATTTTCTGGAGCCATTTACTTTATCAAATCTTTCTTGTAAATCCTTCCATGCTAGATGTGCACTTGAAGCATAGACAATTCCATTTAAGAGTTCTTTTGTTACTGAATTCATGAGCCAGCCATGAGAGGACTATGGCATTACACCTATCCCATTGATTATGCAAACTAGCAGAAACTGTGTTCTTTGTGCAAGTGCCATCAATAAATCCAATCTTATTCTTTGCTAACAGAGCAATTCTCATAGACCTACTCCATGAAGAATAATTGTCAATTCCACTCAATTGAAAAGAAACGAGTACTGCACCTAGTGTATCCGAAGGATGCAGGTAGAGAGGATGGTTAAAATCAATAGTTAGGGGTTGTTGAGGTGTAGAAGATGCATTAATGTCAGAAGATGCGTTATTGCTAGCAGTTGCCATCTTCAATTAAGCTAGGTAAGAAATTCTGATTCTTCAATTGAATTTAAGAATGAACAGAAAGCTGCCTCTGATTTGATTAAAAGAAAAGAGCTGAGGAATAATCTTAAAAAACGATCGAAGAAGAAGTGCCGAAGGAATTGAGCACTGATTGATTCGAATTTTCCAACGATTTTCTCAGAGAACTTCTAGCCTTAATTTTCGCTCTGATATCATGTTAAATTTGGGGAAAATGAATTGAAGAGAGAAAGTTCAGAGGAGAGGAAGACTCGTGAAGGTGAATTCTGGAAAATGAATATCAAATTCAACTTAACTTTTTCTGCTCAGTTACAAAGCTTTATATACATTCTATTATAAACTAACTACTAACTACTAACTATCTTTTGTAAAACAACTAACTTATGTTGCACTAACTGAATATAGCAAACTTTGCCACCTCATATTGCCAGCTTGATTCTCAACAAAATGGAGCTACAAATGGAGATCTCCTCAAAGAAACTACGTAACACAGACATTAGGAAGAGATTGTCAATGGAAACTCGCAGTCTCAGCTATCTCCCTCCTTTCCCTCTAGTCCAGAATTTTCAAAATCTCTATGCAGAAGATGAAGAAGGGAAGGATGTGGTGCTTGCGCTTTATGGAAGCCATTGCATTCGGCTGGTTGGCTCAAATTTGTTTAGGAAAAGAACCTCCAAAGAGGTTTCAAAGTACAATTTTTCAAGGAACGAGATGAAGCTACTGGGGACTTCCAAGTACAAGATTAAACTCAAGAAACCTGTTATTGTGTTCAATAACTGTGGCTTTTAATAATTATGATGTAGATATATAGTTTTAATAATTATCGATTTTAGGAGCCTATTTGATTGATTAAATGATCTTTAGTTTGTTCATGATATGGTTGAATTTCAATTTAATTTTTTCTTATGTAGGACTGAATATGTGATTGTTTTTCAGATTTTAGTTTGTCAAGCTTATGAAAAGTTAATATTAGTCAAATCAAGAAAATTTATGCACTAGTGTAATTTGTGTTTGAAATTAGAAAGCTAGAAACCTTAATTATCAAAAATCTATTACAAGGTATTGCGAGGTGCCACATCAATGCATATAACATACATACACCTAACGATTGGTTGGTTATACATACAAAGGATATGGAAGATTTACTCCTATTAAAGACATGGAAATTGATATTCACTACATTAGGGATAAGGTTATAGCTAGCTTCAAAAGAAATTCTGAGTTAACTATATTCCTACTGGACAACTAGTTATAGATAGGTGCATTACAAAATCACTGTCAGCTTCAATATTATATTTTCTCTCTTCTAGTAAAGTTCTCCGTTGCTTCAATTCAATTTTTAGGTTAAAATTTGGTTTGTTAATTATATGGCAATTCTTAAATAGATGTAAATTAACAGCTTATATAAGCTCAATGGAGGGTCTAACTGTTTCTAAATAATACCACATTCATGCATGCCTGGATTAATTGAAAAGTTTGAGAATCCAAACAAACAAAACCCTTGTTGGAACCATTTATACAAATTAACGCATATAAAGCGATATATAATAAAAAAAAAAAAAGACTTCAATCATCTTTGTTCTAGACACATGACCATATGCAATAAACATTCAAATTTTGAAGTGATATTTTTGTTGGAATATTTGCAAATAAGATCTTTTAACCTTGAACCACAGTCACGAAGACACTAACCTTCAGTGGCGAATTTTAGCTTCACGGCTTGTGTCAATCTCACTGATGAAGTCGTCAATCAAACCATCAACAATTCTGAAAACACTGAATCGAAACCCTACAATCCACGATAAAATTAACATATTAAAGAAAAGAAAGAAACAATAAAAAGAAATTAATGTTAGCTCATGTATCATGCCAATGTTGAATTTAATTGCCTCTTCATCATAATTTATCATTATTTTTGTCTTAGAGGATGAAAGTGTTTTCCATTTTTTAAATCCAATACTGAGCCATCAATACAACTAGAAAAGAAATAATATAACTAATTAGGTCACATTCTAATAAATGAAAAACTATACATAATTCAGAAAAAAAAAAGTACTCCAAACTTAGAAAACACAAATCACAACATTTTTTTTTTCTTCCTTTTTTTTTTTCTTTTTCTTTTTGAAACGTTCCAATATCATCAGCAAAAGGTAAGCTGCCCATAATATTATCCCTTTATCAGAGACAAACTTGCATGTTAAAACTTGGAAAATTTAAAGAATTGTATTTTCAATTCATTGATTTATTATTAAGAAGTTATCGTCTTTATATAAAGAGTATACGATCTTTTGAATCTCTTAATTATGCTAGTTACAAATTACATAATATTGTGTCTGATATAATTAAGAGATTACATAATATCTAAAATATTATGAGATCATATACTTGATATAACTAAAGGATTACAAAAGATTTATAAGACTATACAATATTTAGAAAATCTCAACACTAATAATATGAATGTAAATTTTACGAAAATTCTAATTAAGATAGTAGGTGACTGATCGGTGCCTTTTATAATGAAATGTTAAACTAATATTGATTATTGACTAAATTTCTATTAACTTTAAACTTGAAACTCATGATGTAAATTTAATCACAGATTTTAAGCTAATAATTACATGAAGTTTCGAACTTCAAATGAATCATAGAAACGTTGACTAAATATAGAGCACGGCCCTCCACTTTTTATATTACTATACTCCAGTTTTAATTTTACTTCACCAAAATTTTTTAAATATACATAAATATCTAAACAAACTCCACCTATTTTCAAAATAACCCAAAGAATAATTACCCTCTTTAGTAACTTTCATGAAGGATAATATTGTAATTAGTTAAAAAAAAAAAAAAACGAAAGAAGAAAGAAAGAGGTCTATTAAGACTACATGTGGGGGCACAAATAAAATGGCCTCACCCTTAATAATCTTGCAAGTATTTTTTAATTATTTAAAAAAATAGATATATATTATTCTAGAACCCAAACCTCGACTACGTTTTTTAGCCTACTGTAAAGCAAGCTGCCTAGAAATACCCTGAGTGATGGCCTGGAAACAAAGAAACCATGCATGCATGACATACATATGTATATTTTTATTCATATCCAAACAATTAAGAAGCAAAACCAAGCTAGATAATGGTAACAAAGGCATTTATTTTAAATAAATTGGAAGAAAATTAATAATAAGCAAAAAAGCATGCTATAAATTAAAAATAGTGAGGCATACATGAGAAGGATATAGCAAATAACAGTGAGAACGAAGATGAAGCAAAAGAAGAGTGATGGATAGAGATAAACAATGGAATGCCAGAGCCTTCAAATAGAGTTCAATCGGGAGGAGACAGAGACGAAGACTTATAAGTCAATGAAGTCAAATGTGGTGCTATTCACTAACCACCGTGGAAACACGTATAAGCTTTATTTTTCGTCTAACAAATGTTTTCATATAAACACTATAGTTTCTAAATAAAGATTCTTTTTAATCGACCAAAACGCGTTTCACATCGTCTTTGTAAAAGCAATTTTTTATCTTATCCGCGTTGATTTTCCATCAACTCTTCTTTAAGTTTCAATTGAATTTAAAAGTGGACCCACCATTTGGCCATCAATATTTAATTTTTAATTTTCTTACTTACTCGAATATAAATAAAATTATAAAGTCTAAAAAGACGGGAAGAAATTAATTAAATGGGGCACTATCTTGCCTTTTCTTTCTTGTCTTTTTTAGACTTTATAATTTTATTTTATTAGAGTAAGTAGGAAAATTAAAAATTAAATTAAGAAACTTTCTTGATTTTTTTCTTGAACTGTTTGAAGTTATTCAAACGCATTGGTCCTTTTATTGATTTTCCATCAACTTTCTTTAAGTTTCAATTGAATTTAAAAGTGGACCCCACCATTTGGGCATCAATAATTTATTTTTTAATTTTCCACTTACTCTAATATAAAATAAATTATCTTCGAGTTTCAATTGAATCTAAAAGTGGAAGCCACCATTGGGCATCATATATTTAATTTTTAATTTTCCTACTTACTCTAATATAAAATAAAATTATAAGTCTAAAGATGAGGAAGAAATTAATTAAATTGATCCTCGCGTTTTTTAGACTTTTAATTACCTCTTCTCATAATTTATCAGCCTTTTTGTCTTAAGAGGATGAAGTGTTTTCCATTTTTTAAATCCAATAGTGAGCCATCAATGCAAGTAAAGAAGAAACAATATAACTAATTAAGACATATTCGTCGTAGAAATAAAGACTTCCTGCTGTAAGTTCAGTAACGAATAGGGTCAGGCTTGAACGTGGGCGTGAAGGCGGGGAAGAAGTAGAAGAATGAGTCTTTTCCTCGACGGTTCGGTCTTCAAGTGTACCGTTCCCCAACGCCTTCACTGTGAGAAGCTTCTGAGCATGCGAGAAGACAGCGCACAAAACTAGTTCAGAAAAAACTAAAATACTCCAAACTTAGAAAAAATAAATCACAGCATTTCTCTCTCTCCTCTCTTTTCAAATAAATTAACAATATGAAACATTCCAATATCATCAGCAAAAGGTAAGCTGCCCATAATATTATTCATTTATCAGCGACAAACTGCATGTTAAAACTTGGAAATTGTCGAGGAATTGTATTTTCAATTCATTATTTATAATTAAAAGAGACGTTTAGATCTATAATGTTTTATGAGGATATATTATATTAACGGAAAGAAAAATCATCTTAAAGTTTACGGAGAATTTTAGAAAATATATTTGATTGGTTCGAATAATGATGAATAATATTTAATTGGGAGGATAAATAGGTGAGTATGTTATATAATTACTAAATTGTCTTCCTTTTTAAATATTAATGTAATGTGTTTATTATTTATTTTTTTGAATCATCCCTTTTAACCCCTTACATTTGAAATTTTGCTAAAATACCTCAACCATATAAAACTTTAATTTAGAGCAAAATCACCCCCCCCACCCCCCAGCCACTACCAACAGCCAGCCACCACCCCCAGCTAACTTTTGTATCCCTTTAATTATGTCAAGTATATGATCTCAGAATATTTTAGATATTATATAATCTTCTAATTATATCAACACATATTTGTAGTCTGTAACTACCATAATGAAGATTCAAGAGATCATATACTCCCTATAAAAGATTATAACTTCTTAGTGATAAATCAATGAATTTAAAATATACAAATATTCAATTAAACACGTAAGTTTGTTCGAACACCCCTGATCACAAGGAGAGAGAGAGAGAGAGAGAGAGAGAGTTTAGCTGGAGTAACAAATTTTGCTCAGACTTACCAAATTGAAAATGTTAAATTTGTAACATGTATAACCTTTATTTTCCATCTAACAAATGCGTTTCATATATAGTTTCCGAGTACCGATTCTTTAATCGACCAAATACGTTCCATGGACGTCTCTGTAAAAGCAATTTTTATATGAAACGCGTTTGTCCTATATTGCCAACTTTATTGATTTTCCATCAACTTTTTTCTTTAAGTTTCTATGAATTTAAAAGTGTAACCCACCATCTGGGCATCAATATTAATTTTGAATTTTCCTACTTACTCTATAATAAATAAAATTATAAGTCTAAAGAATGAGAAGAAAAGGCAAGATAGTGACCCATCAATTTAATTAATTTCTATAAATAAAATTTTAGCAAATTCATGATACTATGAATCTAAGAATGTCTATCTTAATTAAAATAATCATATTAGTGAACATTTCACTCTAAAAGGCACTAATCATCACCCACTATCTCAATTAAAATTTCCGTAATATTTTACATTCATATTATTAGTGTTGAGATTTCCTAAATATTGTGTAATCATGTAAATCTTATGTAATCCTTTAGTTATTCAAGTATCAATCTCAGAATATTTTAGATATTATGTAATCTCTTAATTATGTTAGACACAATTTATATAAAGACTTTAACTCCTTAGTATAATCAATGAATTGAAAATATACAATTCTTAATTAAACACGTCAGTTAGTTCAACACCCTCGATCACCAAAAAAAAAAAAAAAAAAAAAGGTTTGGCTGAAGTAACAAGAGTTTTGCTCAAACTTACCAAATTGAAAATGTTAAATTTGTAACATGTTAAGCTTTATTTTCTGTGTAACTTGTATCATATATATTTTCCGAGTAAAGATTCTTTAATCGACCAAACACGTTTCATAGACGTCAACGGCTCCCACTCGACTCTGAATAGGTTCGCCCCTGGTTAAAGGTGAAGCTATCATTCCTTGTTTTATACTCAAAATATCCGAAATTTGTGTGGGTTAAGTCAAGATTAACTACAGTTGTTTTACGTTTATTTTGAGGGTTAGGGCTCGTTACGTCCCTTAACTTGATTTTTTTAAATAATTTTTCTTCGTTAAATAAATTAATAAATAAATAGAACCAAATATTATTCTGTTATACTTACAAAGCAGTGATTCTTGATTTTTACATGAAACTCCATCCCAGAATGCACAAGGGTCATCTGCATTTTGCCATGAATCCTTCAAAGATTTGAGCACTGCAGCTGTGCCACCAACATTTTCAGTTAGTTAAAATAAATATATTACTGATATCTGAAGAACAAATAATTTGTTTTTATTTCTTGAGATGTTTAATTAGTACCATCAAAGTTCAGTAAGATCACTAAAACCTATTGAAATTATTCACAAATTTAAGATAAAATTTCCACAATTCTTTTCAACTCTCGCGCGTAAAAATTAATTCTTGTTAGCGACAGTTTAAAGTCTGAATTTCAAGTTACATTTCATAATTTTCATATATATATATATATATATATATATGTTGTGTGTGGTTGAAGGGATTATTCGGGACAAGATTTAAAATACGAACCTCATTAACCGCCCTCATTTAATTTTACTATCATTGATAAACACAAAAGAAAAACTATAAAATTTTGTTTCTATTATCACCATTACATTAATAACAAGAGTCTAGATTTTAAAAATTATCAGATGCCAACACCTGAATCGTATCACGATACTATACAATCATTCACATAGACAATCAAAGTTGGATCAAAATTACGAACCTCGGCTAACAATTTACTGGCATTGATAAAATATCACATAAACAATTTTTCAATCAATATTACTACGGCATAAAACTACAAAATTTTGTTTTTAGTATTATCAGCAAACGCCAATAAACAAAAGTCCAGGATTTTAAAACATTACAGACGTCACACCTATGAAATTGTAACACAATCATTTACATAATAAAATCAGAGTTGGATCAAAAAGAGACTAGAAAATCCGTCTCCAGAGTCATAACACAAGAATAAGTTAAATTTTGAGCACTAAGCAACGCAATGAAGATGAGAGATCTGCAAAGAAATGTCATGGCTACCTGCCTGCTGAAACTCCAATGAAATTAATTTGAGATATCAAAACATTACTCAATTTACCATTTATATATATATATATTTTTTAATATGAAGAATACAGCTTTGTCCGATCTCTTTTACTGAAGTCTGTATCAAACAAACATTAAAAAAAAGCTACATTTTTTACTTATCCTCCGCCTGCAAATCACAAATCAAGGGAGGATTTTCCAATGGTTGGTAGTAGTTACACTTCGCATACTGATAATGGCGAAAACATATGGGAAAACTAGTAGTAATTTCCAATGTGTTTTAATATGATTGAGGATTTATTACGTAAATATTTGATATGAATATTTCATGCTGTGAATGTAAACCCCATATTAGTGTATGGAATGCGTTTCAAATTAATCGATCATACAATAGTATATATCAAATTAATCATGTTAATATTTCCAACTAAGCAAATGAATATTGAGATAATTGTGTTTAAACTAATTTGCGCGTACTATAACTAATCTTCAGGGCCTATTAAATGCTCTACAAGTCCAATGGATTAGGTAAATCACAAAAGTAGCAGGTGACTATTTTTTGAGACTCAAATACAAGACATTTGGATAACTCACCTAGATGGCTAAAGTCTTCTTGTCCCGCGACTCCAGCCACAAGGCTACTGGTTATAGTTGGGAAGTTATGTAATTGTAAAAGGGTTCAATTTGGTTAAAACATTCTCTAGAATAAAGACCAATTGAGGTTGGAGAATACCATGACAAATTCAAGAGGGTGGTGATTATGTGAAGAGCAAGTTTCCTTATTGACATATGGATATTCTTCTCTGGGTCTAGAATACTGTGAGAGAAGTAAAGAGAATATAACTTCTCTACACATCAAATTTTTTTGGGTAAATTTAACAAAGTTAACTGGTATTTTTCTCTTGTATCTATCACCTGGTTTTTATGCAAAATTATATGCAATTACTCGACAAAAACAATTTCTGAAGCACATACCAAGAGGTCCAAGACAAGTGTAAGGATATGTCAATTAAAAGCCATTCAATATGCTTAATACATAAAATTATTCTGGAAATGTAGTCTGAAAGATTGATGTATAAACCCACCCATGGGCAGTCTTAACGGTAAAGGTAAACCAATGAGACTATAAATGGGTAATACCTTTCCTCATGATTTATGTGAGATTGATGTTAATGTATTGCTATTATTGGGTTTAAATTTAAACTTTAAATTACACTTGCAAAAAATGGTTAGCACAATTTTTAAACTATAAGATTAATACATTCGAAAAGTAAAAATTAAAATTTAATCTAAATTGTATAATTTTCAAGGCACATATATCTCAAACATACCAAAGTAGAGTAAAATATGCAAAAATTAGAATAACAGCACAATCACTTAAAAAAGGTCAATAAACACATTTCCAGAACCCTCTAATTGCAAAAAAAAAAATAATGCACATAACTGATTAGAGAAGCATAAGAAAATTCAATTCCATTCCCAATAAATATTTAAAAAAACCAAAGCAAGATTTCAGTTTACTACAAAACAGAGATCAGAACTGAAGGGATCCTCCAAAAACTGATGGTGATTCAACAGACTAAACTCTTTCTATTCGAAACACAACGACCACCGATCCGCAGATTCTTTTTCACCCTCTTTGAATGATAGTATTACTGCTCTGTTATAACTAAACTCGAACTCCCTTGTTAAGACTAACCATGCGTGCTGAACTATCCATCTGGGAAGCCCTCATGGCTGAATTCCTATAGCCTCCAGAATATCCGCTTGCTCCTCGTGATTGACCTGACCTGTCCCTAGAATATCCACCAGCTTGGCCTAGCCCCAACATCCTCCCGCCACCCGCATATCCTGATCGGTTATTACCTTGCCTTCCCTGAGTGTAAGACGAGTTGTCCTGCCACTTGCCAGCTTCAGCACCTGTCCCAGCATATTCCTGGTTGTCCCTCCGCCTATGAGACAGATCTAATCCGCCTCCTCCTATTCTCGTCTCAATTGCTCTTTCATTACTTTCAGCAAGAACTGACAGCTTCTCTGTTAACTGGAATGCCAGAGCCTGCAACCTCGAGTGCTCAATTTCATGGAAGACGATGCAACGCGTAGGCTGATCCCAACTAGCGTGAAGCTCCTCATTGATCATCATCTTACTAACAATGCTGTGAGTCTGGGCTTCCGAAATGTCAAACATTTTGGTGAGTTGGTCCAAGCTTAGTGAATCATAGGACGAGGAGTAGGTAAAAAGGTAAGTCCTCAAAGCTTCTTCCTTGATCTTGGCTTTAAGCATCTCAAGGACGTTCTCCCGGTTCCTGAGGAGCTTCCAGACATCCAGAGAGTTGATAACATCGAAGGCCTTCTGGAAATCTCCCTTGGTAAGTGCCCTGGTGGCTGCCATTACATGGTCCCTGACATTTTCTGGGGGACCGGTGAAAGTTTGTCTCTCACTCACCTCAAGCAATCGTCGGAACGTCTTGCTTATGACCTTACGTTTAGCTTCATGGGTGTTGGCTGCCATGTTAGGGACATCAAGTAGCATAGCTCAAATCAGATGAACAGCCTCCAGTAACTCAAGATTTATGTGCATATGGTATGGCATCTGACGTCTTCTTTCAAGCCTTTCCTGAAAAAAATCAATAAATTAAGATGAGTAAATTAACTTATTGCCATAATTCATTTTTAATGTGCTTCATGCCAATCCTTTGTTTTCCTTTTATAAAAGCTAAAAATTCGCCAAATTTTGAAATAGTCAACTTATCAACAAGCATATGGAAAGAGACCTGGACTTTTTAGTTCTCAAAGAGATCTCTCTCCTTTAATGGCACTTTAACACCAGAACAAATTCATTTTGCATGATTGCTATTTTCAATCAAAGAGAGATTTGAAGCTTAAACTACGTTTTGAGGGATGTCTTCAAAGAACAATAACGAAAACAGGACGAGAAAGGTCTGCCAAACATATTCTAGTATTTAGATATCTTGTTTTCAAATCTTACTATCATATTTAAATTTTATATCAAATAGGCACTAAATCAACTAGAAAATCAAACAGCAGTAATAATTCAATCACAGTTCTATGTTGAATGTCAACACTATGACATTCAGTTAAGAAATTCGGAAGAACCATCTGTCATGAAACACGAGAGAAAAACTTCCAGTCACAAAAGAAGTACCCATTAAGAATGTACATAGTATCAACTTACATATAAAAGGCCATAAGCTAAGATAAGTACCTGTTCAGGAGTCTTCTCATGGTATCTACTTTGGGAAACACCTTGGGCAAGCAACTCCTTCACCCTTCCACCTGAATACAGTTCAGAAAGGCAGCTATGTCCTTCGGCAACTAGTCCAACCCTAAATGCACATAGGCCAAGCTGCGCCATAGCCCTGTTGAAGAGTATCTGGGATAAAACATCCATCTGCTGAACATTATCCTGTAGATGACTCATTAGAAGCAAGTCACGGGCAGTTGAGAATTCATCCAGGAGTGCATGATGGTAAATATCACAAAGCATGGCACGGGCTTTTGTCCTCTCGTCTCCATGCTTGTATATGAGGGAAACAAGAATATCCATCATTGTTCTACTATTTTCAGGAAATGTGGGCTTTCGAGGCACAACCTCAGGAACAACAATAAATGCAGAAGGGCCCCTACTCTCCTCCTCCCCAGCTTTCTCTCCATCTCCATCCACTGCCTGTTCAGCCAATTTCCTCATAGCATCATAAACCTCTTGTGGCTTATAATAGATGAGCTCAACACGCCTTAGGGCTACCTTTGCAGCAGCTTTGAACTCTCCAACCCGCTCCAGATAGTCCTGCACATCTTGAGCAAGAACTGACAACATAGGCTCATCCCTGAGTCTTTCAACATACTCGCGTGTGTGCGGATCAATGCTTTGCAAGCTCTTGAAAAACTCTGTGTCTATCTTCTCAACAAAGGCAACCAAATTTCCCCATACCCGAATTGTCCCATTATAGTCTGCTGGCTTCTGTGTTTCATTCTCATCAGGTTCAATTGTGTCATTCACCACAATATTAGGATACTGAGTAAGAATGTCAAGTACGATAAGCATATTCTGCACACACTTCTTCCACACATTTATTGGCATGTGTCCACTAAGACCTGGATTAACATCAAACTGAGCAGAGATAACACTAAAAAGAATTTCCAGCTTCTGAGCAGGAGTCTTCGCAACCTTTGTCAGGAAGGTAAGCTGCTCAACTTGCTCAAACCTTCCAGTTCCCTTCCTACCACGAGCAGCCACAACCTCCTTAAACTTTTTGTTAACAGTTTCCCAGGTGACCTCACTAGGATTCTTGAATTGCTTGTCAATCAGCTTATCTTTCTTACTCAACTTCTTCTCCCAGCCCTTGTCATTAACATCATCATCTTCTTCTTCTTCCTCCTCCTCATCAGCATCAGATCCTTCTCCAATTCTAATGTTGTCAGGATCCTCCTCAAACTCTGATTCCTCATCTTCATCCTCCTCAGATTCCTCATCTTCATCCTTCTCCTCTTCACTCTCAGGATTCTCCCTACACTTATTAATCAAATCTTCATATTGCTTATTGTTCTTTTTCAGTTTCTGCTTCATGGAATTCAAGGCTTTCGCATTGCTGCTACTCATCTTCTTTTTAGCTTCCTTATTTGCCAAAGCTTGGTTCAAAAAGTCCTCCAACATCACAAGAGCTTTGATATATAGATTAGGAACCTTGACAGACTCAGTCACCCTCATGACCTTCTCAAGCTGCTTATTTATCTTGTCAAAACTCTCTTGCAAGCTAACCCAATCATTGATCTTCATAGCATTCTTCATCTGGTCAACTGTGGCAGTCATCTCTTCAAATCGTTTGTCCTTGGCTGACCTGACCACTCGCTTTTGACCATCAGAATCATCACTATCACTTGCCATGCCCTTCAGGTATCTGCTTCCAGCAGTTTCGGTGGTGGCCTCAGCTCCCCCAGTTTCAACCTCGTCCTCATAATCACTCTCCTCCTCCTCGGAGTCGCTACCACCCTATTTAAAACAAAGAAAAACTATCAAACCAAGAGAACAAAGAAACAGAGAAACCCATGACCAAAAGACTGCTTTATTCCAATAAACAATAAAGATATGAATATTCATTATGCCACCAACCTGAGTCCAGAAACGTGACGACATTCTCTTGTATGCGGGAAATCACAGAAGTGAAATAATCTGAAATCAAACAAAACCAAAAACAAGAACTGCATAAGTCCTAACAACCCAATCAATGAATCCATAATAAAGTAGCCACACCTATAAGCCCACTTCGAGAATACTATAACAAAAGTACATCCATGTAACAGTACCCCACAACCACAAGCACCAACTTCATTATCACAAAAACAAGCCCAAAAGAAAATAAACTTACAATTTCATGATATTTGCATATCAACAAAAATTTAGAACAAAACAAGAATATCAAAAAAGCTAAAACTTTATTTCACAGACAAATCAACATAAAAACAATAAATCTAGAGAATGTAATATTCTTATTTTCTCAGGGTTGATCAAATCCTCAAAAAAAATTAATCAACAAACAGTTTATTAGTGAAACTAACTATAACACGATAAACTAAAATCAATTAAAAACAAAAATTAATACAATCCAAAACGTAAAACTCATAAATCAGATCGCCCGAGCAATTTGACACACTCAAATATTGACAATTCCGATATCGGCATTCTCAGCTTCTTTACTTTTCCCAAAAAATTTCGGCAACCAAACAGAAAAAGAGACTGCCGAATGATAATGTGATAAAATATTCTTACTTGCTTGAGTTTATCGAATTCAAAAAAACAAATATGTAATCCACAATTAATTCGTTAATAAAACTAACTATAAAACGAGAAATCAAAATTATTAAAAATATTTGAACATAAAACAAAACGTAAGAACTGGAAAGCAGATCGTTCTATCAATTTCACAAACTCAAAATATGAAAAAAACCAAAATTCCGGTATCGGTATTCTCAGTTTCGTTTCTTCTTCAAAAGATTTCTCGGGAGCCAAACAGAAAGAGAAAGAGGGGAAACTGATTACCTGGCGTGTAAGATTGCAGAAGAACGAAGATGGCTGCGGCACTCACAGAGCGTTAGTGAAGAAGAGCGAGAGAGGGGGTTAGGGTTTGCTAAGTATAATCAAACAAAAGAGATGTTTCATATTGGACCGGGTTTACGTTTATAGAGGCCCATATTTATTTAAACCGACTTACTAGGTACACCCACTAATGGGGACGTGATTTCCAAATTAAAGGGGATTTTATCTCTAGTCCTATGAAAGTTTCCCATGAAAGTTTATTCGAATAATAACATTTGTTCTAAATTTAAAAATAAATAAGGCTCCGTTTGTTTCATTCTGTTAATACTTACAAAGCAGTGATCTTGAATTTTACATGAAACTCCCTCCCAGAATGCACAAGGGTCATCTGCATTTTGCCATGAATCCTTCAAGATTTGAGCACTGCAGCTGTGCCACCACATCATTTTCATTTAGTAAAATAATAATATTACTGAATATCTGAAGAAACAAATAATTTTTTTTTATTCTGAGATGTTTATTAGTACCATCAAAGTTCAGTAAGATCACTAAAACCTATTGAAATTATTCACAAATTTAAGATAAATTTCACAAATTCTTTTCAACTCTCGCGCGTAAAAATTATTCTTGTTAGCCCAGTTTAAGTCTGATTTCAAGTTACATTTCATAATTTTCATATATATATATATATATATATATGTGTGTGTGTGTTGAAGGGATTTATCGGGACAAGATTTTAAAATACGAACCTCATTAACCGCCCTCAGTTAATATTTACATCATCATGATAACACAAAAAAAAAAACTATAAAATTTTGTTCTATTATCAACCAGTAACATTAATAAAAAGAGTTCAGATTTTAAAAATTATACAGATGCCAACCCTGAGAATCGTATCACGATACTATACAATCATTCACATAAGACAATCAAAAGTTGGATCAAAATTACGAAACCTCGGCTAACAATTTACTGGCATTGATAAATATCACATAAACATTTTTCAATCAATATTACTACGTTTAAAACTACAAAATTTTGCTTTTAGTATTAATCAGCAAACGCCATAAACAAAGTCCAGGATTTTAAAACATTACAGACGTCACACTGAAATTGTACACAAATCATTCATAATAAATCGAAGTTGGATCAAAAAGAGACTAAAATTACCGTCTCCAGAGTCAGTAACACTAAGATGAATGAATTTGAGCACTAGCAACGCAAGAAGATGAGAGATCTGCAAAGAATGTCATGGCTACCTGCCTGCTGAAACTCCAATGAAATTAATTTGAGATATCAAAACATTACTCAATTTACCATTTATATATATATATTTTTAATATGAAGAATACAGCTTTGTCCGATCCTTTTACTGAAGTCTGTATCAAACAAACATTAAAAAAAGCTACATTTTTTACTTATCCTCCGCTGCAATCACAAATCAAGGAGGATTTTCCAATGGTTGGTATAGTAACACTTCGCATAGATAATGGCGAAACATATGGGAAAACTAGTATTAATTTCCAGTGTTTTAATATGATTGAGGATTTATTACGTAATATTTGATATGAATATTTCATGCGTGAATGTAAACCCCATAGTTGTATGAATGCGTTTCAAATTAATCGATCATACATAGTAATATCAAATTAATCATGTTAATATTTCCAACTAAGCAAATGAATATTGAGATATTGTGTTTAAACTATTTGCGCGACTATAACTAATCTTCAAGGCCTATTAAATCTCTACAAGTCCAATGATTAGGTAAATCACAAAGACAGGTGACTATTTTTTGAACTCAAATAAAGACATTTGGATACTCACCTAGATGGCTAAAGTCTTCTTGTCCGCACTCCACCACAAGGCTACTGGTTATAGTTGGAAGTTATGTAATTGTAAAAGGGTCCAATTTGGTTAAAACATTCTCCAGAATAAAGACCAATGAGGTTGGAGAATACCATGACAAATTCAAAGTGGTGATTATGTATGAAGAGCAAGTTTCCTTATTGACAAATGGATATTCTTCTCTGGGTCTAAAATACTGTGAGAGAAGTAAAGAGATATACATCTTACATCAAATATTTTTGGGTAAATTCAACGAAGTTACTGGTATTTTTCTCTTGTATCTATCACCTGGTTTTTATGCAAGTATTTGCAATTACTCGACAAAAACAATTTCTGAAGCACATACCAAGAGGTCCAAGACAGTGTAAGGATATGTCAATTAGCCATTCAACATGCTTAATACATAAAATTATTCTGGAAATGTAGTCTGAAAGATTGATGTATAACCCACCCATGGGCAGTCTAACGGTAAGGCAAACCAATGGACTATAAATGGGCAATACCTTTCTCATGATTTATGTGAGATTAATGTTAATGTATTGCTATTATTGGGTTTAAATTTAAACTTTAAATTACACTTACAAAATGGTTAGCACAATTTTTAAACTATAAGATTAATACATTCGAAAAGTAAAAATTAAAATTTAATCTAAATTGTATAATTTTCAAGCACATATATCCAACATACCAAAGTATAGTAAAATAGGCAAAAATTAGAAAACAGCACAATCACTTAAAAAGGTCAATAAACACATTTCCAGAACCCTCTAATTGCAAAAAAAAAATATGCACTACTGATTAGAGAGCATAAGAAAATTCAATTCCATTCCCAATAATTTTAAAAAACCAAAGCAAGATTTCAGTTTACTACAAAACAAGATCAGAACTGAAGGGATCCTCCAAAAACTGATGGTGATCAACAGACTAACTCTTTCTATTCGAAACACAACGACCACCCGTCCGCAGATTCTTTTTCACCCTCTTTGAATGATAGTATTACTGCTCTGTTATAACTAAACTCGAACTCCCTTGTTGACTAACCATGCGTGCTGAACATCCATCTGGGAAGCCCTCATGGCTGAATTCCTTAGCCTCCAGAATATCCGCTTGCTCCTCGTGATTGACCTGACCTGTCCCTAGAATATCCACCAGCTTGGCCTAGCCCCACATCCTCCCCCACCGCATATCCTGATCGGTTATTACCTTGCCTTCCCTGAGTGTAAGACGAGTTGTCCTGCCACTTGCCAGCTCCAGCACCTGTCCCAGCATTCCTGGTTGTCCCTCCGCCTATGACGAATCTAATCCGCCGCCTCCTATTCTCGTCTCAATTGCTCTTTCATTACTTTCAGCAAGAACTGACAGCTTCTCTGTTAACGGAATGCCAGAGCCGCAACCTCGAGTGCTCAATTTCATGGAAGACGATGCAACGCGTAGGCTGATCCCAACTAGCGTGAAGCTCCTCTAGATCATCATCTTACTACAATGCTGTGAGTCTGGGCTTCCGAAATGTCAAACATTTTGGTGATTTGTCCAAGCTTAGTGAATCTAGGACGAGGAGTAGGTAAAAAGGTAAGTCCTCAAAGCTTCTTCCTTGATCTTGGCTTTAAGCATCTCAAGGACGTTCTCCGGTTCCTGAGGAGCTTCCAGACATCCGAGAGTTGATGACATCGAAGGCCTTCTGGAAATCTCCCTTGGTAAGTGCCCGGTGGCGCCATTACATGGTCCCTGACATTTTCTGGGGGACCGGTGAAAGTTTGTCTCTCACTCACCTCAAGCAATCGTCGGAACGTCTTGCTTATGACCTTACTTTAGCGTCATGGGTGTTGGCTGCCATGTTGGACATCAGTAGCATAGCGCAAATCAGATGAACAGCCTCCAGTAACTCAAGATTTATGTGCATAGGTATGGCATCTAGATCTCTTCTTTCAAGCCTTTCCTGAAAAAATCAATAAATTAAGATGAGTAATTACTTATGCATAATTCATTTTTAATGTGCTTCATGCCAATCCTTTGTTTTCCTTTTATAAAAGCTAAAAATTCGCCAAATTTTGAAATAGTCAACTTATCAACAAGCTATGGAAAGAGACCTGGACTTTTTAGTTCTCAAGAGATCTCTCCCTTAATGGCACTTAACACCAGAACAAATTCATTTTGCATGATGCTATTTTCAATCAAAGAGAGATTTGAAGCTTAACTACGTTTTGAGGGATGTCTTCAAAGAACAATAACGAAAACAGGATGAGAAAGGTCTGCCAAACATATTCTAGTATTTAATATCTTGTTTTCAAATTTCTATCATATTTAAATTTTATATCAAATAGGCACTAAATCAACTAGAAAATCAAACAGCAGTAATAATTCAATCACAGTTCTATGTTGAATGTCACACAATGACATTCAGTTAGAAATTCGGAAGAACCATCTGTCATGACACGAGAGAAAAACTTCCAGTCACAAAAAAGTACCCTTAAGAATACAAGTATCACTTAATATTACATAAAAAGGCCTAAGCAAGATAAGTACCTGTTCAGGAGTCTTCTCATGGTATCTACTTTGGAAACACCTTGGGCAAGCAACTCCTTCACCCTTCCACCTGAATACAGTTCAGAAAGGCAGCTATGTCCTTCGGCAACTAGTCCAACCCAAAATGCACATAGGCCAAGCTGCGCCATAGCCCTGTTGAAGAGTATCTGGGATAAAACATCCATCTGCTGAACATTATCCTGTAGATGACTCATTAGAACAAGTCACGGGCAGTTGAGAATTCATCCAGGAGTGCATGATGGTAAATATCACAAAGCATGGCACGGGCTTTTGTCCTCTCGTCTCCATGCTGTAATGAGAAACAAGAATACCATCATTGTTCTACTATTTTCGGAAATGTGGGCTTTCGAGGCACAACCTCAGGAACAACAATAAATGCAGAAGGGCCCCTACTCTCCTCCTCCCCAGCTTTCTCTCCATCTCCATCCACTGCCTGTTCAGCCAATTTCCTCATAGCATCATAAACCTCTTGTGGCTTATAATAGATGACTCAACACGCCTTGGGCTACCTTGTCAGCCGCTTTGAACTCCCAACCCGTCCAAATAGTCCTGCACATCTTGAGCAAGAACTGACAACATAGGCTCATCCCTGAGTCTTTCAACATACTCGCGTTTGGTGACCATTTGGGCATCAATAATTTAATTTTTAATTTTCCTACTTACTCTAATATAAAATAAAATTATAAAGTCTAAAAAGATGAGGAAGAAATTAATTAAATTGATCCTCGCGTTTTTTAGACTTTATAATTACCTCTTCATCATAATTTATCAGCCTTTTTGTCTTAAGAGGATGAAAGTGTTTTCCATTTTTTAAATCCAATAGTGAGCCATCAATGCAAGTAGAGAAGAAACAATATAACTAATTAAGACATATTCGTCGTAGAAATAGAAGACTTCCTGCTGTAAGTTCAGTAACGAATAGAGGTCAGGCTTGAACGTGGGCGTGAAGGCGGGGAAGAAGTAGAAGAATGAGTCTTTTCCTCGACGGTTACGTCTTCAAGTGTACCGTTCCCCAACGCCTTTCACTGTGAGAAGCTTCTGAGGCATGCGAGAAGACAGCGCGACAAAACTAGTTCAGAAAAAACTAAAAAGTACTCCAAACTTAGAAAAAATAAATCACAGCATTTCTCTCTCTCTCTCTCTTTTCAAATAAATTAACAATATGAAACATTCCAATATCATCAGCAAAAGGTAAGCTGCCCATAATATTATTCATTTATCAGCGACAAACTTGCATGTTAAAACTTGGAAAGTTCGAGGAATTGTATTTTCAATTCATTAATTTATAATTAAAAGAGACGTTTAGATCATATAATGTTTTATTAGAGGATATATTATATTAACGGAAAGAAAAATCATCTTAAAGTTTACTGAGAATGTTTAGAAAATATATTTGATTGGTTCGAATAAATTGATGAATAATATATTTAATTGGGAGGATAAATAGGTGAGTATGTTATATAAATTACTAAATTGTCTTCCTTTTTAAATATTAATGTAATAGTGTTTATTATTATTATTTTTTGAATCATCCCTTTTAACCCCTTACATTTGAAATTTTGCTAAAATACCTCAACCATATAAAACTTTAATTTAGAGCAAAATCACCCCCGCCACCCCCAAGCCACTACCAACAGCCAGCCACCACCCCCAAGCTAAATCTTTTGTATCCCTTTAATTATGTCAAGTATATGATCTCAGAATATTTTAGATATTATATAATCTTCTAATTATATCAAACACAATATTTGTAGTCTGTAACTAACATAATGAAGAGATTCAAGAGATCATATACTCCCTATATAAAGATTATAACTTCTTAGTGATAAATCAATGAATTTAAAATATACAAATATTCAATTAAACACGTAAGTTTGTTCGAACACCCCTGATCACAAAGAGAGAGAGAGAGAGAGAGAGAGAGAGAGTTTAGCTGGAGTAACAAGATGTTGCTCAGACTTACCAAATTGAAAATGTTAAATTTGTAACATGTATAAGCTTTATTTTCCATCTAACAAATGCGTTTCATATATAGTTTCCGAGTAACGATTCTTTTAATCGACCAAAATACGTTCCATGGACGTCTCTGTAAAAGCAATTTTTATATGAAACGCGTTTGTCCTATATTGCCAACTTTATTGATTTTCCATCAACTTTTCTTTTAAGTTTCTATTGAATTTAAAAGTGTAACCCACCATCTGGGCATCAATAATTTAATTTTTGAATTTTCCTACTTACTCTAATATAAAATAAAATTATAAAGTCTAAAAAGATGAGGAAGAAAAGGCAAGATAGTGACCCATCAATTTAATTAATTTCTATATAATAAAATTTTAGCAAATTCATGATACTATGAATCTAAGAATGTCTATCTTAATTAAAATAATCAATATTAGTGTAACATTTCACTCTAAAAGGCACTAATCAGTCACCCACTATCTCAATTAAAATTTCCGTAATATTTTACATTCATATTATTAGTGTTGAGATTTCCTAAATATTGTGTAATCATGTAAATCTTATGTAATCCTTTAGTTATGTCAAGTATGCAATCTCAGAATATTTTAGATATTATGTAATCTCTTAATTATGTTAGACACAATATTATATAAAGACTTTAACTCCTTAGTGATAAATCAATGAATTGAAAATATACAATTCTTTAATTAAACACGTCAGTTAGTTCAAACACCCTCGATCACCAAAAAAAAAAAAAAAAAAAAGGTTTAGCTGAAGTAACAAGATGTTGCTCAAACTTACCAAATTGAAAATGTTAAATTTGTAACATGTATAAGCTTTATTTTCTGTGTAATAAACTTGTATCATATATAGTTTCCGAGTAAAGATTCTTTTAATCGACCAAAACACGTTTCATAGACGTCAACGGCTCCCACTCGACTCTGAATAGGTTCGCCCATGGTTAAAGGTGAAGCTATCATTCCTTTGTTTTATACTCAAAATATCCAGAAATTTGTGTGGGTTAAGTCAAAGATTTAACTAACAGTTGTTTTACGTTTATTTTGAGGGTTAGGGCTCGTTACGTCCCTTAACTTGATTTTTTTAAATAATTTTTCTTCGTTAAAATAAATTAATAAATAAATAGAACCAAATATTATTCTGTTAATACTTACAAAGCAGTGATTCTTGAATTTTTACATGAAACTCCATCCCAGAATGCACAAGGGTCATCTGCATTTTGCCATGAATCCTTCAAAGATTTGAGCACTGCAGCTGTGCCACCACATCATTTTCAGTTAGTAAAATAAATAATATTACTGAATATCTGAAGAACAAATAATTTGTTTTTATTTCTTGAGATGTTTAATTAGTACCATCAAAGTTCAGTAAGATCACTAAAACCTATTGAAATTATTCACAAATTTAAGATAAAATTTCACAAATTCTTTTCAACTCTCGCGCGTAAAAATTAATTCTTGTTAGCGACAGTTTAAGTCTGAATTTCAAGTTACATTTCATAATTTTCATATATATATATATATATATATATATGTGTGTGTGTGTTGAAGGGATTTATCGGGACAAGATTTTAAAATACGAACCTCATTAACCGCCCTCAGTTAATAATTTACTATCATTGATAAACACAAAAAAGAAAAACTATAAAATTTTGTTTCTATTATCAACCAGTAGACATTAATAAACAAGAGTCTAGATTTTAAAAATTATACAGATGCCAACACCTGAGAATCGTATCACGATACTATACAATCATTCACATAAGACAATCAAAAGTTGGATCAAAATTACGAACCTCGGCTAACAATTTACTGGCATTGATAAAATATCACATAAACAATTTTTCAATCAATATTACTACGGCATTAAAACTACAAAATTTTGCTTTTAGTATTAATCAGCAAACGCCAATAAACAAAAGTCCAGGATTTTAAAACATTACAGACGTCAACACCTGAGAATTGTAACACAATCATTTACATAATAAAATCAGAAGTTGGATCAAAAAGAGACTAGAAAATTACCGTCTCCAGAGTCAGTAACACTAAAGATGAAGTGAATTTGAGCACTAAGCAACGCAATGAAGATGAGAGATCTGCAAAGAAATGTCATGGCTACCTGCCTGCTGAAACTCCAATGAAATTAATTTGAGATATCAAAACATTACTCAATTTACCATTTATATATATATATATTTTTTAATATGAAGAATACAGCTTTGTCCGATCTCTTTTACTGAAGTCTGTATCAAACAAACATTAAAAAAAAGCTACATTTTTTACTTATCCTCCGCCTGCAAATCACAAATCAAGGGAGGATTTTCCAATGGTTGGTAGTAGTTACACTTCGCATACTGATAATGGCGAAAACATATGGGAAAACTAGTAGTAATTTCCAATGTGTTTTAATATGATTGAGGATTTATTACGTAAATATTTGATATGAATATTTCATGCTGTGAATGTAAACCCCATATTAGTGTATGGAATGCGTTTCAAATTAATCGATCATACAATAGTATATATCAAATTAATCATGTTAATATTTCCAACTAAGCAAATGAATATTGAGATAATTGTGTTTAAACTAATTTGCGCGTACTATAACTAATCTTCAGGGCCTATTAAATGCTCTACAAGTCCAATGGATTAGGTAAATCACAAAAGTAGCAGGTGACTATTTTTTGAGACTCAAATACAAGACATTTGGATAACTCACCTAGATGGCTAAAGTCTTCTTGTCCCGCGACTCCAGCCACAAGGCTACTGGTTATAGTTGGGAAGTTATGTAATTGTAAAAGGGTCCAATTTGGTTAAAACATTCTCCAGAATAAAGACCAACTGAGGTTGGAGAATACCATGACAAATTCAAAAGGGTGGTGATTATGTGAAGAGCAAGTTTCCTTATTGACAAATGGATATTCTTCTCTGGGTCTAAAATACTGTGAGAGAAGTAAAGAGAATATAACTTCTCTACACATCAAATTTTTTTGGGTAAATTTAACAAAGTTAACTGGTATTTTTCTCTTGTATCTATCACCTGGTTTTTATGCAAAAGTATTTGCAATTACTCGACAAAAACAATTTCTGAAGCACATACCAAGAGGTCCAAGACAAGTGTAAGGATATGTCAATTAAAAGCCATTCAACATGCTTAATACATAAAATTATTCTGGAAATGTAGTCTGAAAGATTGATGTATAAGCCCACCCATGGGCAGTCTTAACGGTAAAGGTAAACCAATGAGACTATAAATGGGTAATACCTTTCCTCATGATTTATGTGAGATTGATGTTAATGTATTGCTATTATTGGGTTTAAATTTAAACTTTAAATTACACTTGCAAAAAATGGTTAGCACAATTTTTAAACTATAAGATTAATACATTCGAAAAGTAAAAATTAAAATTTAATCTAAATTGTATAATTTTCAAGGCACATATATCTCAAACATACCAAAGTAGAGTAAAATATGCAAAAATTAGAATAACAGCACAATCACTTAAAAAAGGTCAATAAACACATTTCCAGAACCCTCTAATTGCAAAAAAAAAAATAATGCACATAACTGATTAGAGAAGCATAAGAAAATTCAATTCCATTCCCAATAAATATTTAAAAAAACCAAAGCAAGATTTCAGTTTACTACAAAACAGAGATCAGAACTGAAGGGATCCTCCAAAAACTGATGGTGATTCAACAGACTAAACTCTTTCTATTCGAAACACAACGACCACCGATCCGCAGATTCTTTTTCACCCTCTTTGAATGATAGTATTACTGCTCTGTTATAACTAAACTCGAACTCCCTTGTTAAGACTAACCATGCGTGCTGAACTATCCATCTGGGAAGCCCTCATGGCTGAATTCCTATAGCCTCCAGAATATCCGCTTGCTCCTCGTGATTGACCTGACCTGTCCCTAGAATATCCACCAGCTTGGCCTAGCCCCAACATCCTCCCGCCACCCGCATATCCTGATCGGTTATTACCTTGCCTTCCCTGAGTGTAAGACGAGTTGTCCTGCCACTTGCCAGCTGCAGCACCTGTCCCAGCATATTCCTGGTTGTCCCTCCGCCTATGAGACAGATCTAATCCGCCGCCTCCTATTCTCGTCTCAATTGCTCTTTCATTACTTTCAGCAAGAACTGACAGCTTCTCTGTTAACTGGAATGCCAGAGCCTGCAACCTCGAGTGCTCAATTTCATGGAAGACGATGCAACGCGTAGGCTGATCCCAACTAGCGTGAAGCTCCTCATTGATCATCATCTTACTAACAATGCTGTGAGTCTGGGCTTCCGAAATGTCAAACATTTTGGTGAGTTGGTCCAAGCTTAGTGAATCGTAGGACGAGGAGTAGGTAAAAAGGTAAGTCCTCAAGCTTCTTCCTTGATCTTGGCTTTAAGCATCTCAAGGACGTTCCTCCCGGTTCCTGAGGACTTCCAGACATCCAGAGAGTTGATGACATCGAAGGCCTT
Source organism: Pistacia vera (assembly GCF_008641045.1). NCBI lineage: Eukaryota > Viridiplantae > Streptophyta > Magnoliopsida > Sapindales > Anacardiaceae > Pistacia > Pistacia vera. Next base: position 453,352 of record NW_022196067.1, on the reverse strand, counting down.
CTGGAAATCTCCCTGGTAAGTGCCCTGGTGGCCGCCATTACATGGTCTCTGACATTTTCTGGGGACCGTGAAAGTTTGTCTCTCATCACCTCAAGCAATCGTCGGAACGTCTGCTTATGACCTTACGTTTAGCGTCATGGGTTTGGCTGCATTTAGGGACATCAAGTAGCATAGCGCAAATCAGATGAACAGCCTCCAGTAACTCAAGATTTATGTCATATGGTATGATCGACGTCTTCTTTCAAGCCTTTCTGTAAAAAATCAATAATTTAAGATGAGTAAATTAACTTATTGCCATAATTCATTTTTAATGTGCTTTCATGCAATCCTTTGTTTCCTTTATAAAGCTAAAAATTCGCCAAATTTTGAAATAGTCACTATCAACAAGCATATGGAAGAGACCTGGACTTTTTAGTTCTCAAAGATCTCTCTCTTTAATGGCACTTAACACCAGAACAAATCATTTTGCATGATTGCTATTTTCAATCAAAGAGAGATTTGAAGCTTAAACTCGTTTTGAGGGATGTCTTCAAAGAACCAATACGAAAACAGGATGAGAAAGGTCTGCCAAACATATTCTAGTATTTATATATCTTTTTTCAAATCTTACTATCATATTTACATTTTTATCAAATAGGCACAATCAACTGAAAATCAAACGCGTAATATTCAATCACAGTTTATGTTGAATGTCACCCTATGAAATTCTTAGAAATTCGAAGAACCATTGTCATGAAACAGAGAGAAAACTTCCAGTCACAAAGAAGTACCCTTAAGAATGTACATTATCACTTACTATAGAAAGGCCATAAGCCTAAGATAATACCTGGTACAGGAGTCTTCTCATGGTACTCACTTTGGGAAACACTTGGGCAAGCAACTCCTTCACCCTTTCACTGATACAGTTCGAGAAAGGCAGCTATGTCCTTCGGCAACTAGTCCAACCCCTAAATGCACATAGGCCCAAGCGCGGCCATACCTGTTGAAGAGGACTGGGATAACAACATGCCATCTGCTGAACATGATCCTGTAGTTGTCAGTAAAGCAAGTCACGGCAGTTGAGATTCATCCAGGAGTGCATGATGTAAATATCCAAAGGCTGCCCGGGCTTTTGTCTCTCGTCTCCATGCTGTATATGAGGGAAACCAGAAAATATCCATCATTGTTCTACTTTTTCAGGAATGTGGGCTTTCGAGGCACAACACTAGGAACACACTAAATCAGACAGGGCCCCGACTCTCCTCCTCCCCAGCTTTCCTCGCCATCTCACCACTCCTGTTTCAGGCAATTTCCTCATATCATCATAAACCTTCTTGTGGCTTATAATAGATGGGGACTCAACCGTCCTGTGGGCTACCTTGCAGCCCGCTTTGGAACTCTCCAACCCCTCAAATAGTCTGCACATCTTGGCACGAACTGACAACTAGGCTCATCCCTGAGTCTTTCAACATCCTCGCGTGTGTGCGGAATTCATGGCTTGCAAGCTTCTTGAAACTCGTGGCTATCTTCTCAACAACAGGCAAACCAAATTTCTCACCATACCCGAATTGTCCCATATCTGCCGGCTTCTTGTTTCATTTCATCGAGGTCAATTTTGTTCCATTCACCCACAAATTATGATACTGAGTAGAAGTCATTACGATAGCATATTCTGCACAACCTTCATTACCTCTTTCCACACATTTATTGGCAGTGTCCACTAAGCCTGGCATTAAACATAACTGAGCAAGATAACACTAAACTAAGAATTTCCGCTTCTGAGCAGAGTCCCGTCGCAACCTTGTCAGTGAAGGTAGCTGCTCAACTTGCTCAAACTTCCAGTTTCCCTTCCTACCACAGCAGCCACAACCTCCTAACTTTGTTGTTAAACAGTTTCCCAGTGACCTTCACTAAGGATTCTTTGAACTTGGCTTGTCAATCAGCTTATCTTCTTACTCAACTTCTTCTCCCAGCCCTTTCATTACATCATCAGCTTCTTCCCCCCTGTCTCCTCCTCCTCAATCAGCATCAGATTCCTTCTCCAATTCTAAGTTGTCAGATCCTCCTCCAAACTCTGAGTCCCTCATCTTCATCCTCCTCAGAAATGTCCTCATCTCTTCCGCTTCTCCTCTCACTCTCAGGATCTCCCTACACTTAGTTAATCAAATCCTTCATAATTGCTTATTTTCTTTTCAGTTTTCTGCTTCATGGAATCAAGGCGTTCTGCAGTTGCTCTACTCTCTTCTTTTTAGCTTCCTTATTTGCCCAAGTTGTTCAAAGCTCCTCCAACATCCACAGAGCTTTTGATATATAATTAGAACCTGAACAGACCTCAGTCACCCTCCGTGACCTGCTCAGCCTGCTTATTTTATCTTGTCAAAACTCTCTTGCAGCTAACCAATGCATTGAGTCTTCATAGCATTCTTCACTGGGTCACTGTGGCAAGTCCATCTCTCTCAAAATCGTTTGTCCTTGGCTGACCTGACCACTCGCTTTTGCCATCGAATCATCACTATCACTTGCCAGCCCTTTCATGTATCTGCTTCCAGCAGTTTCGTGGTGGCCTCAGCTCCCGCCAGTAGTCAACCTCGTCCTCATAATCCTCTCCTCTCCTCGTGCGCTACCACCCCTATTTAAACAAAGAAAAACTATCAAACCCAGAGAACAAAGAACAGAGAAACCCATGACAAAAGACTGCTTTATTCCATAACAATAAAGATAGAATATTTCATTAATCCACCAACCTAGCCAGAAACGTGACGACATTCTCTTGATGCGGAATCACATGAAGTGAAATAATCTGTAAATCAAACAAAAACGCAAAACAAGAACTGCATAAGTCCTACAACCAATCCATGTCCAATACCCTGAAGCCGTACACAAGCCTAACCATCTTTCGAGAATCATAACAAAGTACCATCCAGTACGTACCCCCCCCCACCAACACAAGCACCAACCTCATTATCACAAAAACAAGCCCAAAAGAAATACACACTTACAATTCATGTATTTGTCATATACACAAATTTAGAACACAACGAATATCAAAAACGCTAAAACTTTATTTCACAGACAAATCACACAAAAACAATGAATCTAAGAATTAATATTCTTATTTCTTAGGGTTGATTCACATCCTTAAAAAAAATTATTCAACAAATTTTTATTAGTGAAACTCACTATAACCCGATAAACTAAAATCATTAAAACAACATTTACACCCAAACGAAAAACTCCATAATCAATCGCCCGAGCATTTGACACCTCTTACATATTGACAATTCCGATATCGGCATTCTCCTTTCTTTCTTTCCCAAAAAATTCGGCAACCAAACAGAAACAGAGACGCCGAATGATAAGGTGATAAAATATTCTTACTTGCTTGAGTTTATCAAAATTTTTCAAAAAACACATATGTATCCACACTTACTTCGTATAAAACGAGAATCAAAATTATAACAATATAATTTGAACATAAAACAAACTGAAGAACTGAAGCATGATCGTTCTACTATCATTTTCACAAACTCAAAATATGAAAAAAACCAAATTCCGGTGACGGTATCTCAGTTTCGTTTCTTCTTCCAAAGATTTCTCGGGAGCCAAACAAAAGAGAAAGAAGAGACTGTTCCTGGCGTGGTAAGATTGGAGAAGAACGAAGATGGCTGCGGCACTAACAGAGCGTAGTGAGAAGAGCGAGCAGAGGGGGTTAGGTTTTGCTATATAATCAAACAAAGAGATGTTTTTCATATTGACCGGGTTTACGTTATAGAGCCCTATTTTTAAACCCGACTTCCTAGGTACACCCACTAATGGGACGTGATTTCCAATTAAAGGGGATTTTATCTCTAGTCCTATGAAAGTTTCGCCAGAAAGTTTATTCGAATATAACTTTGTTCTAAATTTAAAATAAATAAGGCTCCGTTTGTTTCATTTGGGAATACTATTATTAGAATATTCCTAACAAAATTAAACATTAAACTTTCAAAAACTCACAATATTATCCAATATTTCACACGTCTTTTTAAACCCTTAATTTATTAATTTAATTAAATACTCTTAAATATTTTTTTTGAAATTGCACAAACCCCCTTACAACCCACTATAATAGATTCCTGTCACCACTGTCGAAGATGCCAGAATCTGGTATAAGGCGCACTACGGATTGAATCTGTCGATTAATCACCGATCTAGCCTTTTCCGTTGAGAGCCATTAGCGTACTATAATTAGAAAAAAAAATTATATAGGTCGGGTCTCTTTATTGATGGGCCCATACTTATTCAACTGACTTACTAAGTACCCCATTGCCTTGATTTCCTTTTTATGCTCTAATAAATTTGTGACGAGACGTGATTTCAAAAATCACAATAATACTACACTCACAATATTTCTTACTAACTTTCTCTCACAAATACGATGTGTTTTTGTATTGGTCAGCTTGTACTGAATCTCGCCTGCCAACAATGGGTCTCCTTGACCAATTGTAAGCTTCACGTCATGTTTGTAGAGAAAGTTGGGAGAAATGTTTGTCACCCTATCTTTATTCGTCAAAATTAAGTTTGACACTAAATACATGTGTTTTCCATCCTTGATTTTTCAAGAAATAAAAAGGTTTTTTTTTTAAATAATTGAGGTATTCGGGCATATTGTGAGTCTGCCTAATTCTTAGAGTCATAGAACACTCTACAAGCAAAAACCAAGGTATTGTACAATTATGGTAGGTGTCTCTCTTAGCGACTTAGACAAATTGTGTTTTTTTATCTCCAACTCTTTTGAGGTTGAAAACAATGACAATTGTCAAAATTAAAGTTTGACATCTAAATACATGTGTTCACCTTGATGTTTCAAGACAAATAAAGGTTTTTTTTCTTTTTTTTCTTTTTTTTAATAATTGAGGTATTCGGGCATATTATAGGTCCGCCTAATTCTTAGGTATAGAACACTCTATAATCTCAATAGACTGTAATTGTACATTATAGTAGGCGTCTCTCCTGCGACCAAACACAATTGTGGTTTTTTACTCTCCACTCTTTGAGGTTGAACACAAATGACAATTGTTTTCTTGAAATTTTACATATAAATCAATCTCTCCTACTGTTAACCAACAATGGGTTGACCGAGTGATAAAATGCTTGGGGCCAAGGAGTTTTGCTCTCCTTGTGGTTTTGAGGTTAGATCACAAGAACGTTTGCTAATATTGTTGGCCAGACTATAGGGTTTTGCCCTATTTTGAAGTCTTGTTCGGGTCGGGGGACTAGTCGAGGTATGCGTCGCTTGCCTGAACATCTCTGGTCACAAAAAAAAAAAAACAAAAACCACTCCCCACATTAATGAGTTTGTTAATATTAATATACTAAGAATTTATAACATGAACGACCTTTGAGTGGTTCAATAGGGACTTTTGGGTGTATTACTCAAGTGTTATGAGTTCAAGTCCTCCTCTTACTGATATGGTAGCCACTGAAGATTATAATCTGACTGGGTAATAAATATTTGCTTAGTTGTCTTCAGTCCGTTCATTTAATTTAAAAACTTATATGACTATAATTGATGGCATTTTTTGTTATTTATTTAATTACATTTAGGGTAGATTATTGTTCTAACCCAAATAATATAAATATAATTGAAATTATTAATAAAAACCTGGGAGTTACGGTATGATGCAGGGGAGGACAAAAAGCCATTATAGTATTAATGTAGCTAACCCATAATCTTCGTACTCATAGTAATACATAAATTATACATTTAGGGTTCAAGCTATAATAACTTAAATTTTTTACTTAATTTAAACATTATAATAGTCATTTATACCAATCAAATCAATGGTTTTAAATGGTGGGTGGCACATAAATAACCACGTGCACTATCCTTTACAACAATTAAAATCAAAATGCTGAAAATTTAAATCACTATTCGAGTAAAAAACTCAGTTTGATCTAGCATGACCCTATGATATCTAATGTAAAATATCTCCTCTATTTATCTGAAGTTATTGTCATTTACTCTTGATACGTTTATAAATCCTAAACACTGAAAATGAGGGACAAGGAATGTATTCCTAAAACACTTTTTAATTCGGTATTGAAGAAATTCACTCCAAGTCCCTAAACACTTGGTTTATGGAATGTGGAAAGCAATGGGGTCTGTTCGACCCAAACAGTTTCCAAGGATGGAGAGCGTCAGACATTCGCCCAAGCCCTCCAAGTCCAAGCACAACAAGGAAGCTCAAGTCCCACAAAAGAAGCTCAATGTTCAAATGTCAAATTTGGCCCAATTTGCATTATAAAGGGGAAAGTTCCACATGACCCCTTATTAGATCATTTGCATGATTCTAAAGGCCCAATTCTTACGCCCTTATTATTAGACTTAATTAGGACCATTGATTAGCTTTTGATCTAATGAAGCAAGCCTTAGACAACTAATGGGGCGTTAAAGAATAGATCCTAGACAAGGAATTGTGTCTCTTTTTGCATTAAAGAAGGCATGACTTTGCTTTTTGAATGAATAACTTGTAATATTTAGCTAATTTTATTTCATTTTCTTTTATTTGTAATTTACTTGTTTATCTTTGTATTGCCTATAACGGCAACTATTTATTGTATCATTAGCTTTTTGAAATATATAAATTGGTTTTATCCTTTGAGAGAACTTTTGTGTTCTTGATTGTGCCTTCTTTATCCAGTCTTGGCAAGGGGATTTGATGGTGAATCAATTCAGTTGGTAGAGCAATCCTTTAGGCTTAAGTGTTTCTACTTGTCTTGGTCTGGATTTACAAGAGTGTGAGTTTGTTCATGTTTTAATGTTTGGGCCGAATTTCAACTAGGTTTTAGGGCATGTTTTGTTGTTGATGTTGGATATGGATCATTTGGTATCAGAGCATAGATTGTGAATTAGAGTAGAATTGTTTTACGGGTTGAACTTGTGTAGTTTTGGTCGGAAATTGAGTTGAGGTTGCAATTTGGAAAGTGTTTTTTCGTGAGTTGTTTTCCTCTCATTTGCACGTCATTGAACTTTTTTTGTTTTTGTTCTCTTTCCTCAAACATTATTACCCTAACTCCTCCTTTACATCTTTCCTTCTACCAATTCCCTCCAATTCCACAAACCCTTCCTTCCCACCAAACTAACCATAACCTTAACCAACCCAACATACTTAATCAGTCTAATCTTACTAAAAAAGTAGCATTCTAGATTACTATCACTTCACTCAAATCACCACAACTTATACACTTCCGCCTTCCTCCCAAATTTCACTTTTCCCATATTCAAAAAGTATGTGCTCATTCGAGGTTACTGTTCACAAAACCAACTCACCCAAAGTTCATGGCAACAAACCCTAACCTCTTCACCTTCACTTCACCTCCACCCCTAATAGAGTTTGCCAACCTAAGTACAAGTGAAATTGATGCGGTTAGCAACAAATAATATATGATGGCCATGATGGTTAACATGTCTAAGGACATAGCCAATTTATCCCAACCCAAACCATCCATGTAGAAACCTCCAACCACCACAATAGGACGAGTACACTCCACCATAGAAACCCACCCACGAGTGGAGAGATAAAGATAAGTTAATGCTTCCTCTAGTAAACCGCGCACCTAGGAGGAAAGAGAACTTTGGATGATACGGGTATTAAGATAGACTTACCCGAATTCATGGAAGTCTTGACCCAATGACTTCGTTGATTGTTGCATAAGATTGATAGGTTTTTGAATTCAAAACTACAATGATAGAAAAGATGCAAAGTGGCCATATTGAAGTTCAAGAGTATGCCTCCTTGTGTAGGAAAATACAAGAAAAAGAGAGAAAGGAAGGAATACTAGGATTAGGTCATGGGAAAGTTGAGGAGAGTGTTGAAGAAAATGTTCTTACTCGACAATCACAAGTAAGACCTTTATCTTAAACTCTATCATTTGAAGCAAGAGATAAAAGTTGAAGAGTGTATTCGAGAGTTTGAAGGTTGATGTTGAGAAGTGATATTCCCAAAGAGAAGAAGCATACAATTACAAGGTTCTTGGCGGTTTGATAAGGACATTACAACAGATTGAGTTGCAAACTTACTTTCTTTGAGGATGTTTGCAAGCTATTCCAAAAGATTGAGAAACAATGAAAAGCATGAAGTCCTTGGCCCCAGAAGCGCTTTAAAGAGATAACTACCAAAGGGTTCACCTTCCTACACTAAACCATATGACACCTATGCTATGATAAGACAAAGCCAATGAAGCACAAAAGAAAACACAAGTTTTGTGAAGCCTGATACTCCATGGTCTAGATTGAAGAACAAGAATTTTTTCAAGTGTCAAGGTTATGGACTCTTCCAAGTCACTGCCACACCGCGGGTTTATGACCCTTAGAGGATTAATGAGATTGTGATGCATGTCAAGGGATTTTAGTGAAGAAGAGAAAGTAGATAAGAGTAAGAATGAGGTTACTGAAGAAGCTGATAGTGAGAGATGCTTATGCTCAAGGGTTGCTGCATACTCAAGTAAACCCTCAAGAGAACCAAGGGAGAACTTGTTTCATAAAGATGCACCATCAGGGAAAGTTGCTCAATGATCATAATAGTGGGATTGGTACCATGTTGCCTCCACCATACTTGTGGAGAAATTGGGGTTGCCGATTGTAAACCATCTCATCCATACAAGCTAGCAATGGATGAGCAATAGACACTATCCAAGTAGTCAAGCAGTAGTAATACCATCTCCATTTGATCACTCCTTCAATTTGTGAGAAACTCGCAGATCAAGAACGAAAGATCTACGAACAATTAGAATTCGAAACCGCAACCCGAAATGAATCTATCGTCAGAATCTTGTATAGATAATCTGAAACGCCATAATCTTGATTTAGATTGATAATTTCGTGGAAGAACGCCACAAGAATTGGTGATCCTTGATGAGTTCTAGAGCTCAAGATGCAACTTGAAAAAAAACATGAACATATTTCATTATTCCTCCTCCAAAAAAGTTTGTGGCCAAAACAGCCTACAACTAATATAGCTAACTAATTAGTGCAAATAAGGCTAATAGCCCATTAATAGGTCTTAACCCTAATAACTAACCCCAAACCCAACTAATAAAAAATAAATACTTGGGCTTAGTGTATAAATAGCTCCAGCCATTACACCAAATAAGTATTAAAATAACTTAAAATAGTCCCCATAAAATAACATTATTAAGCCCCATGAAAAGGCTTGGACGCCAACTTGGACCCAATTAGGGCTAGCAAGAATCGATCTTTCTTCCCAACTTGGACTTGGGCTTCAATCTTGTTATAATCTTTGGATCCCTCTAAGGCTACTCGACTTCATGCATTGCTTCCTTGCTTCAAGTTCTTCAATTACGCTTAACAAGGCACGTTGCATCTTTATAGCTCGACTCCTCGTAATCGAGCCCACCAGAATATGAAGAGGATCTTATGTCGGCTTTACAACAACAGCTGCTCATTCATGTCCTCATCATACCCTCTCTCTTGAAATGGATTCGTCCTTGAATCTGCATCATCAAAAAGAGTTAAGTCAAAACATTAAAGGTAGCACTACGTTAAGTCACCTAGAAGATCCACTTTGTATGCATTATCTCCGATTCGTTGAGCACTTGAATGGACCCGCCTCTAGAGTGCACTTAGATTTCCAACTGAATGGGAATCTCTCTTTCTGCAAATGTACCCACATCTCAATCTCTTGGTTGGAATACCACTTTCTTTCGCCCCCTTGTTAGCTTGTCTCATGTATTGTTCGGTTCGCTTCTCAATATTTGTCTTTACTTTTCAGAAGTTGTCGAACAAACTCTACCTTTCTCTTGCCAGCTAAACTGGAACGCTATCACAGGTAAATGTTAGAGTAGGTTCCCCTAGAGCCAATTAATTATTATAGAATTGACTTTTTGTAATAATGCTCATTGATCAATAAAAGGCAATTTATTCTATATCGTGTAAATCATATCTATACGTATTGATATATGTCCTTAAAATGGTAGAACCGTGATAAGGGTATCAAGTGTTTCAAATCTTGACAGTAAGAACCCTATGAGCACATATGGTGGCAATTCTAGAAACGTCCGTAGCCCCAGTATTGTTCTAACCAAGGGCACGGATAATATGGTAAGGTTATCATAGTGTTGAACGACTCCGTCGAAAGGCAGTGACAGATCTCACTTGTCAATGTTGTTGGCTGACAACCTAGTGCAACACATGGGTACTTGCTGTAGATAAGTTCACTGGACTGACCCACTAGAGGATTCCATACAAATGGTAACCCTAGTGTCTATGGAATAAATCCTCTAACGAATGGTGGTGCATGTGATCCTTAGACTTGAGATCACCGGAGAGCCTTGTGCACCGATTGGTGTAGTTTGACACTAGCCCAACGTAGTTCTATTCAGAGTTGTCAATACGGTAGTGATTGGCTGCATCGAGGAGTGTATTAAGACTATGGTAGATTGATAGATGATTCATCACTCCTAGGTATGGGGGAGTTATCTCACGGCACAATTCAGTAAATGGCAATGATACTAAAACTGTGGCCACAGTGGGATTGAGTTATTGTTCAATCTAATTTATTATTTCTGTCATTGGTCCAGTAACTAAATACATATATATCGAGAGTAACTGAGGTTGACACTATTTCTATACCTCAATCTTGATGAGATAACAGATGATAAAAGGATTTGATTGCACGGTAATTATAGCGTTGACAAGTAGCTATTTCACTGAATCCGAAACTATTGGGTGGCCATGATGCCTTGCTAAGGGCCAATCTTGGTCTGTGTGTAGTGAGATGATTAATTGGTGTTAATCGCGATACTACACACTGCTGATATGATGAGGAGTCTACGGGTCACACACATAGAAAATAATTTAAGAATCAGTTTGTGCAAGGGGTGTTTTCATCTTTTAGGAAAAAAGGGTATTTTGGTAATCTCACAGTGCAATTCAATTTGCTAAGGTTGTTGCCTATATTTAATTTGATATTAAAATTAAATAAGTGAGATTATATTTAAATATATGTACACATATATAGAAATGGATTATTATTATTATTAAATGTTAATATATTTCTATAAATATAATAATTGAGTTTAATTGAAATAATAATAATTAAAATAAAATATCATGATTGGGAGTGTTTGGATATAGGGGCTATTTGGGTTGGAGCCCAAGCCTATTCCTTATTGGAATATTTCATGTGCACTATATAAGTGCAAGGTTTTTGTGATTTTAATAAGACAAGGTGAAGAGAGAAATACAACAAGTATTCAATTACTTTTCATTGAAAGAAAAACACAGCCTTCTCCCAAGTCTCACTCCACCCTTGGTTTATTGAATCAAAGTTTCTTTGATTCTTGATTTGGTTCTTAAAGCTAAAGAGGATCTAGCAAATCCCTCTTTACTCTCGGTTTATCTTCTGTGGATTACCTTTGGACTTTCGTCATTCTTAGATCATAGCAAAATTCAGACGACAGGTTGGAGCCTCCAAACGTGCGTATGAACTCTAAACTTTAATCGGTCGTTCATATTACTGCAGATTTTTATTTAACATGTAAATTGTATAATCTGTGCCCTGATCTTGGTTTTAATGGGAACGCTCTATCTTTAAAAGTTTTTGTTTCTGTTGCCATGAGTTAGATAGTTTCTAACATAACCAACAATCCAAGGGTTAAAAGGTTAAACATAACAATTTCAAATGGTGAATAACCTGTAGCGGAATGCAAACCATATTATAATGATTCTACATGTGGCAAACAATCCTCCCAAGATTTCAATTCTTTCTAAAATCACGCAACAACTGTAGATAATGTTCATTTACTACCTCAAGTCTGTCCTTTTCATTTGGTTGACAAGGGTTGAAAGTTTAGTATCTAACTACCCCCAACACCTTCCAGAATAGCTTAAGAACTTTGCCGTCGACTCCGACACGATACTCCTCGGAACTCGTGGTAGCACACTATTCCATGAAAAATAATTGCATGTTAGTGCTCATCACGTTTTTGACATCGAATGAATGTGTCATTTCTAAACCTATCTACAACTACAAACACCCGAATCATGCCTCTTTTGTCATAGGTAATTCCAATCGAAATCCATGGAAACATCTACCCACGGCCACTAGGAATCGGTAAGGGACTATACAAGCATGGGGTGCGACTCTAGACTTGAACTTCTTACATGGGATACACCTGTCCACAATACGCTTAGAACACCCTTTATATGGGCCAAAGAAATGCTCATGCAGAGACATCTAAAGTCTTTTTAATGCCAAAAATATCCCTAGACCACACCTATGAGCCCCATGAACTAAAAACCCCTTAAAGAACTATTAGCACACATAATCCTATTTTCTCTAAATAGAACCCATCCTGCCTATAGAAACTTATCAAAACCGTTTTCATCCAAGTAGCTAAATAGTGGCAAAATCATTATGTAGCATATAAATCCCTAATGTGTGAAAGCCCTATAATTTGCTTCCAAGGTTGACATTAAAACATACCTGCGAGACAAGCATCGGACAACTACATTTTCCTTACCTTGCTTGTAGTGATGACATAGAAACCTCTATGAATTTGACCCATTTAGCATGCCTACGATTTAACTTACCTGCCTGTTTAAATGCTTAAGGACTCTGATCAATATGATGACGAACTCTTGGCCACAGTATGTTGCCATTTTCCAATGCCTCACCAATGCATAAATTCTTATCATACGTACGGGTAATTCAAGGCCGCTCCATTCATTTTATCTGAAATAGTTATAATCTTCTTTAGTGATTTTTATTACTACCCCATCATGCACATCCTCCACGGTCCCTGTCCTTTTTCTTGCACAAGTATGACCTTGGAACGCACACAGACTCATGCTCTCTCGTACATATCCCTTCTCTAAAGTCTTCACTTGCCTCCAAAGCTCCTTCGTCTCCTCGGATGCTTCAATAGGTGGTCGATTAGGAATCGATGCGCCAGATGAAGTTAATTTGATGCTCGATCCTTGAGAGTGGCATACGCATCTGGTATCTCCTCTAGAAATACGTCACTCAAATCCTGCAAAGGAAACACCCACTAGGCAAAGAACGGTTGCGTCAGAATCTGATAAAGACAAACATCACAAGTGTTCTCAGTCACAAAGGTAGCCCTCACATCACTCTCTCTGAGTAGAAACTCATTTTTTTTGCTCCTCTGTTTGCAATCTCACTTTTGCCACTATTGGCCTCAACCCTCTCTCTTTTCTTAATCTCTCTCTCATCTCTCGGTCGCACTCTTTTTTTCTCTTTATTATTTTCTCATCAATTTTTTTCACTCTCATTTTCGGCCTTACTCTTTTTTCACTTTCACTCAATTTCTTTCTCAATTGATCCTCGTACACTTGTTTGGCCTTAAAGGGTCAAGTGTAGTTTGGGTGTGTTTATACAAAGGAATATTATTCTTAAATCTGTCAGTGAATTGCATGCTATCTGTCGCCGACCTTCCTATGTAGTGTGCCCGACCATTCTCGGAGCCACATCACACATAACTTCATCCTGTACTTCCATATGATAAGACCTAACCCTTTTGGTAACTCTAAATCTCCCACACATCATTAATCCACTGCAGCTTATCAGGGTATAGGTGTTTGAGGTCGGTAAAACTAACTTTCTACAAGTTCCATGCTACGCCATTTGTACAACTACCACCGTTCTATGATAAGGTTGACCAACTTGATTCTTCACATGCACGGTCTGGAAATATTCTCTGTCTTATTCTCCTTTCTAATTGACAACCACTTAAAGGCTCTCTAGACACTAGTGTCTTTCGCCCGACAGGACAACTCTAAACTCTATAGCACGTAGCACCTCTATGGTGGCATAGAATCATCATAGACTCCTCCTCCATATCATCACTTCATCCTCCTTACAACCATGACTTCGTTATTTGGACACTGAGAAGCTTGTGCTCTACACCACATTTAAGCACTTTACTCTGCTGGTTTCGTTGGGTGGGTCGGTTTTACTAAACTTTGAATCATGATTGGACTCGTCTTCCTTAGGCTTGGCTATTGGCTTTTGGGCTTATAGGGGTTTCCCTCATCTCGCTTGAGACCCCTCGACCTAACAAGTATTACTATAAGATCCTAAGTCTCATCGTCCCTTACTGTTGCAAGTGTGTCGCTCAACTTTCATGGCCATTGGACCATTCCTCTAACTCACATAGTGTTCAACTCTACCACATTTGCTATCTTTCATTTAACCATTCAAGAACCATAGCATAGTGCTTCTCTATCCTCCTAGATTAGCCCTAATCTGGGAATCCTCTATACTACTTATAATATCCTTCACCTCTTATTCCCTTGCCTAAGCCCTTGTAACCATCTGGAACAAATCTCTATAGAATGGCTTGATGTATCGTTTGCCATCTACACTAGCTCTCGATTCTTCCATGAATTAATAGGTCTACCCAGTTTCTACCGTCATTCTAACTAATGGTCCACACATATGTTGATCGTAATCGGTAAAACTCTACGCACGTAATATTCACTTCTTCTCTTCCAAAGTAACTATGATATCAGAATCTATTCTACCTTTTCTCTCCCCCCCAACGTAAGCCTCGCGATCGTCCTGCCTGGAAACGGGTGAATCGCACTTAATCCACACAGTTCTATCTTCCCAAACTGGTTACTACCTCCTCTTACAGTATTCCACCGTTTCTTTCTAACCGCCATCCTACTTATTATATCTCTCAGCATCACTGCGCTCATTCGCTCACTATCGATTACTACTGATCATGAGCTTTCGTGGATTGTGCTTTCTTCTTATTTTTTTTTCCTCTTGCTCCATTCTTTCTATCCCACTATCAAAACTATCATAAATCACTCATGAACATTTAATGTTGTTGCATAGCTTTCATTCTGAACAGTTCGATTTCTTTGATTCTTTCGTAATGTCCTTTTCAAATTCCATGAAGGTCGTACCTAAGAAAATGTTAGAAAATTCCTCACATCCTACGTGTTTACATCAATTATTCAATCCACTAACACTCGCTGTGAACGTTCTTTTGAATCTCCGTCTATCGTTTTTTTTTTTTTTTTTTTTTGTTTGTTTTTTTCACACCGAAGGACAATTTTCAAAATTTTCACAATGTGACACCCAAAATCCACCTACCAGACATGCAAAGGACAAAATCAAATAAATCACAAAAATCATAGAAACTACGCCGAATTCAAAGGAGGTTCCACGCAACAAAAAAAAAAAAACAAAAAACAACACGCAAAATATGGATGAACACAAATTCAATCAAGATCGAATCGTTTAGAAGGACAATGAAAAGATTAGTGTAACAAATTAGACCAATATCAGATAACAAGATTTGGCGCAGCTTTTTCGTTCTTCTTATATATATATATATACTTCGCAGATCTAAACGTGAACAGTAGATTCAAATCTAATATATATTGCATTTTTTTTTTAACTTGGCCGACTTTTGTTAAATCAAATCTGATTTGTATTGAATTTAATTTGCAATCAAGAAAAAATGCTAACAAGATTCAATCAATTACAAATCAAGACCCAAACAAAATAACATAGATTCAACACAAGATCAGATTACGAAACACGGGATTAAATTCAAAGAACCCTCATGATTTGAACTGAATTGAATCAAAACCCAAATTTGCTGCATGACTTAATCAAGATAGCCGCCAAGATGTTCAAATAACCAGGAAATCACACCAAATTCAATAGTATGATGATCAGTTTATTCAAGATATTTAGCAAGACTCAATCAAGATAAATTAAATGCAATGAAACAAGAATAAAGACTCAAAAAGAAACAAAAGAAAATAAAAAAAATAACAAAGAATTTGATTCGAACTTGGCTCCGATACCAACTGATGCGAACTCCTTCGATTTGCAAAGAAACCCGCCAATCAAGAACGTAAAGATCTAGGAACCATTAGAATTCAAAGAACCGTAACCCGAAATGAATCTATTATCAGAACCTTGGTATAGATAATCTAAAACGCCACAATCTTGATTTAGATTGATAAGTTTCGTGGAAGAACATCACAAGAATTGGTGATTCTCGATGAGTTCTATAGATCAAGATGCAATCTTGAAAAAAACATGAAATATTTAATTATTCCTCCTCCAAAAAAGTCTGCGGCCAAAACAGCCTACAACTATATATAACTAACTAATTAGTCCAAAATAGGGCTAACAACCCATTAACAGGTCTTAACCCTAATAACTAACCCAAACCTAACTAATAAAATACTTGGACTTTAGTAAATAAATAGCTCCAACACATTACACCAAAATAAGTCTTAAAATAGGCCACATAAAATAACAATTATTAAGCCTCATGAACAAAGGCTTGGACACCAACTTGGACCCAATTAGGGCTAGCAAGAATCGGTCTTTAATTCCTCAAACTTGGATTTGGGCTTCAATTTTGTTAATAATCTTTTTGGATCCCTCTAAGGCATACTCGACTTCATACATTGCTTCCTTGGCTTCAAGTTCTTCAATTACGCTTGACAAGGCATGTTACATCTTTTTTGCTCGACTCCTCGTAATTGGGCCCACCGAAATGTGAAAAAGATCTTGTGTCGGCTTTACGACAATATGCTGCTCGGTCATGTCCTTATCACATTGGCAAGAGCTATTTGGATGAAGTGCTTTGTGACATCATCCCCATGGATGCTTGTAATATTTTGCTTGGGAGACCATGGCAATATGACCGAGAGGTGATCCATGATGGTCGTAAGAACACCTACTCATTCAAACTCAACAAGAAAATCATTACTCTTGCACCATTATGCACCACCTAAGCCATTGTCCAAGCCCCCACACAAACATTTTCCCAAACACCATCCAAAGAACCAACTTGAAAGACCCTTTTGCTAAATAGCACCCAATTAGAAAAAGTCTTCCAAAAACACAAGCCTCTCATTACACTCGTTATAGCCGAAACAAACCAAGAGAGGAAACAACCTGAATTTTACCCGAAAGTTCATCATCTCTTGGATGAATTTGCGGATGTTTTCCTTAAGAGTTACCAAGGGGTTTGTACCACTTAGAGGGATATAGCACTACCTTGACTTGGATCGAGGTGCCCTTCTTTCCAAGAGGCCAGAATATCGGTGTAATCCCAAAGAGTCAAAAGAGCTTCAAAGATGAGTTGAAAAGTTGATTTCCATGGGATTTGTGAGAGAGAGCATGAGTCCTTGTTCGGTTCAAGCCTTGCTTGTGCCCAAGAAGGATGGTACTTACCGAATGTGTATTGATAATCGGGTCATCAACCGAATAACTATAAAATATCGGTATCCCATACCCAGATTGGATGAGATGTTAGATAAGCTTCATGGTGCAACCATCTTCTCAAAGATTTATCTAAGAAGTGGCTACCATCAGAGTACAATAAAAGAAAGAGATGAGTGGAAATGGCATTCAAGACCAAGGGAGGATTGTATGAATGGGTGGTGATGCCCTTCAACCTTTCCAATGCACCAAGCACCTTCATGAGATTAATGAATGAGGTACTCAAGCCTTTTATTTGAAAATTTATGGTTGTGTATTTTGACGACATATTAATATATAGTACATGTAAGGATAGTCATGTAGAACACCTTAGTTTAGTGCTTGAATTGTTGAGGCAGAAAAAGTAGATCAATTCAAGGCAGAATCCATTCATAGTTGGCCTAAACGTAGTTCAATTACGGAAGTTAGGAGTTTTCATGGTTTAGCCTCTTTCTATCAAAGATTTGTACCTAATTTTAGTTTCATCATGGCTCCTATAACTGAATGCTTGAAGAAGGGATCTTTTGAGTGGACTAAGGCAACAAATGAGGCATTTGACTTGATTAAGAAGAAGTTGTGTGAAGCTCCCATCCTTGCCTTGCTGGATTTTAACCAAGTGTTTGAAGTAGAGTGTGATGCAAGTGGTATTGGCATTGTGGCAGTTTTGAATCAATCCAAAAGGCTAATAGCATTCTTTAGTGAAAAGCTTAGTGATTCAAGGAGAAAATATAGCACATATGATAAGGATTTTTATGCTATAGTGAAGACACTTAACCATTAGAGTCACTACCTTCGGCCAAGACAATTTGTCCTACATTCGGACTACCAAGCTTTTAGGTTCATCAATGTGTAGCACAAACTCAATACAAAACATGCTAAATGGGTTGAGTTCATCAAATCCTTCTCATTTGTGCTGAATTACATGCAAGGAGCACACAATGTTATAGCTGATGCACTCTTTAGAAGGTATGCCTTACTTTCTTTACTTGATTCTAGAGTTTTAGGCTTTGAATTAATGAAGTTGTGTTATGAGGTAGATTTGGAGATGAAAACATGCATAATCGAATTTGGGAAACCTAGTTTTGAAGATTATATTATGCATGATGTGTATTTGTTCAAGGGTAGAAAATTATTTGTCTCTAAGGATAGTTTTAGAGAATTAATCATAAGAGAAACACATAGTGGTGGGATAGTAGGCCACTTTGGGGTCACTAAGACTTTAGAAACCATCAAAGAATATTTCTATTGGCCTAAGATGTCAGGGGATGTTCAAGCTCTCATTAGGAGGTGTGGATCATGTCAAAGAACTAAGAGTCAATTCAAGGCTGACCCATACTTACCCTTACCCAGAGCCAAGTGGCGTGCTGTCGTAGGCACCTAGAATTAAAACCCTAAAAAATACACGTAGTAGTGTGAATAGGGATCGTTCCCACGAAGAGTGTCTAGCCGAGTTTAATGTTACGTGAACAAGGCTAGGGGGTTTTGAGTAAAACAGAAATAATTTTAGGAAAAACAATTCAAATTAAACTATCGAAATCAATCAAATAACGAAACTTGGTCTAAGTCAACATCCACCATCGGAATCTTACAACTGATCATTGATACAAAAATAAATCAATTCATACCTTGAATATTCACTGTTGGAACTATTTTTCTATCTCTTCTTAGTTGTAATTAATTAAGAAACAAGCGATCTAATTAACCTTACTACTAAACAACCCTAGACAAGCGCTAAAGATTTAATCTAGTGGCAGCCTTAAGATCTAGAGAGATCGATGAAGCTAAACAACACAAACTCAAGCGGTTGCATTTAATTCAGTCAAATGTTCTTCTTAAGACTTAATAATTTCTGATGCAACAAATTCTTAAACCCTAATTACTTCACAAGTTAGAGGGATCAATTAATAAACTAGTAGGCCTCCTAGTAATTAAACGCAACAATCATGAAAATATGAATAGAAGAACATCCAATACTCAAACATAAATTGAACACTTAAAGAAAAAAAACCAGATTGATCTCACAGTTTATTGATTCCGAGGTCTTGTTTCCTTCGACCAAGTTATAAAAATTAGCCACTCATGGCCATCACGAAAATTCAAAGGAAAAGTTCAAGAAGATGAGAGGGAGAGGCATGTGTGTCTCTGTGTAATCCCTAATCTGATCTCCCTCTCTCTATATCCAATTCGAATTTTAATTCTACTAAATCTAAATCTCCTAAAAATATTCTAAAAATCCCAAAGTAACCTTTATCCTAATCTGAGTAATTGAAAATAAAATAAAGTCTTAATACAAAATAGGAAAGTGGTGATTCCAACTATAACTTGTGTGCAACAGGTCTTCAAATCTTCCAATAATAAACTGCCTATTGGACTTGCATGATAAGGCAGAATGCTCCAGAACGTCGGCAGTGCAAGTACGTCAACTTCAAGCCCGATTACAACCTTGATGTAGGGAGCATCTCTCCAAACTCAAAACATGAAAATTGTAGATCTCTTTCTTAGCGTTCCACATCATTTTGAATCATCTCAATCTGAGCTCGGATGAGAGAGTTATGTCTAGATTACGAAGCGATGTCAAACTATCCGAATTCACCTAATTAGTTCCGTTTTGCAATTAACGCCTCCATTTGCATCCTAAATCAAAATAGAATAATAATGAGTACATTTAGGCAACAAATAAGTATAAAATACTAGACATTAAGGGCGGTAAATATGAAATTTTGCATTCTCATCACCAAGCACCCTTGGGAAAACCTTAGCATAGATTTTGTGGTTGCATTGCCTAGGACCCAAAGGGGAAAGGATTCCATCATGGTAGTGCTTGATAGGTTCTAAAAAATGGCCCATTTCATACCATGTCATACCACACATGATGCCTCCAAAGTTGTTGAATTATTCTTTAGAGAAGTGATGAGACTTCATGGCATTCAGAGAACCATTGTCTCGAATACGGTTACAAAATTTTTGAGTCATTTTTAGAGAAGTTTATGGGATAAATTAGGGACAAAATTGATGTTTAGTACCTCACATCACCCTCAAATCGATGGCTAAACCGAAGTGGTGAATAAGGTGTTGGGCAATGTCCTAAGGAGTTTGGTGAGTAAGCATTTAAGGGATTGGGATTTGCAGTTGGCACATGCTAAATTTACCTACAATAGGAGTCCTAGTTCTACTACTGGTCACACTCCATTTGAGGTGTTATATGGAATAAACCCACTTATCCCTTTTGATCTCATTACCCTACCCCTTGATTTTAAGTCAAGTGTGGATGCTAATGAGAAATTGAAGCAAATGAAAAAACTCCATGAAACCGTGGATCTCAAATTGAAAAATCAAATGAAAAGATCAAGAATAAGACAAATAAGCATGGAAAGCCTATGCTTTTCCAACTGGGGGCTTTAGTGTGTATTCACTTGAGAAATGAGAGGTTTCCAAGTAAGAGAAAGAGTAAATTAGCTCCTAGGACAGATGGGTCTTTTGAGGTTGTTGAGATGGTAAATGATAATGCTTATAAGGTGGAGTTGCCTAGTGAGTACGGGGGAGTCTCGACCACCTTCAATGTGGGGGATCTAAGCCCATATTTGGAGGATGATCTGGATTTGAGGGCAAATCCTTCTCAACCCGGGGAGGATAATACGTTTACAAGTTCTAAAACACTTTTAAATATGAGTGGACAAAAAATTGCAAGTCCTAAAACACTTGTAAACATGAGTGGACAAGGAATTGCAAGTCCTAAAACACTTGTTAATTCGGTTGAATTGAAGAAATTCACTCCAAGTCCTAAAAAACTTGGTTTGTGGAATGTGGAAAGCAATGGAGGCTATTCGACCCAAGCTAGTTCTAAGGAGGGAAAGAGTCCAAACATTTCGGCCCAAGCCACTTCAAGTCCAAGCACAATAAGGGAAGCTCAAGTCCATCAAGAAAGAAGCCTAAATGTTCAAATTGTCAAATTCGGCCCAATTTGCATTACAAAGGGGAAAGTCCACATGACCCCTTATTATTGGATCCATTTGCATGATTCTAAAGGCCCAAATTCTTACATCCTTATTTGTAGACTTAATTAGGACCATTGATTAACTTTTGATCTAATGGAAGCAAGCATAGACAACTAATGGGGTGGTTAAAGACATAGATCTTAGAATTAGGGAATTGTGTCTCTTTTGCATTAAATATGCATGACCTTGCTTTTTGAATGAATGACTTGTAATATTTAGCTAATTTTATTTCATTTTCTAGTATTTGTAATTTACTTGTTTATCCTTGTATTTGCCTATATAAGGACAACTATTCCATTGTATCTTTTAGTTTTTTGAAATATATGAAATTAGTTTATCCATTTGAGAGAACTTTTGTGTTCTTGATTGTGCATTCTGTATCCAAGTCTTGACAAGGGGATTTGGTGGTGAATTAATTCAAGTTGGTGGAGCAATCTTTTGGGCTTGAAGTGTTTCTACTTGTCTTGGTCTAGATTTACAAGTGTGAGCTTGTTCATGTTTTATGTTTGGCCGAATTTCAAACTTGGTTTTAGGACATGTTTTGTTGTTGAATTGGTTAGATTGGTGTGTTTGAAATTAATCAATCGACATGAATAAATAAGATATATTTAAGTAAGTTCTACTTTTATAAATTTTACTCGGAAAAGTCTTATCAAATGTGTAAACATCATTTTATTTAGCTATTAGCCCAAGCACTCGACAACGCTAAATGGACGGGCTGCATGACCATATGAAATTAGAATCTCTTTGAAATGGGCTTTACTATTGGGCCAATAAGATAGGCCAATATGTGCACAAAAGCCCACCTATTTCAAAAGAATGTCAATAATATATAAAGCCACTTTTTATATGCAAAAACCTGGTTGCCTTGTTGAGGTGGAAATTCTATGTGATTTTGTGATATGATTTTGTGTTTTATAAACAAATAAAAAATCTTAAAATCATAAAACATTTTCAAAAATCATATTTTTTTTAAGTTTTGATTGAGAAAATAAATATTAAAAAAAAGTGCTTCTTGGTTGTTTTTCTATCTTCTGAATTTACTTCTCATGAATTAAAAAAAAAAATCGAGTTATTTAATATTCTTATTATTTTTTAATCATTAAATACATTAACACATACGAAATACCATGTTTATTATACCACAAGACACAAGTCAATGAATTTTCCATATCTCATCTATCTTTAGAAATAATGTGATTGGTAGTTATTAAATTACAAATATATAGCTGATGCGATATCATATGATATTTCAGATTTTTTCATCTACACAATAAGCAAGTAAAGGATTATATAATGTAAAAAATGACTATAGTAGTGTTTTTTTTTTTATCTGAAAGTTGAATATACCTAAATATACAAATTTGATCGATATACTTGTATTTGTTTTTCATTGTCTCACTATAAGTGTTGGATTATTTTTTTTTTATTGGTGTTTTGACATATATGTCCTTATGAAGTTAATTTTATATTTTTTTACATACATGATAACTATGTTATTACAAATTATGAAAATCAAAATAAAATAAAAGATATAAAAATTAATGATAACTATGTTATTACATTGTGCTTATATAGTAATTAAAAATTTATTATAACAAAAAATAATAATTAAAAACAACTAAATTAATTAAACCCTTGAAAGAGTTAATTTTCAATTTGGTCTCACAATTGTTATATAAATATTGGATCAATTGTTCCAAGCAAGCTGATTTTATTTGATGGTTGATTTTGATTTGTGCATTATGATGAATAAAAAGACAAAAAATATGTAATATAAAAGTTTTGATAAAAATGGAATTATATAAATTGGATAGGGATAAAATTGACAAATAAAAATGTTGTTAATTTCGATGCTTTAGTTTTCAGATATTTTATCTGATTATCAGATAAAAATTTAAAAATAAGAAAATCTAAAATATTTAGATATTTTATCTGATTATCAAGTAAAATTAGACTTATTCAGATTTAAGACCAAAAAAAAAAAAAAATTTGCCCCCATGCTTTTGTAAAAATCATGTTTGAAGTATAAATTAACTCTTAAAAGGGGAGTTTTGATGATTAAAGAAAACTACTTGAAAATGATGAGAGAAGACTTGACATGCATGGGGACATTTTTAGGTCAAGAGGGGGTAAAGTGCAAAAACGAATTTTTATTTTATTTTTATAAAAGGAAGTTTGAGTGTTGAATCTCCATTGAAGATAATTACTTTCAATTCTTTTATTTTGGTCTATAATCTCAAGGACATTTATTTCAAATATTGACATTTGGTATTGACTTAAGAGACCATTAATCGATTGTTAATTGACTTATAAATTATAATAATGACGAAAGTACCCGTCTAAAAAAGAATGAGAAATGCATTGCACAAACAATACTAGTGTGTAATGTGTTGTTTAATAACTTTAAGGGAATGGTTCAAATCATTTATCGTTGTTCGTATTATGCTTTTTCATTGTTTTATAGAGTGTATTTTTGTCAATTCATATAATTTTCAAATCAATTAACAATTAATTATGATCGTCGTAGTCAATAATATATTATTACTGTATATTTCTAAATATCAACAAAAGAATAATACTACATATATAATTTATAATGTAAAAGTTAACCCTAAAAATACATACTCCAGTGAACTATTTAATTCATGTAAATTTAATCACTTGATTTTCAAACATTTCAGAAACATTATATATATATATTATATATATATATATATATAATATATTAATTTATATATATAATATATATATATATAACTATATGTGTTGGAGAAAGAATGTAATTTTTTGTTTATCCTCATAATGAATATGTAATTTACGATTTTATCCTGAAAAAAAAAAAAAAAAAAAAGAAAAAAAGAAAAAGAAAGAGAGTGAAGTTCAATGATAAAATGGAGGAGTTAAAAGAACTCTTTACAAGGGTACAATTAGCACAGGCCTAGAAAAGGCCACCTATTACCTTATTAGGCCTCATTTATAAGTGTACACATTTAGAAATTTAAATTGATTTTTTTCTTTCAAATTAAAACTTTTTGTGGTAATTTTTTATAGTAAAATAATGTTCTATTTATCTAAGAGTTATCATCCTATACTCTCCTAAGTGTCATTTATTTTTTATGAATATTTCACTATGTCCATAAAGCATTAAAACTTCCTGTAGATGGCTAAACCCCCAATGAAATTAAAAAAAAAAAAAGCAAAAAATTCCTTTAACATGGGGCATATAATAGTTTCTTATAACCAATTAGTGCGTATGAATTAATCGATCACACAGAATATATAAGATGCATCTAAGTTTGTTTTACATCTTTAAATTCAACTTGAAAAGGCCATGCCAAATGCGTAAAACTATAATATTTCTCTCTGCTTTCTCTCTAATTTTTGCCCCAAATCTAGAACAATCTCACACTAGAGAACTTTGGTGATTTGATAAAACTCAGATCCAAGCTTTTCAAGTTTGTCAAATTTGCTAAACCTGCACAAAGACTTAAATAATAAGATAAAAAAGAAAAGAAAATGATTTTGAAAACCACATAGAAAATGAAGAAATTTTTCAAGTCAGTATTTTGATTTCTCTAATTAATTTCTTTTTTTTTTTTTTATTCACGTTATCATATTGCAAAGAGTGCTTCGAAATTTAATAGATATTGCATACCTAGGCTTCAAACTAAAAATTTGATTAAAATTTAATTTTAATTTTTCAAAAAACTACTTTAGACTAAAAGGTCAATTATATTAAAAATAGTAGATACCCAATGATTCCAACTTTATATTTTGATCTAAAACTTTGACAAATATTGGTTGTCATTAAACTTTAACAAAGTTGAAAGCATTAACCTCTTCTTTCCCCACGTTTCTTGTTCGGCCTTCTCGCCTTTCTACGGTGTTTTCCCTCAACTATCCTTACAAACCATTGAGGCTTTCCTATTGAAAATACAAGATATCCCATGATCAATCCAAAAAAACATTCCACAACCATAGCCTATCAACGCCACTTTTCAACCAAATCCAATTGAAGACTCTGCATCATCTTCCAATTTTGAAGGTGGTTGTAGTGTCTCATCACTTCTGTATTCCTGACAATGGAAATCCACACAATCCCAAGTTTCCCAGGTATGAAGTATTTCTAAAGGTATCAAAGTGGGGTGCTGTGGAATGGACCCTGTGAGTTGGTTTTGAGACAAATTTAGCGCTCCAAGAAAATCTAAATTTGTCACTTGCCATGGAATTTTTTCCATTAGCTTGTTTGAAGAAAGATCTAAGGATTCAAGAACATTCAAATCTCCAAGTGATTGTGGGAAAAAAACCTGTTAATTTGTTTAAAGGAAGATTGAGGCGTAAAATTAATTTGTCACTTCAGTTTGATATTTTTATTTAATTAGTTAACTATTAATCTCTTTCTTTACTGGGATCATTTGTATAATCATATCAGTATTTTACCAACCAAATCACATATTATGAAGTTTGATATGATGATGTGTGATATGTTTATTGGTATATGGATCATAATTAAATAATTTCAAAGAGATAATTTAAATTTGTTGTATATATTTACCTGTAAAATTGTTTTGCCAACTCCTCCCATTCCATAACAATTACCAAATAAAACTCCCTGAAAGTTTGTTAAACTCAGAATTAGAATAAAGAAAAATATATCTTAAATGGATTACTAAAGTAATTAAAACAACTGAAATATATATATGGTTCTTGAGTTACCGAATATGCTGTTGGATCAATGTTTGTTCCACCAAAACTAGCCGCCTAAACAAACAGAACAAATGGATATCAATCAAACAAGAACAAATGAGGAAAGCAAGAAATGGCAAGAGATGGAGATCAATAATACTAATAAATCAAACATGGAAGCATACGCTTTTGTGATTTTTACATATATAATCTTGTCATGAAAAACATAATATATGTATGAAGTAAGAAAGCGAAGGGAGTACCTGAAGAAGATTGAAGGATAGATGAGGATTTGGTAGCCACACCGTCTTAAGAAAAAGATTTTCTTCTTTCTTCGAAACATGAAGAAATCAAGAGCGCAAGAAAATGGCTGGAGATATGGAAAATTTTGCAAAGAAAGTGTTGCAGATTTAGTGTTGTGTTTATGATATTTTCTTTGGTCGCTTCCAACAATACTTTTTATAGTAAAAAAGATCAAATGAAACTGAAAATTGCAGTAAGCATGGGCTTGCAACCGCTGGTTACAGCTCAGAAAATGGCTGAGAAAATAGAAAGAAGAAGAGCTTGGGAATGTTGTTGAGTGATGTGATGAATGCCTAACTTCTTCTCAACTAACTGGGGAATTTATCATCTGCCAAAAGGAAAAGGCTAGGCCATAGATATTTGTGCCCATCTGACAAATCAGTTTCACCTTGTAAAAGATATATCACGTGTTTCCTTTTTTCTTAACACTGACAAGAGTGATAGGTCCCACTGGTTTGTTATGTTTATTAGGCTATATATTGTATCAGCTAGGGCTGTTGGAGCATCAAAGAAAGATTGTCTGCAACCTGGAATCTATCAGCCCCGGCATTGGTATGTTCACACAACTATCACCGCAAATATCTTCCTAAAACTGTACCGAATTACAATACTACAGTGAATGCATTGTATTGATACGTGATTTTAACACCAACGATCTCGCATGTGTAAAGTATTAAGAAAGTTTTAGAAATTATACGTGAATGATTATGAGAGTTGATTATGGTACAAATATTATATATGTTTGCAAAAACATAAATAATAGATTGACAAGAGAGATTTTTATATTGGTTCGGATGCTTAAAGCGACTTCTACATTCATTGTTATTTTATTATTCTCTAACTATTTTTCTGATATTGCCTGTAAGCTAAAACATAAATAATAGATTGACAAGAGAGATTTTTATATTAGTTCGGATGCTTAAAGCGACTCCTACATTCATTGTTATTTTATTATTCTCTAACTATTTTTCTGATATTGCCTGTAAGGTGTATAAAAATGGAGAAATGCTTTGTTTACAGAGAAAAATAAATGGTTGAAGCTCATGTTTGTGCCCAGCTCTCATATGCCCAGCCCCTTTTTCATGACAAGAGGTGTCAATTTATACACCTTTGAGCTCAACATAATGAGTGATTTTGCAAGTTGCCTTGACGCATGGAGAACTCTCATTCATCCCGATCCTTTATTTTGATAAAGGTGGGACAAGTGTTATATAATATCCCTTTGAGGCGGTTTTAGTTTTGACAGCTAATGCATTTTGTCTTTTAGGTAGTGTTGACATCAGTGTATATTTTTGGCACAACAGAACCTACCCCCCCCCCCCCCCCCCCCCCCCCCCCCAACCCAGTTTTTGGAGTGCGTAATTGCACTTCAAAAACTCATATCTTAGATTTGAATGGTTGTCGCACTATAGGCTGCAGTATCAAATTGAAGAGCTCGAACTATGCTTGGCGGGATCGAATGCTGAGAGCTAAGACTGCGATCTGAGCACCTGGAGCAATCCGAAGCTGAGCACGATCTGATAATTGACATAAAATGTCTAGTAGATGATTTCCTGGAGAGAGCTAAACGTCAGAAGCCCAAATGCGTGGCTTAGAGGTCCTAAACGGACAAGCCAACTTAAAACAGTCATACCTTTTGATCTAAGAGGAGTTTTGGAGCCCGTAAGATATCAATAGGAAGCTTATTCTGAGCTCTACGTCATGGCAACAGAGGAACCCCATTGGGACCATTTTCGGGGCCAAAATCTATTGTTTCGACATGTTTCGAGGCTATTTTGAGTTTTCTACACGTTTTTTCTAATGCTGACAGCTGGTCGCGAACTGAAAACTGAGAACTGATCACAATTAGAGAGCTAAGAACATGATCTAAGGTTTTTCATAATCTTAGAGCTGAGAGTTGATGGTGATTTGAGAGCTAGAAGCTGATCACAATCTGAGATCTTAAAGAACTCGATATGTGCATGAGATCCAAGTGATTTGAAGCGCGCGATCTAAAAAGATCTGATGCATGAGATCTCAAACTAATGAGCGAGCTTAGGGGTTTGATCAGAGAGCATAAAGAGATTGATATGAAGCGCAAGGAGCTTTGATCTAAGAACTCAAGAGCTCTTTGTGATCTGAGAGCATAAAGAGTTTGTTCAGAAAGCATATAGCACAAAGAGTTCGATTAGAAAGTGCGAAGCTTGATCTAAAAACACAAGAAGTTTGATCAAAAACCGCGAAGCTTGATCTGGGAACACAAGGAGTTCGATTAGAAAGCGTGAAGATTGATCTGAGAACTCGAGATCAGCGATCTAGGCACTCGGAAGCATGATCTAGGTGCTCGAAAGCATGATCTGGCTGCTCGAAAGCACGATCTAAACGATATGAACACGTGATCTGAACGATCTTGAACGCGCGATCTGGATGATCTGAACGATCTTGAACGTGCGATCTGGATGATCTGAACGATCTTGAACGTGCGATCTGGATGCTCGGAAGCATGATTTGGTTACTCAAAAGCGCGATCTAAATGCTCGAAAGCACGATTTGGCCGCTCGAGAGCTCGATTTGAGTGCTCAAAAGCACAATTTGGCGCTTGAGAGCACGATATGAGTGCTCGAAAGCACGATCTGGCCACTCGGGAGTGCAATGTAAAAGATCTGAACACGTGATCTTAATGATCTTGAACACGTGATCTCAAGATCTTGAGAGCTAGATTGCTTGGGAGCTAGAGAGCTTGGGAGCTCGATCTGATCTAAGAGATCTAAGCGTGCAAATTGAGCGATCTAGCCATGCGATCCGAGAACTTTGATGCACGTGATCTGAGAGCTCTGATGCACATGATCTGAGCAAGCGAGATCTGAAGCTGAAGATCAAAGCGATCTGAGCTATCTAGCCACATGATCTGAGAACTCTAATATGTGTGATCTGAAGCTGAAGATTAGAGCGATCAGAGCGATCGGGCCATGCGATCTAAGAACTCTGATGTGCGAGATCTGAGCACGCGATCTGAAGCTGAAGATCAAAGCGATCTGGCCAAGCGATTTGAGAACTCTGATGTGCAATATCTGAGAGATCTGAGTGCGTGATCTAAAGCTGAAGATAAGAGCGACCTAAGCGTGTGATCTGAGCGATCTGGCCACGTAATCTGAGAACTCTGGCCACGCCATGAAAAAAGGGCTCGACGTGATTTTGACACCAACAACTTGCACGTGGAAAGTGCTAAGAAAGTCTTAGAAATTATACGTGAATGATTATGAGAGTTGATTATGGTGCAGAGATTATATATGTTTGCAGAAACACAAATAATAGATTAACAAGAGAGATTTTTATAGTGGTTCGGATGCTTAAAGCGAATCCTACATCCACTATTATTTTATTATTCTCCCACTATTTTTCCGATATTGCCTGTAAAGCGTACAAAAATGGAGACATGCTTTGTTTACAGAGAAAAAATAATGGTTGAAGCTCTCGTTTGTGCGTAGCTCTCATATGCCTAGCCCTTTTTTCATGAAGAAAGGTGTCCATTTATACACCTTTGAGCTTAACGTAATGAGTGCTTTTGCAAGTTGCATTAACGCATGGAGAGTTTTCATTCATTCTGATCCTTTATTTTGATAAAGGTGGGACAAGTGTTATATAATATCTTTTTTAGGCGGTTTGAGTTTTGATAGCTAATGCATTTTATCTTTTAGGTAGTGCTAATATCAGTGTGTATTTTTGGCACAACACAGTCAACCCTTTAGAGAGATGTTATAAATCACAGCAGAACTTAACTATTGAATAATCGGTTCCAAACTCCTGAAACTTCAAATATCGATATAAATAATGTATTTCCGTCCGATTGCAATAGTTTTATTTTAGGAATAACAAATGTACTATGATAAGAGCTTGAAAGTTTATATTTTGTTAGTGATGTAATTGGATTATTATGGAAAAATGTATTTAAATTGTGGAATTTCAATTAATTCTTTCATAAATGCCTTTTACGGGATTACGGGTGTATTTTGAGTGTTTTCAGGCTCAAACAGATATTTGAAGGGAAAAGAATGATTTCGATGGAATTCATGACGTGTAGGAACAAACGGTACAAGAATCGGAGTTGAAACGAGAAAGTTGTGACACGTCGAAGATATAACGTAAAATCTGGAAATCCTTCAAGATGAGTATGCTTCGATATTTCTGTCATAACTTGAGCTGTAGAAATCTGAATTCGACAATTCTAGTGACATTGGAAAGCTTATTCAGAGAGCTACAAAGTTTGTGTTGATGACTTCACCAAATTCTGAAGATCACGGATGCCTTGGACAGAAAGACAAAATAATTATTTTACATAAATTTTGTGTAATTTTATATATTTGTAAGTAAAACATTATTACCTATAAATAGAGTAATGTTATACTTACAATTGAGTTGTACAACTGAGTTATATAAATAGATAAAAAACAAATATTAGAATAATTATTACCCTTTAAATAATTTTATATAATTTTTATTTATTTGTATAACTTAATCATATACAAACCATTATTTCAAGGGTATGTGACTCGGTGGTAATTTTCGCAGTAGTTTTATTTACAGGAACGAAACATTAAATTCCTACGCTAATGGTATCTAGGAGGAGTAAATTTTGGGTTGAGTGTCGGCGGTTCAGTCATCAGTGAAGCGCGTTGACCAAACTCTCCACCTTTTTTTTTTTTTTTTTTTTTTGGCTTTCCAGCTGCCTTTGCATAATTATTTTATATGAATGAACCCATAAAATATCACTTAAATTCCTTATATTTATGGATTCCTATGATTAGTGATTCACGAATAATTTTTAAAAAATTAAAATACGATCCAAGAATTTAGCACGTTATGATTTTTATGATTTTAAAAACATGTTTGATAGAGTATCCAGAAAATGTTTTTTGGGTTAAAAAGACATAAAAAACTAAGAAAATCACTTTTTTTATTATTATTATTATTATTTACATGTTTTCAGGGTTGTATTCAGAAATTGCTTTACATATATGTGTCGAAAATCATTTAAAAAACTAAGATATAATTCAACAATCTAATAAGTTGTATTACAATTATTTGAAATTTTGGAAATTTGTTTGATCTTTTATATATATATTCTAAGTTAAGGGACATAGAAAACCAAGAAAAATGACATTTTTCTTTCTCTAATTTTACACCGGCTTTTTAAATTGTATTCAAAAACTGTTTTTCGAAACTTTTTAACCAAACTTTTCAACAAAATTTGTTTTTTTGTTTAAATAAGAAATTTTTTTTTAAACAAATCCACAAATTTTTGAAAATTGTAATTAATAAATTTTATAAATTTTGGAGAAAGATTTTTGATAATTAATTAATTTTAACAAGCTCTTCCGGTGGAACCTTTCCATATGAGTAGATCTGTTTTGGATTTTTGGTTTTATTTCTTTAACAATATTAATGTTGTTATATAAAATAATTTATTTAAAGTGATATTATTATAAGTTCTATCATTGTGTACAATTATGATTAAATAATAATTTTATAACACTCATGATAATGGCTACTGTTATCATATTTTATTATTTAATATAATCTTTAAAACATCATATAATGTAATATTAGATATTACAATAACAATAAATATAACTTAAAAATATAAAAACATAAATTGTTTATAAAGTAAATAATATTTTATAGATCAAATGCATTATTTATTTTGTTAGAAGAGTAATGCTACGTCCATAACCTATTCTTATAAACTTTTTTTACAACGTCGACATAACAGTTGAATTGACACTATCACGTCAGCTCCATCACACCTAAGGCACAAAATGATTTTAATTAGACCAAAGAAACGATCATTCATTTATAAAGAACAACAGTTCCTCACGAAATTAATAATCGTTTCTTATAAAATAACAATCATTCTTTATGAAATGAATACATTCCTTAAGAAATAACATTTCATTTCATAAGGAATGACTATTTCTTAAGGAAAAATCATTTCTATGAAAGAATTGAAGTTCCTTCATAAGGAACAATCGTTCTTTCTAAATGAACGTTCGTTCATTTCGCATAATGTCTTAAGTATGGTGAGAGTTGACGTGATAGTGTCAATTTACTGACACATTAGGGTTATAAGAGATAGCTGTAAGATTGAGTTATAAATGTAACATTTTTATGTTAGAAACCTTATTTTATATATTTAGGTTCTATATTTAAGATTTTATCTTTTAAGTTACACGTTTTAATTATTAATTTCGTCATTTCCAATATCTTATGTTTGAAATTATTCGTCTACATATAATATTAATCTTATTATATATAAATGAGAGGAATGCTAATTCCAATTGCATTTGTAATTATTGTTAACTTTTTGTGTGATACGTGTAAAAGTGAATATAATATATATTTAAGTTCATAAATTTTAAACGTGTCATGAAAAGAGAAAATGATTGTCACATATACAACAGTAGTTAGCATTATTTTATATATTATAAAAAAAAAAAAAAAAAAAAAAGATTGTTTTAGCTTATACCCTCAAGACAGATATTAAAGATATTAAAAAACAAAATATTTATTTATTTTTATGTATATCATACATAAAAGACAAAAAAATAGAGAATTTTGGCCCTAAGAAAACATATTAAAATAACCCAAAACAAATAACCGATTCCACGTCAAAATTCATTTTCGTCGTGTGTTTAGGTGAAGAGGAAGTGGGGACCAATTCAGTCAAAACACAAACCCGAGTAGAATTTAATTTCACTATGCTCAAATTTCTAATTCTGTATTTTATTGCACAGGCAAATCATGGTCTGCCACGTCTTCGTACGTTGAAAGGAGCCCCGTATGGTTGACCCACAACTCTATGCATGGGGAGGCAGAAACGACACCTGGTCGTGTCGTCGTGAGTCTGTGCGCTGGACTTGTACAAAAACAAATCCCATTGTCCCTTGACGCGCGTGATAAGTAAATCAGCCATTTCGATGCTTCAGGTGGAGCGTGGTTTAAGGTGGTTTAGAATGCGATTGGGATGATATTCTTCTGAGTACAACCTAGGTTTTGTTTTGTTGCGGATTGTACCTTTGGGTACAAGCACCGAACAGTGGCTGTGACGTTGACTAATGATTTTCACTGTTTATCTTTTTATCACATAAGATTTTTATATAACTTAAATTTAATTATATATATTCACGATATTTATAAATTAATATCATAATATCTTGATTAAATTATTTATTTTATATATACAAAAAATAAATAATTTCGTTAAAAATATCATTTTTGGCATATTATCATTGATTTTTAGTTTTCACATTTTCTCAAACCTTTTGTAGCAAGTTCAAAAATTTTATTTACGGCTCTTTATTTTAAATTAGAATTCCCATTTTTGGATATGAGTTAAGATTAGATGCAAAAGTTTGATTGAATTTTTGTTTGTAATCAGTAAATAATAAAATCATATTTATATTTCAAAAAATAACAAACATTTGCAACAGAATCAAAAGATATATATGTATACATGTATACTGTTGTGTGTGGTTTTTCCATCAAACTCAGGTTAACGCGAGGATATAGCTCGACCCAAAATGATCTCGACAACTATGATTGATCGACCCAACATAAGCTCATCGAGCCGTAGCTCGACCTAGCACAAGCTAGTCGCAGACAATTTGAGGAATTAATCAATCAACCCCCAGATTACTTCAGATCCCGGATATTGCAAGAACGAGTAGATCAACAGTTGTTGTTGCGCGATCATAGCGCCTAATCGCAGGGATATCAAAATTATGATTCAAATAATTGTAATCCCCTTAATTTCACTATTTCCTTTATGTAAATCTTGTATATAAACTCCATAAAACGATGAGGAGGGGGATACAAATTCTGGATAAAAACTACATTGTAAGCTCTCACAACATATACAAAAAACATAGTGGATGTAGGCTATTAACTTCATCGAACCACTTTAAAAGTTCTATTTGTCATTTACTTTCTAGCGTTATCATTCACTTATCGCTGATTACTCGTAATCACACACATATCAGTTTCGATCTCGACAAGGTCGATCGGATCTCGCTGGTTGGTGCAGAATTCTATATCAACATTTTGGTGCTAGAGGAAGGGCCTTTGCCACTATTTCAAAGATCCCAACAAACGTTCACCGCGATTTACCTGTCCTAAAACCAAAATGGTGTTCACCAGATAAAGAACTACCACTGGAAATCACGAGAACGTGAAAACCGCCCACCAGGAGATGCAACAGGAGAACTCTGCATGCCGACCACCTGTGCCGCCAGCTCAGCACCTGGCAAACAATCATGGGGCAAGGACATCAACATAACATGGCTGAGCTGAGGAACCAACAACCAGTCACCCAGAACCCTGACCAGTTGCGTTTCACCAACGTTACCCCAATAGGTATGAATTCTGCAGGTTGGCAGTCCATTTCATCATCACCAGGGGGCGATCAACACCTCCAACCTCACAGACAGCACCTCACGCACGAGCGAGAGTCCCGCAGGTAAATAAATCCTTGGAGGCAGTCGGGGAATTAGCCGTTGAGGGAAAGCGAAGGCGATAGACACCACCGAAAAGCTCGGCGGTATCTCCAACTTTAGCGTGCCAATTTTAACCCACGCTCAAGACAAAATCGATTTTCGTAGGCTCGAGAACGGTTGAGAAAATCTGTCAACTCATTCAAGAAATAATGGAGCCAAGGTTTTTCTAGTAGTGTGTGCAGATTTCATTTTGGAATAACTGAATTGTTTTAGATGAACTTGTATGTATGCATGTATATATTATTTCATTTTTTTTGCAATTTATGTCCAACGTGTTAATTGGTTTATCAGGAAATTTGATAAGGATTATTCATACTGAATCTGGAGAGAGGTATATTTGGTCTATGTGATGTACTGAATCTAGAGAGAGGTACATTTGGTCTATGTGATGTTCGCATGAGTATAATTTGTATTTGGTGTTAATTGTTCTTGGTGTTGCAGCTGAGACAAATGAAGGATGCATTGGGTATTGGTTTGGCGATTATGAGGTATGTTTTGTTATTGCTGGCTAGCCTAGTTGTTGTTAGTTGTGATTTTCTTTCATAACGAGTGAACTCTATATCAATTACAGAGGATTAAAAATCCAACAATATATTAATATATTGTCTCTACTTAAAACTTGTTATATGGGTTGAATCCAACAACGTCACAATATTCTATAATTTTTTTTTTTATTTTCACCGACTAAATTGCTTTTCTAAAGAAAGTACAACGAAAAACAATTAAAAATAAGATATTATCTCCATTTATAACTTCTTACATTGGTTGCATCCAACAACTTCCCATGTATTACTCCAAAGAAAGAAAAAGGTGAATTTAACCACTAATATAGTTGGAAAAGTTAACAATTATAATTCAAATACAGAGTAAAAGTAATGTCCTTAAGTTTAATTAGTTCGGTTAATTACCTTCTCACCACTTTACTTCAACAAATTAAAGTAATTGACTTGAAAATTTGGGTTAGTTTAATACATCTTTTAAGAAAATATTATTACCTTGTCGTGTAAAATGTGCTTGAGTTTGTTTTTAAATGAAATAAAATTATCAACGGAAAAGTATATTTATTTATAATATTTTTGTTGAATTGATTATATAAAATAGTCATTAATTAATTCGAAAGTCTACAACCATCATTATGATTTACGAGATATGTGTATCACATGAGATAAGACTATGAACTTAAAATCTTGATTTTTAAGAGACTAACAATATGTATAACAATAATAAGCCAAATTAATGTAACAATTGAACTGTGGAAACTTATAAAATAATTATGAAAAATATAGAAAGTGAAATCATGGTATTCGTCTAATAATAAAATTAGAATAAGTAATAATTTTTCTATTGATTTTATCAGTTCATAAGGACAAAGAGCCATTTCCCCCCTTTCTTTCAGTTTTTTTTTTAAATATAATTTTTTATACCAATAATATATGAATGTTTAATTAGAGACGTGGTTAAGTAGATCGTATTATTTATTTTCAGTTAAAATATATTTAAAAAAAATATTCTCTCCACTTAGGACTTCTTTTACCGGTTGAATCCAACAACTTCCCATTATTCAAAAGAAAGAAATTAAAAAAATGAAAAGTAATTGCTTTTTGACGGATCAGCTATTAGAATTTTTTTTTTTTTTTAAGGTTAATTACTTTATCACCATTTTAAAACTTCAACAAACATTGATACAACTCCAAGAAAAATGTTGATTATAAAATAGATAATGATAACAGCTAATAAGATTCATAAATTTTTTATGTATGCTTTAAAATTGGGTTATTTTAACGTGTGTCTTTAAGGGTAAACTTTAAGACCGTTAACAAACAAATTTTGTGATTAGATAAAATAGCCACTAAGTGATTCGAAAGTCTACAATTTTGATAACGAGATATGTGTATCACATGAGAAAAGATTGTGAACCTAAAGTCTTGGTTTCTAAGAGACTAGCAATATGTATAAATTTTGTGACTAAGGACTTCTTATGTAAATTTTGTGAAGACCAAACTTAACAACTATTGGATTTATCTATAAAAATATCAATACTACTAAATTGCTTCTTTCTAACAGTGAACTCTAAAACAATTACAAGGATAAAAAATTCAACAATATATTAATCTATTGTCTCTACTTAAAACTTGTTCTATGACTTGAATCCAGCAACTTCACATTATTCTATAATTTTTTTATTTTATTTTCATTGACTAAATTGCTTTTTTTCTAGGATAAGTACGCAGAAAAACAATTGAAAAGACTAGAATGGAACAATATATTATGATATTATCTCCACTAATAACTTCTTACACGGATTGCATTGCATCCAACAACTTCCCATGCATTATTCTAAAAGAAAAAGGTGAATTTAACTATTAATATGGTTGGAAAAGTTAACAATTAAAATTTAGATATAGAGTGAAAGTAATGGCTTTAAGTTAAATTAATTTGGTTAATTCCTTTCTAACCCCACTTTAAGACTTCAACTAATTAAAGTAATTGACTTGAAATTTGGTTTACTTTCATTCATCTTTTAAGAAAAATGTTATTATCTTGTCATGTAAAATATGCTTGAGCTTATTTTCTAGATAAAATAAAATGATCAACAAAAAACATATTTATTTATAATATTTTTGTTGAATTTATTAGATAAAATAGCCACTAATTGATTTGAAAGGCTAC
The DNA here is from genome assembly GCF_008641045.1 of Pistacia vera. Classification (NCBI taxonomy): domain Eukaryota; kingdom Viridiplantae; phylum Streptophyta; class Magnoliopsida; order Sapindales; family Anacardiaceae; genus Pistacia; species Pistacia vera. Next base: position 415,924 of record NW_022196067.1, on the reverse strand, counting down.
CACTTTCCTTATGAGATGTGTATCACATGAGACAAGACTATGAACCTAAAGTCTTGATTTCTAAAAGACTAGCAATATGTATAATTTTTTTACAAAATTATTTAGATAAACTCTTTAAATTTAAATTTTGTGAAGTATAAAATTTAAAATAATCTTTATCGTTATTTCGAATTGCACCCACCAAATTGCTTCTTCCAGAATGAGTCAACTAAGAATCAATTAAAAAAAAAAACTAGAAATGTAATAATAATTAAAATGTTTACTCCACTTATAATTTCCTAAATGGGTTGATCCAACAACTTTTCAGTATTTCAAAACAAATGATGTGTAATTAAATTATTCATATCCACGGAAAATTAAACATTTAAAATTGAATATATAAATAAAGAGTCAAGTAATTGCTTTTTTATTACGGAAATAAAAAAGAAAGAAAAAATAACCAAAAGAATAAAAGATAGATAATATGTTCCCTTATGCAGGACAGGGTCAACTATTGTTGACAGAAATGAATGCCTATAAGTTTGATTTTATTATGTTCTCATTACTTTTAGACTTCAAAAAAAAAATAATAATAATAAATAAATAAATAAATAAATTACTTGGAAAATTAGATTACTATAGTACAACTTTAGAACAATATTGATAAGATAAGATAAAGTAGCCTTTAATTAATTTAATAGACTAACATAATCCTTCATTTACGGTATATGTATCACATGGGATCTAGAATATGTCCAAAAGAAGTGGGTGCCACATTTTCCAGAGAGCTTAAATTTTTTCCAGCAATGATTTGACATGAAAGTCGTCCTCAACTTGTAGAGATTTTTATTCTATTTCTTAAAGCAACCAATATGTTTTTATAATGTGAATAAACGTGTACTCATTAGTCTTTACACCTCCATTGTCTACATTTATCAACATTTATCAATGGATATAAAAATGATTGATAAAAATTAAGTTTTACATATTATTTTATAATGTTGTTTCTTTAGTGGTTTATCACTTGGTAAGAAAACTAAACGATTTTTTAATTTTCTTTGTTTCAGTTTTTTTTTTTCTTTTTACCAAATGATATTAAATGTATTTGTTGAGGCTTAGAAACTGAGACTTGAATAGAATATTCTACTATAAATAGGATAGAGATAGTATGTTGTGAATCACTAAGATAAAAATGTGCTAAGAAATAGGGTGTAACTAATTATATTTTATATAAAAAAATAAAATATATTGTTTTAAAAAAAGAATAATAAATGTAAATAAAATTTATTTTAGCTTTCTAAGAAAAAGAAATTAAAAAAATTATTATATAACGCTAGAATTGGCTAGAAGCGATTCGAGTGTTAAAGTGACTTTCACTAATTGTTAGAATGAATGTACAAAGCCAGTTAAAAAGAATTCAGATTTCAATTTAACCCTTAGAAAAGGGTTTTTTTTAGTAAATACTATATAGTTTTGAGACTTTGTTAATCAACACATTATTTTGCTTAGTCTCAAGAAATTTGGTACCAAGTTTTGGAATACGGTCGGGGTACCAACTTGTGTGTTTCCTTTCCTTTTATTTGTGGATGTGGCTTTTTGAGAACCACATTAAATTATCTTATCATATGTGTGATTAGTGATTGATTACTCATAAATACACTAATAGTTGACTATTAAAGACAACATTATCTGTAGTCGATCATAAACTTTAAAATTTAACCAATAGTTGACCTGGAATAGTAATGTAACATTGACTTGGAAAATAACGAAAAGTATATAATATGTGTTTGGTATAATGTTTTTAAAATATAATGACAAAAAGCATTATAACGATTTATTGAATTAGATAAGATAAAATTACACCTCAAGTTAATTCTAAAGTCTAATCATAAAAAGTGATAATTTTATTATTGTTTAACTTATTGATTTGTGTTTCTTTTAAGTAATTTGTGTTCATTGATCTAAAGTTGACAAGGATTGCCAAATCCTTCTTTTATTTGTACAATTCGTTTTATTTAATATTATTTGGTTTTACATTTAAGTTATTTTAATTTTAAATTGAAAATTTAAAACAAATAAAAAATGATAGGAGGAAAACATGATCAATAAAAATCCAGTCTTATGTGATTTAGAGAAATAGATTTTAGAAATAAAAAATTATATCCTTTACTGTTCTAATTATGAACTTTCATCTTTAATGGATATAATACTTTCCAAAAATCGTCAAATCGCTTAAACTTGACTAATTTCGCTTACAATGCTATTAAAGAGCACTTAACAGCATTGAATATTACTCGTTACACCATCACTACAACTCATGAAACTCCCATGGAATTTCATATTCAATAGAAATTACAGTATAAACAAGGATTTGAATACATGAAGGAAATTTTAACTATTACATTTCCTATCTCATAAAATAGCCAATTTACTGTACCTCCCACTATAGTACATTTAAGACAACCTTTCACTATACAATTTGTATAAGCTTCTAAAACAACACACCATGATAATAAATAGAAATGATCTAAGTTTAATATGGTCTTTAATGGTAACTTTTGATTGGGACTCATAAGAGGTGGAGTGAAGCTTTACTTTTAAAGATCAAAGGGAGAGGAAGCTAATTCAGGTTGTGGTCGATTGGGAAATCACCAGAGATTGGTTGGGAATGTAAGAAAAACGTGCTGGATTAAATGACTTAATCTGCAAATTTTAGAAGAAATCCTGGAAAAAATATTAGCTAGATTGATATAGCACGAAGAGTGCTTCAAAACGGTATATTACTCGACGGTAACTCGTCGGAATCGTTGGTCAAAGTTTGCTGACCAACAATCAAAGATACTAAAAAACAAATTAAAATTTGATATTTTTATAGCATTTCAACTTTACAACGTTTATTTTTCATTATACAATAATTGTGTTTAGACAACTAAGGAAACATCAGCCGACTCAAAAGTTAGTAGTTTTCTTTAAGCCAAGAGAAGAGCAATAATTGTTGATAGATATAGAAAAATAATTTCTATCGTAAATGACCCGTTCTGTCATAACTTTTAATTGAGTAGTTTGACTTAGAAAAGTAGGTTACTTGGAATGTCAGCATATAGAAATTGAAAAGTTCATTGAGTTGATTTGAGCTTTTAGAATTTTATGCAAATATAAAGGTTAGTTAATAGTTTTATGTGTATAATGTGTTTGGTGTTGTTTCTTATATTAAAAAAATTAAAAAGTACTTTTATTTAACTTATAACGTTTTACTAAAACAGGTATTAAACATGAAACAAATAAAGTAAAGATACATTGATCTAATGCCAATTATCTCTAATAATAGAATTATAAGCCAAATTATAATAACACTTGAAATTTGAAAACTATTAATTAATTACGGCAAATATGAAAAGTGACATCATGGTATTTTTTAATTAATTTTTTTTAAAAATTAATAAATAAAAATAATAAATTTTATTGGTTTATCAATTCTAAAGGAGGAATTGAACTTTTTTTCCTCAGTTGTTTTTTCTCCTTTTCCTTTACCTATTTTTAACCAAATTTATCAAATGAATTTTACAGGATAATAACGATAGGTTTAAAAAAAATTAAAATGGGAGAATAATAACATTTTATGATGGACTTCTAAAAAATTAATAGTAGCGAAAACTACAATTATAATTTTAATCAATACAACTGAGATCCTATGAAATCACAATATATTTTTAATTGATTACTAGTGTCAGAGTGTGGGATTTTAAATATTAATGTAAAGCCCTTAACAGAATTTTTTTTTTCTTATAGCAAAACGAGATTATTATTTTTACCTGTTGTGCCATAAGTGTTAACCAATTACATTGAATTGGAAAAGTGAAAGTGACAACTGATTAATGCCAGCTAAAATTATAATCTTTAAAATAAAAAAGAAAAAAAAATTAATGACAAAAACTATTTTTTATATTTATAATTTTTGTTAGTTTAGATAAGATAAAACTATAAGCTAAAATTTAATGTTTCTTTTTTACCAATTGATATTAAATGTCTATCTTGATGCTTAGAGACTGAGAGTTGATTAGAGTATTAATACATAAAATTTAGAGTACTAAAAAAAAGGGAAAAAAAATCTTATTAATGGAAAAGACAAGGAAATCCAAACAAAGTTGGTGCCTCTTTGTATAAATAGTGTAGAAGTAGTTTGTTGTGAGTCACAAAGCTTGAGTATATTAAGAGATGGATTGTTGGGTGTTTTTAGTAACGGTGTTGGTCTCTTTAGGAGACGGGTGTTGGGAGGAAGATAGAACTACTCTCTTGCAACTTAAAACATTTATTCCCTGGTCCTTATGGCTATCTTTACAATTGGGTGGAGAATTCAGAGTGTCGTAGATGGGAATGTGTTACGTGCAACAACATCACTGGCAGAGACATCACACTTGATCTTTCCTTTACAAGGGATTCAAATTTGGGAGAGTGATATCTAAATGCTTCTTTGTTTTTTCCCTTCCAACAACTACAATCCCTTAACTTAAGTGGCAACAATATAGCTGGTTGTATCGAGAACGAAAGTCACTTATCTTCTTCCTTTCAACTTAATTTATTTATACATTTAGGTTCATATTTAATTTCCTATAAATTTATTTGCATCTAGCTAGTACCATATGATTTTAATAAAATGATTTCACATTATTATAAATTCCTCAAAAATTTCTCATTTACTATTAAATTTGAAGATTTCAATATATTTTATGGAGTTGTTATTTTTATGATTATTGATTTATGTTTTCAATATTTTGTGAATAATTTTGTAATACATTACATGATAATATGCATGAAGCAATTTATTCGTTTGAAAATGATTGAATATTTGTAGGTTTAAAGAGGATATCAAGGTTGAGGAACTTGGAGGAATTGAATTTAGGAAGCAACAACTTCAACAACAGTATCTTATCATCTCTAGCTGGTGTCTCCTCATTAAAGTATTTGGATCTAGATGACAATAGATTTAAAAAAGTTGTTAATATTGAAGGTAATAAGCTAGTTTCTCATTTTCTTAATTTCAACTATTTTTTTCAACCATTTTTTTGTGAATTTTTGATAATTAAACTTTTAAATTATGTATATGAAAGAGTTTATTCTTGTGAAATTGTTTAATCTTTTCTGAAGATTACATTCTTTGAAAGAGTTGGGCATGTCGAGATTGATCAATTTGTCAGGCCCAAAGGTAATAAGAAATACTATTTGTGACACAATCACAATTTACAGCTACTTTGGAGCCAATACAAGATCTAAAATCACAGCCACATAGTTTTGTCCCAAACAAAATATCACAACCGTAAAAAATTGTCTCGATATTTATAAAATCAGTAAAAGCCCCACATTATCTCGTGCTGTCAGATTCAGTTTTGAAAACCAGGCCAGCAGAAAATGTTTCACTATAATTACTAGAACACCCACACAATTACCTACTTTTTTACGAGTTTTGAACTAAACGAGGAAGGTTATTTTAGAAATGTACATAAAAGAAAATAATAAACCAAAGAGCACTCCATATGAAACTTTCACACTCCTTTGAAGAGCGTGGACAACACACACCATCAATTAAGATTGCAATGCCTTTTCAAGCAGTAACGCATCCAAGAATTTCACTCTATGGAGGAAAAAAAATAAAATAAAATTAAAACGATTATAACCATACTTTTTTTTTTTCATTACAATGAGTTTCAACAAAAAGTTATAAAATACAAAGAAATATCTTCAAAAAATATAATTTTTATAAAAATAAAACATTTTTTCTACAATTGTCCACAACGAATTTTCATATTTTGAAAACATTGGATAATCATCTTATCGTTAATTGTATCAAATATATCTTTCTCAATATAAGTGACCAAGCAATCATTCATCCATTGATCTCCCATTCGATTGCGTAACTGACTTTTCACAAGATTCATTACAGAAAAAACCCTTTCAACTGCCGTGGTCGTAGTCACAACGAGTAAAACCAATGTAACTTTCACAACGTATACAAAATGTTTTTTAAAACCGACCTAAATTCTTAACCAAATCATTAATTCCTTGTAACTTAGCAAATTCATCACAAAAATGTATGTCAATAACATAAGTCTCAGCCTGGTTCTCAAATATCATCAACTCAAGTGCAAAAAAATCAAATGGATAAAACTTGCCAAACTCATTCTTCCCTCTCTTCTCTTTCTCTTTCTCCTTTTCATTTCCTTCTTCTTTCCCTTCTTTATGGGTTTTTCTCTCTTCTTCATTTTGGGCAAACAACCCAGTTTATATATAAAACTACTTTTTTGAATCATGAAACTATTCTAAAATTCTTTTATTCTCACCATGACCTCACCACGTCAGTTTTCTGATGAAATGCCCAAATTTCTCCCCTCAGTTAAATATAAACCCAACAGCTCTAATTCCTTTCATTTTCACTCATAATAAAACTTTTAAAAACTAACAGATCCTCTTGCAAAAAAATAAAAATCACAAAAAATATATAACATATATATTAGGATTAAAAATGAGATTTTACAAAAACAAAATCTAAACTTATCATGGGGTTGTTGCGTTCCCAAAATCTCAAAGCTTTGTAGGGGCAAAATTTAAATAAATATAAAATCAATATAAAATCTGAAAATTTTTCAAATGTTGAGTGAGGATTATGGTCCCCACTCGTCATTAATTGGATCTACCACTGTTTTCAAGGGTTGAAAATTCTCATTTTCACCTTGTTAGAAGATTTTTAATGAAATCAAATTGTAGAATTTAAGATTTTAAATTGTTATAAATATATCTTAAAATTCTTCACTTCCCTAATAACATCTTATCAACTCTAACAGGTCTCTCCTCATTAAAATATTTGGATCTAAGCTCGAATAATTTGAATGGGATTATTAATATTCAAGGTAATTAGCAAGCTCCTCATTCTCATAATTTCAATTTTCTTTTTCACAATTTAATTGTACTTTTTGACTTAAATGTATGAAATTGTTTAATTTTGTAAAATTGTTTGACTATTTCCAGGTTTGAGTAACTTGGAGGTTATCAATTTAGGTCATAACAACCTCAGCAATAGCATATTATCATCTTTAGGTGGTATCTCTTCATTACAATCTTTGTATCTATATGGGAATAGATTGAATGGAACTGTTGATGTTGAAGGTAAGTTTGATCGAATTCCTCATGTCTTCTTTGGGAGTTTTTAATTAAGTTTATTTATTTTTTTTCGAGGATTACAATCCTTGAAAAACTTAGAAGAGCTGGACATGGGCCAAAATAGGTTTGACAAATTTTTCAACTCCAAAGATATTTAATTCATTCCATCACCACATACCCATAACTAAACTTAGGTAATAATATTTAATGACTTTATTTCTAACTCTCAAGTTTCTAATACACAAACTCAATCTTTGAGAATGTTATACTAAGTGATGTCCAGAACAGCAATGTAAAATTATTTTTACATTATCATTTTCTAAAATTAAAATGAAAAATCAATAATTCTATTGTGTATTTGAAAACAATTTTCATATTAATGAAATAGGTATAGTTTGAATATTTAGTATTATCTTTAAAATAAAATGCATTTGACAATTTTAACTTGAAAATGTAGGGTAATTTAAAAAAAAAAAAAAAATTTCTATATACTATAAATATTATTTTGAAAATTACTAAACTTAATTCTTGAGTTTAATTTTCTTTCTCCTCTATTTTTTTTTTGAAAAAAAAATCTTAATCTTGATTTTCAAATTGTCTAGCAAACAATTTGTTTTTTAATTTTCTAAATTCGAAAAATAGAATTATTTTTTATGAAAGAAAGACTAAGTTAATTACTAGAAACCATTAAGACCACAATGTTACTAAAATTAATTAGAAAAATAGAATTCTTGAGGTTAATACTAATTCTTTTTATAAGAGAAAAAATTGTGTTTCATAAATCTTTATAATTATATATATGAAAAAGTTTTAACCTGTGAAAATTGTTAATCTTGTCCTAGGGTTACATTCTTTGAAAAAGTTGGACATGACGATAATGAGATTGACCATTTTGTCAGCCCCAAAGGTAATGATGAAAAAATATTCTAATACATATTTTGAGTTTTTAATTAAGATACTTTTAACTTTTGCAAGATTCTTATATAAAAAATATTGAGAATAGTTTTGTAAATTATTTTTATAATATTCTTTTTAAAATAAAAATGAAAATATTTTAATGAATTTTGACATTTTAACAAAAAAATTAGGGAAAAATGGATTTATTGTATTTTGTAATTTTTTTTTAAATTTCCAAATAAAATTCTTGAATTCAATTTTTCTTTTAAAAAAAAAAATCTTTTGAATCTGATTTTCAAATACGGAAACTAGTAAACAATATTTTTATTTTTAGGTTTTTAAATCGTAAAATAGAGAATGATTTCAAACAAAGAAAAATGAATTTGTGATTGTTTTTATAATTTAATGAAATCCAAACAAATTTTTTTATATATGTATTAACTAATTTATCCTTATACTGCATTTGTTAATGTAATTATATATAGCATATTCATTATAATATTATTATTTTAGTAATTCTATATAATTGACATTAATTATGGTTCCAGTATTAAACTACTTTATTTTAGGCAACATTTATTAATTGACCTAATAATTAAGCAGGTATTAATTACTTTATTAATTACAAGTTAATATTATAAATTTACTAGAAAATCTAACTATTATCTTATATATAATATATAAAAGTAATTTGGACTTTTTAAATTAATATATGAAACAGTTTACCCTTGTGAAATTCTTTGACTATTTCCAGGTTTGAGTAACTGGAGATTATCGATTAAAGTCATAATAACCTCATAGCATATTATCATCATTGGTGGTCTCTCTTTATTAAATCTTTGTATCTAGAAGATATTGGATTGAATGGAAGTGTTGATGTTGAAGGTAAGTTTGATAAATCCTCATGTCTTCTTATGATCAAATTTTAATTAACTCTGTTTCATATTTCCCTAGGATTATATTCCTTGACAAACTTAGAGAAGCTGAACATGGCGGGAATAAGAGTGACAAATTTGTCAACTCCAAAGGTATTTAGTTCATTCCATCACCACAGACCCATACTAAACTTAAGTATAATATTGATCAGTTTGTTGTTACCTCCCAATTTCTACTGGTTGTGTATTTGAAAACAATTTTCATATTATTGAAGATTAAATAAAAATTAAGCTACAATAGGTATTATTTTACAAATTAAAACATAATTCTTGATTTTAATTTCCTTTTTTTTTTTTTTAAGAAAAAAGTTCATCTGAATCTTGATTTTCAAAACTGTCTAGCACAATTTTTTTGTTTGTTTTTTAAATTAGAAAAATAGAGAATTACTTTTATTGAGAGGAAGACTAAGGTTAATTTCTAGAAACCATTAAGCCCATAGTGTTATTTGTATGTTTTTTAAAGTTTTATTTTTTTATTTTTTTTTCAAAATGCATAACACAATTTAAGTTTAATACTAATTCTTTTTATAAAGAAAAATTGTGTTTCATAAATCTTTATTCTCCAGCTGTAAAAACATATTTTTTATTTTATTTAATTTGCAAAACATGAGAATTGATTTTTAGAAAAAAAATAATTCATTTGTAAAATCCGTTCCTTGCATTACGTTGAAGATTATTATAATAATTCAGTTTTTTAACTTAGATTTAGGCTTGAAGAAGTTGAATGCCATTTCTCTATGGGGTGGTATGAAACCACCAATGCAACTGTTTTTTTACAGTCAACATTGAGGTTGTTCCCATCCTTAAAGACACTTAACCTTTCATATAGTGGTTTTAATCGAACAGTGATTACCCAAGGTAAGAAATAAGTTAAAGTTATGATGCTAAAACAAAATTGCTGATAATTTGTCAATTACTTACCTAACATTATGTAAATTTGTTGCACTGCTTTAACAGGGTTGCATAATCTAACCATCTTGGAAGAATTGCACTTGGATTATCAAAGCTCCACGTAAGCTTTCTACAAACTGTTGCAACTTGTACTTCACTGAAAAATTTGTCAATGGTCATTGCGAACTCAATGGCTTCTCACCTAATCATGGTAAATTCAAGATTAGTTTCATTTGCATTATTGTATATAAGATACGTTTAAACTTAACTATCCTAGATATTGAAATTTGTTTTCAATTTGTGGATCAAACACCTCTTACTTTTCTCAATGATTAATCAGTTATCAATGAAATTTTATATTCAAGTTAGATGTGGAAAATGAATATTTACAAAAATGAATCAAATATTGATTTCTATACGTACTAAAAATTAATTTTTCTTTTATTATATATTCTAGTTATGGAAATTCAAAAATGAGATCAAATATTTATATTTTAATTGAGCAGGCTTTTAGCCTTAAATGTTGGCAACAAAACATTGAAAATTGTAGGAAATTTCCTCTTTTGGAATGGATTAGATTGAATTCATTTTAATCTTTAAAAGTAACAAAAATTATCAGCAGATTGTGCAATTGAGCTTGATATCTTTTTTTTTTTTATTTACTATTGTTTTTCAGTATGTATAGTTTTATTAATTTCAAATTTGAACATTTGCTTTGGATAGTCACAGACATTCATGTCAATGTGTAGGTTCTATTTTTTCAGAAATTTGGAAAGTTTGGACATGGAGGAACCTACACTGAACAACAGCTTTTCTCAATCCCGATATTTCTCTTAAGAAATATCATTGCCTAATTGCGGACTCATGTCACATTATATGATCAGGTTAGTAAATCAATAAATACAATTGCAATAAATAAAATTAAAATAATTCACAGTTATTTATTACTATAAATCACTTGTATTAATAGATTTTGAATGAAAAAGTGACAAAAAAGATGATAACCATGTCCACCATATAATAACGATTCAAAAAATTAATGATGAGTTCAAAGTGTTCACTTGTATTAATTGCTAAATTGAAATAAAAAGACAAAAATAACACAAGACTATATAGTCAAAAAAAAAAAAAAAAAAAAGATATTAAATCAGGCCTACCTTAATAAGATATTGATGTAAATGTTTATGAATTATTATGTAATAATTAAATGACATGTTTTTTTCAGGCTTGTGTGAGATGGTGCATTTGCAAGAGTTGCATATTGACTATAATGATTATGGGGTCCCTACCCCATGTTTGGCAAATTTGACTACACTCAGTACTTAGGATTTCTTCCAATCAAATTACTGCAAACATGTCCTCATCTCCCCTTAAGGATCACCATCCATTAAAGTCCCAATATCACTCAATCCATTTTTTAACCTTTCAAACCTCAAAACTTTTTGAGTGAAAATAACCAATATTGTTGAAACCATGTCAAATTCTTTGACCCCAAAATTCCAATTAAATTATCACGTTGTCTGGCTATGGAAATGGTTGCATTTTTCCCAAATTTCGTTACCATCAACATAACTTACAAGAATTGATCTCTCCCACATGAGCTTGAGTGCAGAATTTCCATATTGGTTGTTGTCCAACAATACCCAACCAAACACTTTTTCTAGTTAATAATTCCTTTCAGGTACTTTCCTATTGCCATCTCAACCCATAGTTTTTAAGAGAATTAGACATCTCAATCAATTTCTTTCATGGAAAATTCCAATAGAGATTGGTGCAAAACTGCCGCAGCTATCATCTTTCAACATTTCTAGAAACTTTGAAACAACAGCATTCTCTTCTTTTGGTAATATGAGCTCCTTGGAAAGTCTGGACTTATCAAACAACAATTTGCAAGGTCATTCACCAGACAACTGATTGTTTGATAGGTTGTGAGAGTGGTGTGAGTGAAATTGGGACTGGAAGATTGTTTGAATTGGAGGACTCTAGAGATGTCATATCTTTAAGGGGATGAAAGAGAGTTTCCATAATTTGATTGGAATATATCTAATGATTGAAGTGAAGTCAAATTGGCTAAACACGGAGGTGTATCTCGTAAAGCATTTTGCCAATTATACTCTTCTAGATGTACCATCTCACACAAACCTGAGAGGTCCAATAATTTGATTGGAAGATATTCTAATGATTGAAGGTGAAGTCAAATTGGCTAAGCACGAAGGCAATGTATCCCGTAAACCATTATCTAATATCTAACTCTTCTAGATGCACCATCTCACACAAACCTGAAGTAAAACATTTTCTTGAATTATTAATATAATTGGCTAGCACGAAGACAAAATATCCTGTAAAGCATATAGCCGAATTATAGATGTCTAATATCAATTTTCTCACTTTTTAATCTCACTTCAGCCTAAAAATGCAAGTGATTTTTGTAATAAATCATAAATTTTGTAAATTGTTTCTTTATATTTTTATCTATTGCAAATGTATCCATTTGATCTAAGAAAATATCAACTTCTTTTTTTATTTATTGTTTATGATAATGAAAATCAGGCTTTGTGTAATTTCTAGATATGCCATCATTTTTAACAACATACAGTTATTGTAATAATGGTATTTTGATACGATGAATTTTAGTGTGTAGCTAATATTTTGATTCCTTATAATTTTAATTTTTTTATCTAATTTTATAACATAAATGTGAGTTTGGCGTCATGCTAATAAAAAAAAAAAAGCATTAAGAATCATAAAAGAAAAAAAAAGTCATGAGCAATGGAAGATGAGGGAGAAAATCACTAACCTTGATCATATAATGTGCCATTGAGTCCACAATTCCGCAATGATAACTTCTTAAGAGTAGCTATCAGTTTAATGATTTGACGAAAGCTATTGTTGAAAGTAGTTCCATTCATAATTAAACTTTATAAATTCTTGAAATTAATAGGACCTGTACATATTGACATGAAATATTGTGAATATTTACGAGCAAAAATGTTCCAAAATTTGAAATTATGTAACTATTCATATTAAAAACTATATTAACTTTTCTAAAAGTACATTAAGTTCTTCTTAAGGATTAAATAGGGTGGACTTGAATAGTAAAGTTCCACTTAGAATATCGTATGGCAAAGATTTAGATTTTAAGGCTAGGTAAATGCTAACTCTCTTAAAATAGAAAATATAAATATTCTTGAAATTTCTTACCCAGAGTTTAATAGAAAGGAAAATTACCATTTGATATACGTATATTCATTTCATTTTCTCCTTATCTAACTTTGATTGAACATAAATATTCTATGCATATAAAATTTTGTTCATAGCTGATAAATCATTGAGAACACCAGTAAGTGTTTTATGCACCTATTGAAAAGAATTTTTAGTAACTAGAATAAAGTTTAAAAGTTCTTTTTATTTTCATATAACTCAAATATTCATAAGAAAATGTTCCAAAATTTGAAATTAAAAACCATATTAAATTATCAAAAAAGAAAAAAAAATTAAACTCAATTGCACATTCTACTTAATTTTTTTTTTTTTTTTGTAGAATACTAAACATTTATGTTATTTTTAAAGATTAAATGAGGTGGACTTAAATAGTAAAAGGAATTCGATCCAATCCATTCCAGAAAAGGAAAGTGACACCCTTTTCAATATTTTATGGCCAACATTTAAGGCTAATTAAAAGCCTGCTCCATTAAAATATAAATATTTAATCTCATTTTTGGAATTCCCAAATCTAGAATATTATAATAAAAAAAATTTAATTTTCATTATGTATAGAAATTAAAATTTGATCTTATTTTTGTAAATATTTCATTTTTTCTACATCTAACTTCAATATAAATTTTCTATATGTACAGAAATTTCATTGATAACTGATTAATCATTGAGACAAATAAGAGGTGTCATAAATTGAAAACAAATTTTAATATCTAGGATTAAGTTTAAACATTATCTTATATATGCATTAATGCTAATGAAACTAATCTTGAATTTACCATGATCATTTGAGATGCCATTTGTTGGAATCTCACACCGACTAGGCACGCTCAAGCCTACTGGGTTATAAGAGGGGGTAATCCTCCCATTCAACAAGACCTTATTGGGTGAGGAATCAGATCCATCTCAAATTCTATCATGCTATCAGAGCCCAAGTTCAGTTGAGCTGAGTGCTTCACCAGCGGGTGAAGAGTTAAAGCCGATAACTACCTCTAATAACAGACATAACCCAACATATGGGCTTGACCATAAGGGAGACTGTTGGAGTCCCACACGACTAGGCACTCTCAAGCCTATTGGGTTATAAGAGGGGGTAATCCTCCCATTCAACAAGACTTTATTGGGTGAGAAGTCAGACCCACCTCAAATTCTATCAATTCATCATCTCTCATTCACAAATGTTTCACTAAAGTACAAGTTACAACTGTTTGTAGAAAGCTTATATGGAGTTTTGACCCATCCAAGTTCAATTCTTCCAAGGTGGTCAAATTATGCAACTCTGTTAAAGTAGTACAACAAATTTAAATGATGTTAGGTAAGTAATTGGCAAATTATCAGCAACTTTATTTTAGCAACATAACTTTAAGTTATTTCTTACCTCGAGTAATCACTATTCAATTAAAATCAATATATGAAATGTCAAGTGTCTTCAAGGATGGAAATGACCTCAACATTGACCGTAGAACAACACTTGCATCAGTGGTTTCCATACCACTTAGAGAAAGGACATTCAACTTCTTCAAGCCTCTATAATTCGTAAGTTAAAAAACTGAATTATAATTAACAATCTTCAACATAATACAAGGAACGGATTTTACAGAGGAATTTATTGTGCATTGAAGTTTCGTTCATTTAATAAATAAGATTATATATTGTTTCTGAAACTCAGTTTTCATATTTTGCAAATTCAAGAAAATGATAAAAATATTTTGCTAGCTGGTGTTAGTAAGGCAAATTTAGACTTAAGTCTAAACACTGCCGTTTAAACTCATTTATTAAATAGTACTGTTTTGGGTTAGTTAATAGATGTCTTCTCTCTCATGCTTCTTTTTGTTTCTAGAAACAGAGCTGAACTTCTTCACTTGTATAAGAGGAAGAAGTCAATTTTCATTTTGTACTCTTCAGTTTTAGTAAATGACACTTTTGTGTTCTCTCTCAAGCTCTCTTTGAGTTTTTGCAACTTTACTCTCAAAATCCATAGCTAGAGTATAAAGATTTAAACTCAAGATTCGGAACTTTTTTCAAAAAAAATAAAAAAATTAAACTCAAGAATTATATTTTGTAATTTTCAAAATAATATTTATAGTACACAAAGAAAATCTTTTTTTTTTTTTGTTATTTTTTTTAGAAAATGATAATATAAAAATATTTGACACAATTGTTCTGTGCATCACTTAGCATAACAGTCTCAAATATTGTGTTTGTATTAAAAAATAAACTCATTAAATATTATTACTTAAGTTTAGTTATGGGCGTGTGGTTATGGAATGAATTGAATATATTTGGAGTTGACAAATTTGTTAATCCTACTTTGGCCCATGTCTAGCTCCTCTATGTTTTTCAAGGATTGTAATCCTGGGAAAAAATGAAACAAACTTAATTAAAAACTCCATAATAAGACATGAGAAATTTGATTAAACTTACCTTGAATATCAATAGATCTGTTCAATCCATTATCATATAGATACAAAGATTTTAATGAAGAGAGACCATCCAAAGATGATAATATGCTTTTGTTGAGGTTTTTATAACTTAAATCCATAACCTCCAAGTTACTCAAACCTGGAAATAGTCAAACAATTTTACAAGATTAAACAATTTCATATATTTAATTTAAAAAGTCCAATTATATCCTAAATTCACCGAAAAAAAAAAAGTTGAAAAAAAGTTCCAACGACCGACAACCCATGGCTGGTGGCCTGTGATTGTCACCGGAGTGATTTCGGAGACAACACAAGCATTAGAATGACGCTCTTGTAACGATCTATACATCTAGATTACTCTCATTGAAAAAACAATGTAACTTTTGGCCAAAAGAAAAGGAAAGAAAAATGGCGACCCTTAGTTTCTTCTTCTCCCATAGCCAAAACATAATTTATTTGCTAATTATTCTTACATACAATGATAGATCGTTTTACGAACAATACTCTGGTGTTGGCGGTGTCATCGGATGTTCTTCGGTGACTTTGCTAGTTTCGAACGCCGGTCACTAGTGATTGGCACTCACCGGTAATCATTTTTTTTCTTTTTCTTTTATATATTTATATATTAAGATAATTATGTTTATATTTGCTATTAAATTCATAATATTAACTAATAAATAATTAATGTTTAAATAAATTAATTAATACTTACCCTAATTATTAGGTCAATTAATTAAATGATTCGTAAAATAAAGTTGTTTAATATTAGAGCAATAATTAATGTCAATTAATATGGTAATTACTAAAATAAAATAATTATATAATGACATAATTGCTATATATAATTACATTAATAAATATAAGGATGAATTAGTAAATATTTGGTGTAGACGCAAAAATCTATCGTTACGGAAATAGGGACTGATCTTGTGAGGTTGAGGCCACTAGCGATCTATTACACCTGCACACATGAGAAAACAAGCATGAAACAGACGGAAAACACCAGGGTGGTGTTTGCAGTAGGCACTCCGGCGCTCAAGTCAGCAAGGCTGAGTGAGGCTAGTTTAGTGAGGGTTAGGGAAAGGAAAAGTTACTAGAAGTTTAGTCGAGGACTATGACTACGGCTGTAATGCGAAGTTCTCAAGTGGGAACTCCAGGGTCTAAAGGTGTAATGTTTCTGTCCTTTGTGAGAGGGCTGACCTTTGTTTAAATAGTGATTGTATGGTCTTCCAATCCTGGTGGGACTAGGAGTCCTTGTTGTGGCAGTCCACCCAAAGGGTGTAACCTTTGGCTCCCTTACCTCAGTAGGAAATAGAGTTTGAGTATGACTCAGATATGGAACTTGGAGGAATTGGGATAGTAGCTGACTTCTTTATCAAAGTTCAAGTAGCAGTGTAGTTCGTAGGTGACTGTGGGCTCCGAGTTATCCATAAGCCTAAAAGGTGTTCTAGGATCAAGAGGCCTAGGTCTAGATGGTAAAATCCAACTGCACTTCATACCGAATGGGCCTTATCTACGAAATTCTGACTTGGGCCCCATCGGGATTGGGCTTGGGCTTTCATCTTTGTTAGAGGTGTTTCCCTATTTGGGTCGAGGACATTTTTTGGCCCTAACAGTTTGCCCCCCCATTCTCTGAGTTAAGGAATGCTTAACTAAGAGAGTAGTCATTGCTTGGAGGCGTATTTGGTTAGCCTTCATGTTCAACCGGTTGATCGCATGATCGTGTTTGTAGTCAGTGAGCTCTTCGGTATGCCTGATCGGACGGATGAAGGTGAAACGTGGTCATGAACACACTCGGTGCCCTTAACTGAGCGGGAATGTGAATTCGACCTATAAGGGTGTTGTAAGTCGGTGTATGGAGCTGAGAGAATGGGTGTATGGGCAAACTGTCTGGTGAAGGTGTATTCGCTCGGTGTCTCAGACCGAATACGTGAATGAACGAGTTCTCGTGAGGGTGTATTTGCTCGGTGTGTCTGACCGAGTGCGTGAATGAACGATTATCTTGTGAAGGTGTATTCGCTCAGTGTGTTTGACCGAGTGGGTGTACCGAATGAGGTGAATGTAGTTGCCCCTAGGACAAGCGAGGCTAACCTGGGTGATGATGAGCCTGACAGGCAAGGGGGGAGTGGGGAAGACTCCGAAAGAGTTGGTGATTTTGGTAGTTCATCCTTTACCAGTAGTGGCTCTAAGGACGAGCCGAGTCGGCCAGGTGGCGGGATACTAAGCCGAGATTATTCGCTCATACTGAAGGATAATGACATGTGATAGATCCGGACAATGTATCATATTCTGAAATTCGTTGAGATTAGGGTGGCTCGATCATACGAGCGGGTCGACTGGGAAGCGAAGGGATGGGTGAACGCCTATGAGAAGTGGTTCCATGATGGGCTCAGGCTTCCCATCTCTCACCTTGTATGGGAGGTCCTGGACCATTTTAGGATTGCTTCGTATGGGTGGAGGTTACGTATGGCTCTAGAGGACCTTTGTGTGCGACATTAAGTGATGTTTGGGCTGCACGAGCTGCTCTATTCATACTTCCTAAAGGAGAACGATAAGGACAAAGATCGATACCTGCTGAACTTTAGAAACGAGCGGGCCCACCTCGTGACTGACCTCCGGTCAAGTGATAAGAATTGGAAGGACCGGTACTTTTTTATGCGAGGTGGTATAGTTTTTAGGGAGAGAGGCTAGGGCGATATCCCGTTCACTTGGCAAGCTACTGGTGAGAAACTTTGTCTTTATCTTGAATTTTGATTACTAAAATCTTATTATGTTTCTTCTTTGCAAAGCTTGAATTCAACCGAGTCGGGCAAAGTGGGGACGGCTTGGACGTGTAGACCTAGAAGGTTCTAGCTATTCCAAAGGCGCAGAGGGATTGGCGGGTGGTGTTGGAGAAAGCTCACCTCAGGACGAGTCATCTCCGGGCCGGAGTAGAAGCCATCCAGCGAGGTATCCCCTTCCCTTCGCTAAAGCAAACTTGGAGTGTGTTGCTAACTCGCTACTGCAATCATACCTTGTATGGTAAGTCGAGGCTGAATCCGCTAACTGTTGGAGAGTTTGCGATT
Organism: Pistacia vera; assembly: GCF_008641045.1. NCBI lineage: Eukaryota > Viridiplantae > Streptophyta > Magnoliopsida > Sapindales > Anacardiaceae > Pistacia > Pistacia vera. The sequence continues at coordinate 397,366 of NW_022196067.1, read as the reverse complement.
GCAGAAAAGCTAATGAAAAAGCTGACCGTCCCGAGTGTGAGCGAGTCTATTGCTAGGCGTTAGGAGAAATGGAAGAGGAGTCCTCGGCCACAGAGGAGAGGAGAGGAGAGCGGAAGATGTGATGGCAACTCCACCAAGTCATCAGCCTTCGGCTGGAGCTGGATCACCCAAGATAGTAGTCTTGGATGAGGAGACTAAGAGGATCACCTTCAGCATCCTAGCTTCTATATCGACCTACTCGGACGCGGCTTCCATGAGTCAGTTGGCCGACTTATTCCTATTCCCAGCTGACGAGACTCGTTTGAACCAGATGGGTGCGGTCGCGACTGCTGACTGGGGGGTTTCCCGTGCTTTGCCAGAGTTTTACTTTATTGTGTTTATTACAGACGTATACTGATCAAGTTGTTTTGTTATGTAGGCATTCACCAGTAGCCTGCACTTGAGGAAATCCATCGTGTCGCAGGAGAAGAGGATACAAGATGTATCAAGATCTAATGCCAACCTACGACAGAAGGAAGCGGCAGCGTAGAAAACTGAGCGGGAGAGCTAGCGATGTCTGAAAGAGGCCGATAGTGAGTTAGAGCGACTGAGGAGGGAGTTGGCCGAGAAGACTGCGGAGGTCGAGTCCCCGAGGGAGCAGTGCCTGAGCATTGTTGATGACGCCATCATTAGGGCAAAGGGAGAGCTCATGCTTGAGTACAAGGCCGGGAAAACCTCTCATTGGAACCTGGATGAGGACATCCAGCTCATGCAGGAGATGATGGACGAGGAGGAGGCCGCTGGGCATACGGAGGAGCAGATTGATGAGCAGGTGCTTGATTTTGCTAGCCAACCGGGGCCATCGATTATTGAGGATGTGAGCGGCCAGGCTGTAGGGGCGAGTGTTGGGGCTGGTGATAGAATGATCAAGTTAGAGGTGGGTGAGACGACTTGCACTGATGATACTAAGTTTTTTTTTTTTTTTTTTTTTTTTTTTTTTTTTTTTGGCTAATGTATTTTTGGGGCCTGCGATGCCCTTCCTTGGCATATGTGCCTTACTTTGTACTTGGAACTTAGCTGCTTGAGGTTTCTTTTATATTATTCTTGTGATTCTGTTTTGGTGTTTTCCTTGTGGGTGAATAAATTGATTACTTGTTTGTTTGTAGATGCACTAGGGGTTGAACCGCATTCTTGTGCTGCGATTTTGACGTGAACAAGTGACTGAGTGGTGTGGATTTTCTAGTGGATTGAGGATGTAACTTTAAGAATCGTTCTAGGCCGATCGAAGGTGTAACCTTAACAATCGGTTTGAGCCAATCGAGGGTGTGAACTTATGAATCGGTCTAAGCCAATCGAGGGTGTAAATTTAAGGATCGGTCCCAGCCGATCGAAGGTGTAAACTTATGAATCGGTCTGGGCCGATCGAAGGTGTAATACTTATGAATCGTTCTGAGCCGATCGAAGGTGTTATACTTATGAATCGGTCTGAGCCGATCGAAGGTGTAATACTTATGGATCGATCTGGGCCGATCGAAAGTGTAAACTTATGAATTGGTCTGGGCCGATTGAAGGTGTAATACTTATGAATCGGTCTGAGCCGATTGAAGGTGTTATACTTATGAATCAGACTGGGCCGATCGAAGGTGTAATACTTATGAATCGGTCTGAGCTGATCGAAGGTGTTATATTTATGAATCGGTCTCAACCAATCAAAGGTATAAATTATGAATCAGTTTGGGCCGATCGAATGTGTTAACAGTTCTATTGATGAATAATACTTTATTGTACTCGGGCCTTGAGGCCGACTGATGGTGAAGGAGGTGGATAGGCCCACTCATCCTTTTAAAAACAGAAAAAAGAAAAGGAGAAATGTTGATGGAGGAGTTAAACTAAAAGTAATAACGTTTGAGGTGGACTGCATTCCAACTATTGCTGATGTCTTTGCCTTTGGGAGTTTGGAGTCGGTAGGTGCCCTTCCCTACTTCCTTGGCAATTTTATAGGGACCCTCCCAGGTGGGGTTGAGCTTACCAGAGTTGACCTCCCTAGTGTTTTGGAAGATCTTGTGAAGGACCTAGTCACCAGTTTTGAAAGTTCTGATCCTGACGTTACGGTTGTAGTGTCGGGCAGCCTACTGTTGGTAAATTGCATTGTAAATTGCTGTCCGCTCGCGCAGTTCGTCGATGGTGTCTAGGTTGTGGCAGAGGTTTTGGCTGTTGGTTTCTCCGTCTACCCACTGAAGTCTAGTGAAAGAGACTAATACTTCGGCTGGGATGACTACTTCAGATCCATATGTGAGAGAGAAAGGGGTTTCACCCGTAGATGAGCGGGCTGTCGTCCGATAGAACCAAAGGACTCTGGGTAGTTCATCTACCCATGCGCCATTGGCTTTCTGTAGGTGTTTCTTTAAAGTCTGCGTGATAGTTTTATTTGATGATTCGGCCTGACCTTTGGATTGGGGGTTGTAGGGGGTAGAGAAGCTGAGCTTGATTCCCCACATGTCGCAAAAATCTCTGAAGCTTGAACTGATGAATTGAGATCCATTGTTGGTGATGATTTCCTTCGGTATCCCAAACCTATAGATGACATGCTTCCAGTTGAAAGCTTTTACCTCTCTGTCTTTGACTTATGCGAGTGCTTCGGCTTCGATCCACTTAGTAAAGTAGTCGGTGGTAGCCAACATGAAGACCCACTGCTCGGGTGCGGTCGGGAGCTTTCCTGCTATATCCATTCCCCACTTCATGAACGACTAAGGTGTGAGAGTGGAGCTGAGTCGTTCGGGTGGGAGGTGTGAGATGTGGGCGAACGTCTGGCAACTGTCACACTTTTTCACATAAGCGACTAAGTTAGTGCATATAGTTGGCCAATAGTAGCCAGCGGTGATCACTCGGTGGGCAAGGCTACGTCTTTCGGTGTGGTTTCCATATTCGCCTTCATGGATTTCAGCGAGAACTTGTTTGGCTTCTTCCAGGCTTATGCTTTTGAGCCAGGGACCAGAGAATGACTTCCTAAGGAGCTAGCCTTCGTATATAGTGAACCTGGTGGCTTTCGCTCTTAGGCGGCGTGCTTCATTCTTGTCGGTTGGGAGCTCATTATGTTCCAAGTATTTTACTATCTGAGTCATCCAAGTATCAGACAGTTCGATGTCCATCACTTCTTCGGGCGGCTCGTTCGCTGGTCCTTCCTTCCAGTCGATCGACCATTAGAGGAATAACAGAGGGATGAATGACTAGGAGGAATATTGAAGGGCTGAGCCGAGGTTAGTAAGGGCACTAGCATGGGTGTTCTCCATTCTTGGGACTTGGGCGATGGAGAACTCTTAGAAGGCGCCCTGCAATTCTTTAACCAGGTTCAGGTAGGTTGTCATCTTCGAGCCGCGAGTTTGGTAAGTGCCTTATAGCTGGTTAACCATGAGTTGGGAGTCAAACTTTACCTTCAGCTTCCTTACTCTGATTTCTTTGGCTAAGGAGGGTCCAGCGATGAGAGCCTCGTATTCAGCTTCGTTGTTGGTGCATTTGAATCCACATCGTATAGCCCGTTGGACGACATCTCCTTCTGGAGTAGTAAGTACAATACCGAGCCCGCTCCCATTCACGTTGCTTGAGCCATCTACTAAGAGAGTCCACTTTGGAAGTGATCCACTATTCATGCACAGTAACTCTTTTTCTGCTTGGACGGTGATGTTCGGAGTGAAATTAGCAATAAAGTCTGCCAGCGCCTGGGATTAGACAGCTGTGCGTGGTTTGAAAGATATGTCGAACTCGCTAAGCTCTACTGTCCATTGTGTGAGTCGGCCTGATAACTCTAGCTTGTGTAGTATCTTCTTAAGTGGGAATGAGGTGAGTACGACTATGGAATGACATTGAAAGTATGGCCTGAGCTTCCTGGATGTATAGACGAGGGCGAGGGCTAGTGCAAGTTTCTCCAGCTGACTATATCGTGTCTTTGCATCGAGGAGTGACTTGCTTACATAGTAGACTGGTAGTTGCTTCGTATTATCCTCCCGAACTAACAATGTCGAAATTGCTATCTCTGAAACTGCCAGATAGGTGTAAAGCTTTTCCCTACCCTTGCGCTTGGAGATGAGTAGGGCGTGGGGGGGAAGGGAGAGGTTAGGTATCTCTTCAACTGATGCAAGACCTCTTCACAGGAGGAGGTCCATTCAAATTTCTTAGATTTCTTTAGTGTGTTGAAGAAATTGTGGCACTTGTCGGCGGATCTGGAGATGAAACGGCTCAAGGCGGCCACTCGTCCTACTTGGCATTGGACATCCTTGATCCAAATTAGTGATGGTATGTCGAGGATTGCTTAGATTTGATCAGGGTTGGCTTCTATCCCACGCTGAGTTACCATGCATCCTAGGAATTTCCCTGATGAAACCCCGAACGAGCATTTGGTCAGATTCAACTTCATGTTATACTTCCTTAGGATGGTGAATGTCGACGGATCTGGAGATGAAACGGCTCAAGGCGGCCACTCGTCCTGCCAGGCACTGGACGTCCTTGATGCAAGTTAGTGATGGTATGTCGAGGATTACTCAGATTTGATCGGGGTTGGCTTCTATCACACGCTGAGTTACCATGTATCCTAGGAATTTCCCTGATGAAACCCCGAACGAGCATTTGGTAGGATTCAACTTCATGTTATACTTCTTTAGGAAGGTGAATGCCAGGCTGAGGTGGTCGAGGTGCTGCTTGGCCATGAAGGACTTGACAAGCATGTCGTTGATGTACACTTCCATGGTGTCCCTAAGGTGTTCAACAAACATCCTGTTGACTAGCCGCTGACAGGTAGCCCCGATGTTCTTGAGGCCAAATAGAATCACTTTGTAGCAGTAGGTCCCCCTTTTTGTAATGAAGGCTGTTTTCTCCTCGTCGTCCAGGTGCATCAAAATCTAATTATACCCTAAGAAGGCATCTATAAAGCTTAGGAGTTCATGGCCTATTGTCGCATCGACCATCATAGTGGCACTTGTTGGCGGATCTGGAGAGGTTAGGTATTTCTTTAGCTGTTGCAAGACCTCTCCACAAGAGGAGGTCCATTCAAATTTCTTATATGTCTTTAGCGTGTTGAAGAAATAGTGGCACTTGTCGACGGATTTGGAGATGAAACGGCTCAAGGCGGCCACTCGTCCTGCTAGGCGTTGGATGTCCTTGATGCAAGTTGGTGATGGTATGTCGAGGATTGCTCGGATTTGATCGGGGTTGACTTCTATCCCACGCTGAGTTACCATGTATCCAAGGAATTTCCCTGATGAAACCCTGAACGAGCATTTGGTCGGATTCAGCTTCATGTTATACTTCCTTAGGACGGTGAATGTCGGTGGATCTGGAGATGAAACGGCTTAAGGCGGCCACTCATCTTGCTAGGTGCTGGACGTCCTTGATGCAAGTTGGTGATGGTATGTTGAGGATTGCTCAGATTTGATCGGGGTTAACTTCTATCCCATGCTGAGTTACCATGTATCCTAGGAATTTTCTTGATGATACCCCGAACGAGCATTTGGTAGGATTCAGCTTCATGTTATACTTCCTTAGGACGGTGAATGCCTGGCTGAGGTGGTCGAGGTGCTGCTCGGCCATGAGGGACTTGACGAGCATGTCGTCGATGTACACTTCCATGGTGTCCCCGAGGTGTTCAATGAACATCCTGTTGACTAGCCACTAACAGGTTGCCCCGACGTTCTTGAGGCCAAACAAAATCACTTTGTAGCACCAACTCCCTCTTTCTGTAATGAAGGTTGTTTTCTCCTAGTCGTCTGGGTGCATCAAAAGCTGATTATACCCCGAGAAGACATCTATAAAGCTTAGGAGTTCGTGGCCTGTTATCGCATCGACCATCATGGTGGCACTTGTCGGCGAATCTAGAGAGGTTAGGTATCTCTTCAACTGTTGCAAGACCTCTTCACAGAAGGAGGTCTATTCAAATTTCTTAGATTTCTTTAGCGTGTTGAAGAAATGGTGGCACTTGTCGACGGATTTGGAGATGAAACGGCTCAAGGCGGCCACTCGTCCTGTCAAGCGTTGGATGTCCTTGATGCAAGTTGATGATGGTATGTCAAGGATTGCTCGGATTTGATCAGGGTTGGCTTCTATCCTACGCTGATTTACTATGTATCCCAGGAATTTCCCTGATGAAACCTTGAACGAGCATTTGGTCGGATTCAGCTTCATGTTATACTTCCTTAGGACGGTGAATATCGGTGGATCTGGAGATGAAACGGCTCAAGGCGGCCACTCGTCCTGCTAGGCGCTGGACGTCCTTGATGCAAGTTGGTGATGGTATGTCAAGGATTGCTCGGATTTGATCAAGGTTGGCTTCTATCCCACGTTGAGTTACCATGTATCCTAGGAATTTCCCTGATGAAACCTCGAACGAGCATTTGGTAGGATTTAACTTCATGTTATACTTCCTTAGGATGGTGAATGCCTGGCTGAGGTGGTCGAGGTACTGCTCGGCCATGAGGGACTTGACGAGCATGTCGTCGATGTACACTTCCATGGTGTCCCCGAGGTGTTCAATGAACATCCTGTTGACTAGCCGCTGATAGGTAGCCCCAGAGTTCTTGAGGCCAAACGGAATCACTTTGTAGCAGTATGTCCCCCTTTCTGTAATGAAGGATGTTTCCTCCTAGTCATCTGGGTATATCAAAATCTTATTATACCCTGAGAAAACATTCATGAAGCTTAGGAGTTCATGGCCTGTTGTCGCATCGACCATCATGTCGATATGCGGGAGTGGCAATGAGTCTTTAGGGCATACTTTGTTTAAATCCGTGAAGTCTATACAGACCCTCCATTTTTCGTTCTTTTTCTTCACCACCACCATGTTTGCCAGCCAGTCAGGATAATGGACTTCTCTGATCAGGCCATTATTCAGTAATTTGTCGACCTCGTCATTGACGATCCGATTACATTCTGGTGTAAATTTCCTACACCTCTGCTTCACTAGGGGGTGATTCGAGTCTACTTTGAGGTGGTGGACGATTGCTTCTAGGCTGACTCCTATGATGTCAGTGTGATGAGGGGTAGCTTGGGTAACTAGCTTATCATCTTCGAACTGGATTACCTGGTTGGTGTGCAGCCGGGAGGGCGGATGGATGGATTGGACTTCTAGGTGATGGTTGGCTCGATCATAATGCTTGGCTGAGGAGTAGTTTAGCCTACTGATCTCCAACCCACCAGAGATAATGGAGTAGAAACCCTTTGGTGTTGGTTCTCGAGGGAGAAGGGGGGGAAGGGGGATGCTTCCTTCAAGCTTTTCTGGCTAATTGTATTCTTCCCTTTATCCGTCAATAGATCTCGGAGATGTCCCCCCTTTCAGTAGCACGGCGAATTTCAACTGTAGGGCGATGCAGTCCTCGGTGTTATGACCATGGTCGCCGTGGAATTCGTACCACTTGGTCTTGTCCCTCCATGCTTCAGGATTGAGGTTGTTCAGCCACTTAATGATAGGTCCCATTCCTTTCATGATTGCCACGACTTGGGCTGGTTCGACATTGAGGTTGTACTCCTAAATTTTGTATTGGCTCGACCCGGATGGTCTGTTGTCAGTTCTAATTGGCGGACGATCGTATGGCCTCTTAACCTTGTTTAGGTTGCGTGGAGGGGGTTGGTAACGGGGCTCAAACGATTTAGACTCTGACCTTCTATCGTTCCACCTTTGGGGACGGTCGTCGTACCTGGCATGCCTCATCCTGTTCATTTCATCTTCCTCCCACCTTATTTGAATTACAGCTCTAGCTAAGACGTCTTCCATCGTGGTGTAACTGAGCTTTTTTAGGTCTTTGTATAGTTCTCTGTTCGGAAGGAGACCCTTTCTGAAGGCGTCTACTACTGTCTCTAGGTTACAGGAAGGGATGAAGATTTTTTCTTTGTTGAACCTGTTGACGTATTCTCTTAGCGATTCCCCTTTCTTCTGATAGACTTTATACAGATCGACTGATAGTTTCTCGAGCTTCTTACTGCTGGCGAATTGTTCAACGAAGGTGTTAGTAAGCTAGGCGAAGGAGTTGATTGAACAGTTTGGGAGGTTGGTATACCATTGAAGTGCTGGGCTGGAGAAGCTTGAACCAAAGCTTTTACACATCCAGGCTTCCCTCAGTGCTCAGGGTATCGATACGGCGAACATCTGCTGCTTGTAGAAGGCTATGTGATTGTCTGGGTTGGTTGTTCCGTCATAGGGCTTTATGTTGGGAATGGTGAACTTGTGTGGTATCTCAGCTAGCGCGATTGCGTCTACAAAGGGTGAATTGGCATAACAGTTAGGTTGTCTCTTTTTCGTTGGGATTGGCATTTCGATATGCGCCTCATCACCGCCTCTATGTCGGCCAGTCTCTTGGTCAATATTTGTTCCATAGGAGATATGGATACCACTAGGTCGTCCTGGTTAACTTGGTTGGCCATGCGATTCGCGCCTGGTGCGTTTCAGTGGGTCAATCCGCGGGGTTTAGTATGACAGATCACTCTGTTATTCGCCACTGGGTAGCTTTTATCCCTAATCATTCCCTTCGGTTGGATGACTCCCCTTGTGACCAATCGAGTGTTTCACCCCACATGGATTGTAAGGGGTGTTATTTGGGATTCGTTTGGCCCATTGGGATGAATGGACTCGAGTGGGGTAGTTTGAAGGAGTGGGGGATCACTCGACCTATGAGGATGAGCCGAGCCGAGCCGAGCCAAGTGGTGTTTGGGTAGGGATTACTGACTGAAGGTGGGATGGGATGGTGAGGATGGGTGGTTCTTGTTGTGGTAGGCTTTCTATCACTTGGATGCCTTGATCTCGTGCCTGAAGCGGATCGACTGAGAATGGCTCTATTGGCGGCCGCCGTTCCCTATCAGTCAAGGCTGAATCATTAACTAACGACGAACATAGCTGGCGCGACCTCGTATCCAAGATTGCGGGTCCATGCTCTGGAGTCTGGAGAGGTTGCATAGACGAAACTGAGGCGCAAAACCGATTGGATGGTACCTAACACGGTAGAAGCTCAAGATCATAAAACTGACTTACCTTCTCTTTTAGAGATTGGTTCTCGGCCCTAATGGAGGCATTTTCGGTTTGGATGACAGTGTTCTCAACTTCCAGTGTAACCACCTTGTTTGAGTGCTATTGCATGAGGGCGGTCAAAGCCTTAAGTTTGGCCTCGAGGCCATGATTAGTGTTATTAGAATTGTCAGCCATGGAGAGTTTCTTCACGTAATAGGGTTTGTTGAGATGAATGATTGCCAAAGGCCCCACGGTGGGTGCCAACTTTAGATGCAAAAATCTACTGTTACGGAAAGGGGGACTGATCCCGTAAGGTTGAGGCCACTAGTGATCTGCTGCATCTGCACACGTGAGAAAACAAGCATGAAGCAGACGGAAAACACCAACGTGGTGTTTGCCGTAGGCACTCTGACGCTCAAGTCAGCAAAGCTGAGTGAGGCTAGTTTAATGAGGGTTAGGGAAAGGAAAAGTTACTAGAAGTCTAGTCGGGGACTGTGACTACGGTTGTAATGCGAAGTTCTCAAGTGGGAACTCCAGGGTTTGAAGGTGTAATGTTTCTGTCCTTTGTGAGAGGGCTGATCTCTGTTTAAATAGTGACTGTATGGTCTTCCAATCCTAGTGGGACTGGGAGTCCTTGTTGTGGTAATCCACTCAAAAGGTGTAACCTTTGGCTCCCTTACCTCAGCAGGAAAGAGAGTTCGAGCGTGACTCAGATACGGACCTTGGAGGAATTGGGATAGTAGTTGACTTCCTTATCAGAGTTCAAGTAGGAGTGTAGTTCGTAGGCGACTATGGGCTTCGAGTTGTCCGTAAGCCCAGAAGGTGTTCTAGGATCAGGAGGCCTGGGTCCAAATGGTAAAATCCGACTGCACTTCATACCGAATGGGCCTCATCTACGGAATTCTAACTTGGACCCCATCGGGATTGGGCTTGGGCTTTCATCTTTGTTAGAAGTGTTTTCCTATTTGGGCCCAGGACATTTTTTGGCCATAACATTTGGTCAATTAATTAAATGATTAATAAATATAAGGATAAAGTAATTAATACTTACCTTAATTATTAGGCAATTAATGAAATGATTCCTAAAATAAAGTAGTTTAATACTAGAACGATAATTAGCGTCAATTAATATAATAATTACTAAATATAATAATTAATATAAAATTACATTAATATATATAAGGATAAATTAGTAAATACATATATAAAAAATTTTAATTGGATATCATTAAACGACAAAAACAATACAAAACTTATGTCTAAAATTATTAAGACCAATTTGGTGTTTAGCGGGACCAAACTCTATTCAGTAATAACAACTTCAGTTTTTCTTTCTTTGAAATCATTCTCTATTTTACAATTTAAAAACCTAAAAATAAATTTTTTTTTTAAAAGTAATAAAAATATTGTTCGCTAGTCTGTGTATTTGAAAATCAAGATTCAGAATAACCATTTTTTTTTTTTTTTTTTTTTTTTAAAGGAACTCAGAATTATATTTTGGAAATTTTAAAACAAAGTTTATAGAACACGAAATTTTTTTTCCCCTATTTTTTTTGTTATAATGTCAAAATCCTTTTAAATTAATATTTCATTACATGAAAAAATATTTTTCATTTTTATTTTAAAAACAATTTCAAAAATAGTTTTACAGACTATTTTTATATATGTAACATAATTAAATATTCTTACTTAAATATAAATACTTAATTGTCAATCTCATATATCTCATATGCAACTCCTTTTAATTTTTCAAGGAATGTAACCCTAGGAAAAGATTAAACAATTTCACAAGGTTAAACTCTTTCATATACATAATTTAAAAGTTCAATTACCAAAAATCACCACCCCCCCCCCCCCCCCCCCCCCCCCCCCCCCCCCCCCAAAAAAAAAAAGGTTGAAATTAAGAGAATGAGAAGCTAGCTTATTACCTTGAATATTAACAACTCCTTTCAATTCATTACCATATCGATACAAATACTTTAATGAGGAGAAACCAGTTAGAGATGATAAGATGCTGTTGTTGAAGTTCTTATAAGCTAAACTCAATTCCTCCAAGTTACTCAACCTTGATAACCTCTCGAAACCTACAAATACTCAATCATTTTCAGGCGAATAAATTGCTTCATGCATATTATCATATAATGTATCACAAAATTATTCACAAAATATTGAAAACATAAATCAATAAGTAAAAGTAAAATTCCAACTTTAATGTTTTCGAGATCTTTTCCAATATTTTGATTAAATATGCATACAAGTCTAATTGATTGAATTTATGTAGATAAATCCAACTGATTGAATATCTATTAAGAATATAACTTTTAAGAGTTTGAAAATATGTTGAAGTCCTCAAATTTAGTTGCAAAGGAGAGACTTTTAAGGAATTTGTAATAATGTGAAATCATTTTATTAAAATCTTATGGTACTAGCTAGATGCAAAGAAATTTACAGGAAATTAAATATGAACCTGAATGTAAAAATAATAAAGTTGAAGGGAGTAAGACAATTGGCCTTCGTTCTCAATACAACCAGCTATAGAGTTGTAACTTAAGGGATTGTAGTTGTTGGAAGGGAGAAAACAAAGAAGCATTTAGATACCAATCTCCAAAATTCCAATCCCTTGTAATAGAAAGATCCAATTTGATGACTTTGCCAGTGATGTTGTCGCACTTAACTCTTTCCCATCTAAACACTTTGAATTCTCCACCCAATTGTAAAGATAATTATCAGAATTGAAAAAAGGTTTAAGTTGTAAGAGAGCAATTCTCTCTTCCTCCCAACACCCCTCTCCTAAAGAAACCAACATCATTACTAACAACACCCAAAACCTCTTAGAATCGATCTCTTTATACACTCTAAAGCTTCGTGATTTTTTGTTCAATAATGTTCTTATAGTAATATTACTTAACAAGATGTTCTATCAAACCATAGTTTAAGAACAATGAAAGCATTTACAAGTATTTTACCAAAGAACATTAGTGTTAAATCAAGTTTAATTTTAATTAAAATAAATAATTATATGTTGAATAGATATTTTAGGGGAAAAAAAAAAACATTTACAAGTACGATATGAAAGAAGTATAATTGGTGGAAATCATATTCTAAATCAAATCAATTAAAAGGCTTGACCTCCTATACAAATCTATCCAACTAAGAGTACAATTTGCAATTGCACAATTGTTTATTTCTCAATTCGTTTCTATTTTTTCATTCATTTCTTCGAGTACAATTTGCAATTGCACAATTGTTTATTTCTAAATTCGTTTCTATTTTTGCATTCATTTCTTTTTCCCTTTTCTTAGCTCTCAGTGCTTTGGTTATCAAAGTCTCCATCACTTGAAAATTAATGTAAAGAATTGAATTTTGGGATTAAAATTGAATAAATTGGCCGTGTTAAGGGTTTGAGAAATTAAGGTTTGTTTTGAAAAGATAGAAAATTGATGTGATGACACATCTTTTTAATATAACCACGTAACACGGCTTGACCTTTTTTAGTGATTTTTCCATCTCAAAATAACTAAAATTTCTATTCTTTTGAAAGTTATATTACAATTTCCACACTTGTTTTGAACGTCAAAGATTTCAGATAACAACAACATAGAAATAGACATTTTATTAATTATTTTCCAAAAAAAGAAGAAAAAAACCGTTTCTTTTGAAATATTGTTTTTTAGTTTTTGGCTTATCTTATCTTATACTTCAAATCGAATGTGGAAATTTTTTATGTTAGTTGTATTGACTTGTTGACTTGGACGACTATCAACTTCTTCTACAGTGTTGTGAGCATTACCTCATTTTCCAAGTCAATATAATTGGTTAAAACTTATGGCAGAATAGGGTTATTTTCGATATAAATTATTTTTATTTCTAAAAAAAGAATCTCTTTAAGAATTAATAATAATATTTAAGTTCCAACACTACATAATTTATAAGAGTATGTGGAGATTTCATAGGATTTTAGCTGTATTAATTAAAGTTATATTTTATTTCTTTTATTTATGACCTAAATTAGTGTATCACTTTTATGAAATGTAATTGAACTTTTTAAGTTATTAGATTGGAATTAGTACATTTTCAGTGCACGTCTTGGCTCTATTTCAATTTCAAGGAACTAATTTAATGACACATCTTTTTAATATAACCATATAATACGGCTTGACTTGATCTCCTTTAGTGGTCTATTCATCTCAAAGTAACCAAAATTTTTTTTCTTTTGAAATTTATATTAGAATTTCCACACTTATTGATAAAAATAAGGAAGAAAAGATGGATTGTTGGCAAATCAATTTCATAAAATTAATTAACATGGCTTGACTTCCTCTAGTGATGTATCCAACTTGATTTACAATTTGCAATCACACACTTGTTTTTGTTAGAAGACTTTGAATAAGCTTTATCCAAATTAGGAGTTATATTAATGTAGCTAGCTTATTTTTCTGTTCTTAGATCACATGTATCAATATATCTCCACTTTATTTGGTTCATGTAGAATAACTACTAAAAATAAAATTTTGTGTAGGTAAATGATTTATCAATTAGAGTTTACCATTAAACCACCATATTCTATTCTATTTTAATTAAATATTGATTATTTTATCTTGATTATCTCAAAACATTATAAGATAAAAAATAAAAACAAAAGACTTTTTCCATTTTTTTTTTTTAATATCAAAAGCAACCACCAAACATTATAACCTTTACATTGCTTAAAAATGTGCAATCTCAAATTAATTCAATCAGCTTGAGAATCTATGTAAGCTGGGCATTCCAATTATGTTGACTAGTTGACTTAGAGGGACTATCAACCTTTTCTTATAGTGTTGCATAACGTAACCTAATTTTCCAAGTCAAGCTATTTGGTTAAAACTTATGGTAGAACGGGTCATCTACGACATAAATTATAAATTTCTTTCTTCTATTAACAATTATTNGGTGAGGTTTTCTACATTTTATATCGAATTGAAGCGTGTAATCATCAATAAATCTACGGGTTGGTGTGATTGTCAGGATATTATCTGTCTTCACGTCCTGTTTTCCCTTTTTCCAAGCTGACTTTGCATGTCTCGCTGCAGAGAAACGGACGCGTGTGAGCTCCATGCTTATTTGCAGGTCTGACGTGCGTACATTGTCCTGACGGGGGCAGGTCACCCGTAATGCGACTCATCCCACGTCAGCCCTTTGTTTTCCCGGGTATAACACACATCAAGCTAATAACATTTACATTGCTTAAAATGTGCAATCTCAAATTAATTCAATCAACTTGGAATCTATGTAAGCTGGGCATTCCAATTATATTGACTAGTTGACTTAGAGGGACTATCAACCTTTTCTTACAATGCTGTATAACGTAATTTAATTTTCCAAGTCAAGCTATTTGGTTAAAACTTATGGCAAAACGGGTCGGCTACAACATAAATTATAAATTTTTTTCTTCTATCAACAATTATTGTCCTTTTCTTGACTTTGAAGCAAACTATTAACTTCTAAGTCAGTTTCATGTCTCCTCAATTCACCTTAACATATTATGGCAAAAATAAAGTTTTAATGATTTACCAGTATAAAAAATTTAAGGTTTTTTTTTGTATATTAATTGTAAAACATAATTATACTTTGTTTACATAAAAGAATGTGTTTAATTTTATAGTTTCCCTTGAGTTGTTTTTCCGTTGACCCATTTTGACACAACAATTCCTTGAATTGGGCACTGATTTTTGCATGTGAGTGTGAACTTTGTTCAAGAAGTTAATTGACAGCATTCTAAAAATTTGAAAAAAAAAAAAAAAAAAAAACCAAAAACAAAAATCAACCTGTGAATTTACGTTAGCTGGTTTTCCAAGTGTATTGACATAGAGTACTTGGTTAAAACTTATGAAATGGGTCATTTATGGTATAAACTGATTCCTATAAACAACTACTGTCCTTCTCTTAGACTTGAACACGTTTGTGTCAGAAAAAATCTAATGTGTCAGGATTATGATAGAAATTATTTTTTGTGTTATTCCTTGACTTTAGAGCGAGAGCAATGTTGTAAAATTCACAAATTTAATTTCTTTTCAGCACATTAATCATGAAATGCAATACATAATTTGTTTATACATGAGAGAATGAGTTAATTTTATGAAAACTTTTATTATCAACTTCACAAATTTAACGAACTTTATATCTCTAAACAACCAGAAGTTGAATTTTCATCACAAAATTGATTGTCTCTATGAGTGTGTGTGTGGCTGTTTCTTGGAAATTTATTCAAAGGATTTTAAATTTTGAATAAAATAATAAATATAAAACTTTGTACTGAATAATAATTTCTTGATGCGTTCTTCATGTCTAAAAGTATTGTTTCAATAAGATTCACAGAATATAAAATAGTAAGCAATTATTTGATCAGTTGGGTCAAAGATGAAGACTTTTTCATATATATTTCTCCAATTAAAAATCCTCACTATCACGACCATTACTAAGTCCAATAAAGGCTTTTCTAACCGAGTGAAACTTGATTCTCCTTTGAAACCCAGAAAAGGATCCGGCTCTAGGATCAGAATTCTCTTGAAGGTCCATTTCCTTCTTCCATTGGCAAATATCCCCTGGTTGAAAAGATTGTGAGAATCCTAAGACTAATTAAAGAGATAACCACTAAAAATTTCCAGAGAAACAAACAGAAATCTGAGAGAAAATGCAGAACTTGAAGAATAGGGAAATTTTCTGGAAACTTGACATTTTATTGATTTTGGATTAAAGTTCTAAATTGATTACAATCTATTTTATACCAAGTAAAATACACATTGCACACTTCATCATCAGCATCAGTAAATTGAACGGCTGCAGTTGCGTTTCTGCACTTTCTCCTTTTCAGCTTTATATTTACAAAACGCAGCACTTCATTAATTGACTGATTCATCAAAACGCAGCACTTCATTAACTTGTTGATCACCAAAACGCAGCACTCAATTAAACTCAAAACCCAGCAACTTTGATGTGAAACGGCAAACCGCAGGACTTCAATTGAACTCAACGCAGAATGAAAAACCCAGCAACTTTGATCTAAAATGGCAGCGTTCAACTAAAAGAATTTAACGCCACTTAATAGAAGCTGTTAATCGAACCATTGAGCAGTAAACATTTTTGAAAAAACAAACGGAAACTGTTGCAGAGAACCGTTGAGCAGTGAATATTTTAAAACTGGAAGCTTGAATATGAATCTGTAAACTGGAAACTAGAAAGAACAGAGTTCTCTGTCATGAACTGGAAACCGTTGATTCCGTAAAATATGCTAATCAACTCACTAGAGAGATACCGGAAAGCTTGTCCAACTGCTTAGTTTTACGGGGATTGTATCTCGGTGATAATCGTCTCTCTGGTAGGATCCCAAGATGGTTGGGGAATCTAATGTCATTGTTGGATCTTATGATGACCAATAATAGTATTTCGGGGATTTACCATCTTGTTTCAGCCCTTCAAGAATTAAACAAGTTCACTTGTCTAGAAATATGTTACAAGGACAATTAACAGATGCATTTAGCAAGAGATCTTCCTTGGTGACATTGGATCTTAGACATAACCAATTCAACGGTACCATCCCAAATTGGATTGGCAAACTTTCTCAATTAAACTACCTAATCTTAACTAATAATAGTTTTGAAGGTGAAGTGCCAGTTCAATTGTGTCGGCTACACAAATTACGCTTGATTGATCTTTCTTATAATGGTCTTTATGGTCAAATTCCTCTGTGTTTTGATCTCACTGCACTCTATGAGAAAGATGAGGATGCTGTAGCTCCAAGCTTTGATACTTTTCAGAATTTAGCTCCAAGTTCTAATACTTTTCAGAACATAGCTCCGTCTGATGGTCCTACCCTGGTTGAACAAGGGCCTTCTATGAAAACGGAGGAAACAATAGATGTCTCATGGAAGAATATGTCCTACACTTACAAAGGACTAACCCTCACATTGATATATGGAATTGATCTATCTTGAAACAATCTAATGGGTAAAATTCCTCCTCAAATTGGTAATCTTACCAGGATTGTTAAACTCAATTTATCCCACAACAGATTGACAGGGTCCATCCCAAAGACATTTTCAACTCTTAAGAAAATTCAAAGATTGGATCTTTCTTATAACAACTTAAATGGAAACATCCCTCCAGAGCTTGTTGAGCTAAATTCCTTGTATGTCTTCAACGTGGCACACAATAACTTATCTGGCAAGACCCCTAGGCAAACTGCAAAATTTATAACTCTTGGGAAAATTAGTTATGAAGGAAATTATCTTTTTTGTGGATGGCCACTGCAAAAAAAAATGTGAAGGAAATGGATCACCATCGTCGATGCCAAAAGCTTCAATTGAGAATGGAGTAGATTACAGTTTCATTGACATTGGTATCTTTTGCATCAGTTTTAGATGCCACTAAGGCGTAGTTTCAAATAATCATTCTTAAAATTCCTTAACAATTTAATATTTTGTTCATTTCTATTATTCTCCTTGTTATGCCTGGAAAAGTAGGGTTGACGCGGAGCCCTGTCAGCGTAAGTGGTCAGAGCTTAGGTAAGTCCAATAACCATTCAGACACAGCCACGTCGCACGCTGACGCAAGCAGCATGCTCTTGCCAGTGCAGTAGGTATGCGTCATGCTGGTGAAAGGCTGGAGGCGATCCACTTGTCCAATCCTTGCAAGAGTCGAGTAAATCACTCGAGCAGGTGAGCAACGGGACGCAAGGAAGGATTTGCACGGCAATCTGACCCACTCCTTGATTTAGTAATCATTACCTCACTTCATCCCACTATAAATAAAGGGATCCTCTCCCGTTTGTGGGATTGACTAATTTCTCTCTGATATAGCATATGTATATTCTCTCTCTCTCTCTCTCTCTCATGTAATCTCTTGTAAATTAGCTCGTTGAACGCGACCTGATCTCATATATTAATTATACAATACCAGTGGACGGAGGATTCACTTATTTAAGCATTCGAACCACTTTAAACACCGTTCTCCACCCTTTATTCAGCTCAATACCCCCCGTACATGTGTGTCATCTGAGTCAGCTCAGCATTTCCCACGTGCGTTTAGTTGGTGTCAAAATCAAGCATCAACACTCCTGAACAGAAGAATTACTTATAACCATCTCAGCTAGAAAAATACTATTACTATGTTAATTCAAACAAATACGATAAAATCTTGATTCAAACAAATAACAGCGTAAGAGACTTTTCACACTTGATAACCAAGTAGCCTCTTCTTATTCCCCTTGTCAAGTAATTCACCACAGAGGTTTTGCCGTAAATGACTCAAACATTAGTTCCCTATATTTTTCATCTGAAGACTAAGAAAATAAGTACCTTGTAAACAGGGCCATATATTTCCACCTTGTCTAAGCTTATTATCAACATAAATCACCGCCGTGTGTTGATTTATGTTGTTCATCCTAACTTAATACATAGAAAACAAGCTTCTTCGGGTTCTTTTGATCTGTGGTTTCAATTTTGAGGATTGCAGAAACTTTCAACATGGATGGCCCATCATCTACAACTTCTTGAACACATGGCAGAGCTATTCGCAAGCACCTCAAATTAAATCAAGCTTAATCTTGGCCAACAGCCATTACTTCTGATTCCAATTTTCACTGGATTTTCCTGAACGCATCTTTTTCCTTGTATTGAAATATAAATTTAAGAGTGTTGTAATCCAACGCGAGATTCCCAAACTCCAAACACACAATCTCACCAATTGATCAATAAAGCAAATACAAAGACAAACACAAAGACAAGGATTTTTATTGTGGTTCACTTACCCAAATTGGATAAGCTACATCCACATTGAGCTCCAGTAAACTTGGGGCTCACTGCACTAGAGATCAAGATTTGTTACAAATACAACTTGATTCAACAGAATCAAATCACTCACTCCCTGTAACTCTCTCAAAGACTCACCTGTAACCTTTCCTATATGAGAATACTAACCAGATCCTCATAACCTGAAGGAAACACAACCCTCAAACACGATTACTAGATTCGCAACGAATTACAAGTCTATGAGAAACAAGAAATCAAAAAACCCTAATTTCTAAGAACTTAATCGCAAAATCAGAGAGTATATTGCACTATGTAATTTGACTAAATTGCATTCTTTTATACTTGTACTATTGGAGAATCTTAGCTGTTAGATTATGCAGCAATCAACGATTAGGATCAGTCTTGGAGCTTTAGAGTGAAACGACATTGTTTAAGTAATGCCCAATGACACCGTTTTGTGCTTCACCATTCAACATTCTCCACCTTGAAGCTTAATACTCCCTACTTAATTTAAGTCACTCTAGTACAACTACCTCCTAAGAACCCTTCTCAGCTCTATAATTTGCTGCCTATTTTATGAACAACAAGTTCAAACAGTGTTTGAACTTTGTAACAATTACTACCTTTGTGCCCATGTCGGTTGGGTTGTCCTCTGTTGATATCTTCTTCAGATCAATGATTTCCTGAGCCACCAAGTCCCTTACAAAGTGGAATCTTACATCTATATGTTTTGTCCATTCATGGTAGATAGGATTCCTACTCAAGTGGATTGCACTCTGGTTGTCAGAAAAAAACTATTACCTCTTCATCAATCAACTCCACCTCGGACAGCAGCCCCTTAAGCCACAATGCTTCTTTGAATACATCTGCCACAGTAATGTATTCTGCTTTCGTGGAGGAAAGTGCCACAATGGGTTGAAGCTGTGACTTCTAACTTATGCAATTTCCTCCCAATGTGAAGTAGAATGAAGTGGTAGACTTTCTTGTGTCCCTATCCCCTGCAAAGTCAGAATCTAAAAAACCCATAAGATCAAGTGAATTTGCTATTTTCTCATATTCCAACCCAACATATATAGTACTGTTAATGTATTTTAATAACCATTTCAATGCTGACTAGTGTTCTATACCTAGATTGGACATAAAATGACTAAGAAGAGAAATATCATAGGATAGATCAGGCCTGGTACTAATTATTGCATACATAACAGACCCTATAACATTAGCATAAGGTACCTTTTCCATTCTAACTAATTCAGCATCAGACTTAGGGCACTAAGTCTTACTAAGCATAAAATGGTTGGCTAAAGGCATGGAAACCAACTTAGAATCAGACATTCCAAACTTGGAAACCAGTTTCAATAGGTAGAAGGACTGTTGAAGTTTCAGTTCACAGCCCTCCCTGTTTCTGTCAATCACTATCCCTAAGATCTTTTTAGCACTTCTTAGGTCTTTCATATCAAACTCAAAATTCAACCTAGACTTTAAATCAGTTATCCTAGATTTTGATTTACTAATCAATAGCATGTCATCCACAAAAAGGAGCAAGTATATAGGCATATCAGCATTCAAGTCATAGTGAAAACAACTATCATATTCACTTCTATTGAATCCAATACTAGTAATAAGGTATCAAACCTTTTATACCATTGTCTAGGGGCTTGCTTAAGCCCATATAAAGACTTATGCAAAAAAACACACATGATCAAGGAAGTTTCTGTCAACAAAGCCCACAAGCTATTTCATGAAAATCTTTTCTTCTAAGTTACCGTGCAAGAATGCAGTTTTTATATCTAACTGCTCTAGTTTAAATTAAGATGTGCAACTACTGATAACATAATCCTAATAGTCTTATATTTTACTACAAGGGAAAAGATTACATTGAAATCAATCCCTTCCCTTTGTATGTAGCCCTTTCTTGCAAGTCTAGCTTTAATTCTAGGTGGATGAGAAGGACTCATACCTTCCTTTACCTTATATAACCATCTTCAATCGATTAGTTTCTGATTTTTAGGGCAGGGTACTAGGGACCAGGTCCCATTTACCTTCAAGGAGTGCATCTCCTCTTCCATGGCAGCTTGCCATTTATCTCTATCTTTGGACCTTATAGCTTCATTATAGCTATCTAGTTCAACTCTTTGAATTTCAACACCTGCAACCAAAGCAGTGTAGATCAAGTTAGCATATGAATACATAGCAGGTGGTCTGATTTCTCTTCTGGTCATATCCCTGGTCAGTTGGTATTGGGATAGTGATCCATGCTAGGGCAATTCTGGATTTTCTGCTAGATCATCCTCTTGCTCATGCTCCAAGTCTGTTGTTACAGGTACTTTTTCTTGATTTTCTAGTTCAGGTTGAACTCTAACCTGCTCCACCTCAATTTGTGTTCCTTGGTGTTGGTCTTGACTAATG
Organism: Pistacia vera; assembly: GCF_008641045.1. Lineage (NCBI taxonomy): Eukaryota > Viridiplantae > Streptophyta > Magnoliopsida > Sapindales > Anacardiaceae > Pistacia > Pistacia vera. Next base: position 376,207 of record NW_022196067.1, on the reverse strand, counting down.
GTATCACTGGTTGAAGTACCTGTAGAATTGTTAGGGGTTGTATAAGGAAACAAATTTTCATTACAAATTACATCCCTGCTAATAATAATTTTGACCCCTAGTGCACTTCTTTCAGTCTATACCCTTTAGTTCCGTCTTGGTATCCTAGGAATACACATTTTAGAGACCTACGTTCTAGCTTTCCTTCACTGGTGTGTGCATAAGTAGCACACCTTAAGGCTCTAAGATGACCTAGGTTGGGTTTCCTATTGGACCATTTTTCTTCTGGGCACATGAAGTTAATAGCACTTGAAGGGCTCCTATTAACTAGATATGCAGCAGTATTAAGGGCCTCTGCTCAAAATGATTTTGGCAAACCTGATGTGAATAATAAACATCTAACATTTTCTAACAAAGTCCTGTTCATTCTCTTGGCCACTCCATTTTGTTGAGGAGTTTTCCTAGCTATCCTATGTCTTAATATCCCTTGGTCACTACAGAACTGATTAAACTGTCAATTACAGAATTCTAATTCATTGTCAGTCCTAAGGGCTTTGACTCTTTTATTTGTCTCGTTTTCTACCAAAAGTTTCCAACTTTTAAACCTAGCAAAGGCCTCATCTTTGGCCTTAAGCAGGTAAACCCATACTTTTCTGTTATAGTCATCAACTATAGATAGAAAGTAGTTGATTCCCCCATGTGTTTTGGTTTTTTCAGGCCCCCACAAGTCAGCATGGAGATATTCAAGGCAATTATTGGCAAGGTGAGTCCCTTTCTGGAAACTTAGCCTATGTTGTTTATCCAATATGCAAGTTTCACAAAAATTCAGTGTGTCAATAGAATCCTTACAAACATACCTTGCTGGCTTAGAATGTCCAGTCCTTTCTGGCTCATGTGGCCCATTCTGAGGTGTCACTTCTCTATAACTGTAAGGTTAGTAGTAAACAAAGCAAAGTTAACATAATTTGAACAGTGATTTCCACATAGGATATAAAGCACATTACGTTTAACTCCTTTTAGGACTAGGTTTTCATTCTTATACACATTTAGGCAGCCACATTCAACTTTATAGCAACAACCTGACTCATCTAAGGTTCCAAGGGAGATCAGGTTTCTTTTTAATTCAAGTATATATCTCACCTTAGTCAGTTTTACTGATTTACCATCATTTAGTCTTAAAACTATATTCCTAATTCCCTGGACCTTGCAGGCATTATTGTTGCCCATGTACACAGTCTCTAACTCACCAGCTTCAAAATCTTGGAACCAATCTCTATTGGGGCTCATGTGAAATGAGCACCCAGAATCTAGCACCCATTTCTTTATGTTTTTAGTCTTAGACACAGGTACGACTTCAGATTCTTTGATATCATTCTTACTAGAGGCTATATTACTCTCTATGTTATTCTGTTTTTGTTTTCTGATCCACTCATAGCAATTTTTCTTCAAATGTGTAGTTTTGTTATAGAAGAAACATTTTCTTGTCTCTCCTTTAGTATTATGAGTGTTCTTACCCTTCTTCTTACTCTTAGGACCACCGTTAAAGTGCGAATTACTCCCAGACTGCCTAGAATCTCATTTTCTCGTTACAAATAAACTTGTTTTTCTTTTGAACCCTAAGCTGTAGTTCTCTAGCCTTTAATCCTGATGCAATTAAGTCTAGGCTAAGGACTGTTCCAGTGTATTGGAGGGCATTCTTAACAACTTGATACTCCTCGGTAAGGGAGTTCAAGAGGATCATGGCTAAGCTTGACTCACTAAGTTCTTGATTGGTGCCCTTGAGTACAAGGGTCATTTGTAAGAACTCATCTAAGTTTTCTTGTATAGTCCTAGCACTGTCCATTTTATAAGAAAACAATACACCTTTCGAATAAGCAAGATTAGGAGCAGATTGAATTGCATAAATGGATTCAAGCTTACCCTAGAGAGCAATCAGTGTCTCAACACCATCTACCTTTTGTAATACGTTGTCGGCAAGGTTCATTACGATGAGATTGTATGCTTCTTCATCAATTTTAGCTTTCCTTTTCAGCTTTTCCTCGGGCCATTTGATCTGATCCTTCTCCAATGCTATTGCCACTTTATTATGTGACAAGAGTGTCTTCATCTTCTTCTTTCAAGTGTTGAAATCGATTTTACCATCATACATTGCAATCTCAACTCGTGTGGTGCTCATTGTGTGAAGCAGGTAATATTGTTTGGTGAACTCCGAAAGAAAGAACCCAAGGATTACATTCGATTTTGAGTTTCTTCAAGAAATTTGAGACTCAATTTTGTAGATTTCCTAACTCTAGAGTGCTCTGAATCTTTAAATTAAGAAACCCACAAAATTTACCAAACCCTAATTTCAAACAGTAAACCTTAAAAAATTAACAAACCCTAATTAGCTAGCTTTGATACCACTGTTGTAATCCAACGCACCTGAAACTCCAAACACACAATCTCACCAATTGATCAAGAAAGCAAATACAAAAACAAACACAAAGACAAGGATTTTTACCGTGGTTCACTTACCTAAATTAGATAACCTACATCCACGTTGAGCTCTAGTAAACTTGGGGCTCATTGCACTAGAGATAAAGATTTGTTACAAATACAACCTGATTCAACAGAATCAAATCACTCACTCCCTGTAACTCTCTCNTTCATTAGAGAAGGAAAGAATATTATTTAATCCAAATTTGACAATAGAAGTATATTATTTTTTCCCTCAGTTGCCAAATATTTTTGTGTCTATAAGTACTGTAATTTTAAATATATTTTAGTTTTGCAGGGTTAGCATCATTTTGGAAATTCAACAGTTGGGCCTTTTGATCCTTATGCTCATGTGTAATGTGTGGCAGGGCACAAATGATGATAGTCTATTTTACCATAACCAATTCAGCGATACCATCCCAAATTGGATTGGCAAACTTTCTCAATTAAACTAATTGATCTTAACTAATAATAGTTTTGAAGGTGATGTGTCAGTTCAATTGTGTCGGCTACGCCAATTACGCTTGATTGATCTTTCTTATAATGGTCTTTACAATCAAATTCCTCGTGTTTTGATCTCACTGCACTCCATGAGAAAGATGAGGATGTTGTCATTGTTTTAAAAACCGGACTGTTCCTTAACCCGATCAAGGGGTCGGTTCCTGGGTTGATTGGTTCAACCAGTTGGACTGATCGGTCTGACTGGTATACAACAGACAAATCTCTGAATAATTTTTCAGTCCTTATAAGTTTAAAAACCCGTAAATACACTCCTAAAATTTACACATGAGTCCCTGTATATTTGAAATAACTCACAACTTTTGTTATTAATTATTTTTTTCTCTCTCCCGATCACTTTAATCTTTCTCATTTTTTCTCTTTCTCTGCCCTCACTTTCTTCTTTCTTCTATCCCTTTCCCTTTTTTCCAATAACTTTTTTCTCTTTTCTCTTTCTTCCTCCTTCGTCTTTCTCTTCGTCCCCTCATTTCTTTCTTCTAATCTTCGTGGCGTGCTATCGTAGGCACCCAGAATTAAAACCTAAAAATACACGTAGTAGTGTAAGCAAGGGTTGATCCCATGAAGAGTGTCTAGCCGAATTTTCGCTGATGTGAATAAGGCTGGGGGGTTTTGAGTAAAACAGAAAACAATCTTAGCAAAAACAAAAACAGAAAAAACAATTCAATTCGAAATCAATTAATATAACGAAACTTGGTCTCTGTCAACATCCACTATCGGAATCTTACAACTGATCATTGATGCAAAAATAATCAATTCATACATTGAATATTCACCATTGGAACTATTTTCCTATCTCTCCTTACTTGTAATTAATTAGGAAACAAGCGATCTTAATTAATCTTACCACTAAACAACCCTAGACAAGCGCTCAAGATTTAATCTAGTGGTAGCCTTAAGAATTAGAGAGATCGATGAAGCTAAACAACACAAACACAAGCGGTTGTATTTAATTTAGTTGAATGTTCTTCGTAAGGCTATTAACTCCTGACGCAGCAAATTACTAACCCTAATTGCTTCACAAGTTGGAGGGATCACACATGACGGATTTATATCAAACTAGCGGTAGATTTCAACAAATAATACACTATTAGGCCTCCTAGTAATTAAATGCATCAATATGAAAATATGCAAGAGTAACATTCATACTCAAACACAATTTAACACTAAAAAAAACAAAAGATCTCACATTTTATTAATTCCGAGGTTTCGTTTCCTTCGACCAAGTTACAAAATTAGCCTCTCATGGCCATCACCAAATTACAGAGAGAAGTTACAGAAGACAGAGAGAGGCGTGTTGGATCTCCCAAACCTAATCTGATCTCCCTCTTCAAAAATCCAGTTAAGTGTTTGAATTAAACTCAATCTCCTCAAATATTCATATCCTAAAACATTTATCCTAATCTGATTCTAATAATTGAAAATACAATAAAGTCCTAATAAAATAGGAAAGGTGTGATTCTGAGCTTAACTTGCTGCCACATTCTTCAAATCTTCCAATAATAAACGGCCCAATATTTGCATGACAAGGCAAAATGTTTCAGAACTCGCAGTGCAGATGCGTAACTTCAAGCCCATTACCACCTTGATACAACGAGTATCTCCCAAACTCAAACATGAACGTTGTATATCTCTTTCTTAGCTTCCACACATTTTGAATCATCTAATATGAGCTCGGATGAGAGAGTTATGCCCAATACGAAACAATGTCAAACTGCTGAATTCACTTAATTAGTTCCGTTTTGCAATTAACGCTCCTATTTGCTTCCTAAGTCAAAATAGAATAATAATCAGTACATTTTAGGCAGCAAATAGGTAAAAAAGACTAGACATTAGGGGGGTAAATATGAATTTTGCATTCCCATCCTTCGTCTTTCCTCTATTCTCTTCGTCTCCTCCTCTTTCTTCTAATCTTCTTCCTTCCTCTATTCTTCTTTGTCTCCTCTTCTCTTTCTTCTTCCTTCCTTCCCTTCCCCTTACTTCTTCTTCTTTACATGGTAATTTTAAAGTAAGTGAAGAGAATAGAAGATGAAAATGAAATGCAATTGGTATTTGGAGATGAAAATGTATTGAAATGAATAAAGATGTTGCTGGCTCAATGAAATAGAGATAAAGACGCTGCAAATCTGGTTTGTTAGGGATCGATTACCCCAAAAAATGAACCATTTTAAACTCCAACATGGTCGGACCGGTGATTTTACTGTTCCGGTCTATTACCGGTCCAAAGCGTTTTATGTTATTTCCAGTTTTTATGTTAACTCGAATCGAGTTAAGGCCGGGTCCCGGTCTAACCATTGGACCACCGGTCCGGTCGAGTTTTAAAACAAATAATGTTGTAGCTCAAGCTTTGATACTTTCCAGAATATACCTCCAATTTCTAATACTTTTCAAACTAGCTCCGTTTGATGGTCCTACCCCGGTTTGAAAAGGCCTTCTATGAAAAAGGAGGAAACAATAGATGTCTCATGAGAAGATAGTCTTACACTTACCAAGGTAACCCTCACATTGATATATGGAATTGATCTATCTTGCAACAATCTAACGGTAAAATTCATCAAATTGTGATCTTACCAGAATTGTTATATCTCACAACAAATTGACGGGTCCATCCCAAGGACATTTTAAACCTTAAGAAAATTCAAAGCTTGGATCTTTCTTATAACAACTTAATGGAACATCCCCCTACCTTCTTAGCTAAATTCTTTGTCTGCGTTCAACGTGGCCATTATCTACAAGACCCTTGGGCAAACTACACAATTATAACTTTTGGGAAAAGTAGTTATGAAGAAAATTATCTCTTTGTGATGGCCACTACACACACACACACACACACACACACAAAAGTGAGGAAGGAATCATTCAAACTGGCACACACATAACTTATCTAGCAAGACCCTGGCAAACTGCACAATTTATAACTTTTGGGAAAAGTAGTTTATGAAAAAAATTATCTTCTTTGTGGATCCCTGCAAACACACACACACACACACAAGTGAAGAAATGAATCACCATCATCGATGCCAAGTGATTCAACTAAGAATGGAGTAAATTATAGTTTCATTAACATGGGTATCTTCTATATCAGTTTTATTGTGTCCATATAATCATCACACTCTAAGAATTGCTCAGTTTTATATGTGAATCCGTACTGGCGAAGTGTGGTTTTACTAGTTTGAAGTGTTTAAATGTACCTAAAACAAGAGATCATAGACAGGGCTGAATCAGTAAATTTTAAATTTCAAAAACTTAATGACACTAGGCATGGTTTCAAATACATTCTTAAAGTTCCTTAACAATTTAATATTTTGTCGATTTCTATATTCCTCCTTAACATAAGAATTACTTACAACCACCTCGCTAGAAAATAGAATTACTATGTTAACTAACATCTAAATCCAGGGAAAGTGAAAGATCCAGACTATAGCTTCTTGGATTCAATTAATTAATCTCACACAGTAAATCCTTTTGATTCATATCCTGTGGATTCAACATGTTTCAAGTTGTGTGGCAGTCTACACCTATATGACAAGTCTTATTTTTTTCGACTCTAGAAATATACACACCCATTCATAGTTCATTTGATTAAATAATAATAATAATAAAATTAGTATCCTGCATTTATTATCATACATCTGGTCTTATTTTTTATCCAAACTTCATAATAATGCTTTCAAAAGCTTCAGCTAGAATCATGGTGAAATTCTTGCCAAATTTCCTGGACTTTGAAACTATCAAGATCACCGGGTTTGTTATTGCAAAAGCCTATAATAATACAGCCACTCTGAATTAGTTGCATCATTAATGTCGATCCACTTGTTCTCTCATCAGCTTGTTTTGAAAGCAGCTTCTGAAATAATTTTTGTGGAAATTAATTGATGAACAGAATAATACAGAACTACACCTAGAAAACCTGTCTACTTGCAAAATATATGTGGGATACACATTACATATCGAAAGCTACATTATCAATTCATCGTCATTTGTGGTGCACCACAGCATACTACATGCACATTAATTAACTGAACCCAATTACGAGGACAACAACATCAAGAACTTCAATAAAAATGGGGCACACAGCCAAAGAAAATACTAATAATAAACAATAGCATAAAATCTAGAAACATCTAAAAGAATCAATAATGCTAAATGTACAGAAAATCTTAAATAATAGATTTGTGTACAAACTGATGTGACAAAATGAATGGAAGAGTGAATATATGGTTTAACTTTATACCCACTCTTCCATTCATCTCTGCACATCAGTTTGTACATAAATCTTTTAAGAGTTGTTATACATGTAGCATTACTCTAAAAGAATAGATCCCGTTATGGTCATAAATGGAAACCCAAGAAATGGATATTTCATCTCTCTTTTCAAATACTCTTCTTGCGTGCTAGGAAGGAGAAAGACCTACTAAGTGTCATTTTAAGATCATATCATGCATGCTTACCGAAAATTCAAAAAGCAGGATAGAAAGTTATCATCACATCCTTGTATATTTTACACAAGAGCTCTATAAACCAAGCTTTTCTTCGGCTATTTACCTTATACCAATCAAATATACTAGCAAGGACATCCTATTAAAAACAACATTTAAACCTCCGCTGAAAGTGGCCACTTATTCAATGAGCTCATCTAACCAGCCATTATCCTAATTACTTGTATCTAAAATTAAATCCCACTCATAGTGACAGTACATAAGCCCAAACCTTCAGAAACAACTACAGAAGATTTTGAACTTATTTCAACATATCCATGAGAGATCGATATCAAATAAATATGCTTCTATACACCCTCATAAGAAATAAAAGTACAGCTAGCACATGAATTGATTCAGAAATCTGCATGCCTATTTATTATGTTCATGGAGGTAAAAAGCAAAAAAGAAAGGATTGAGCAGAAAGAGAAACCACTTACAAGAATTTCAATGCTTGTCACTCTGCGAGCTTAGTATGCCACTAAAGCTCTGTATGGTAAGTTTTGGTTGAACATAAAACCAATTTTATCACAACTATTACCTAAAAGAGTCATACATTTGCCATTGAAAAAATTTACACCAAATTCAACTAAATACCAAAGCTCCGTTTGGTTCACAATTTTGTGTTTTTGGGAAAAGTTTTTTGAAAAAAGTTAAAAACAAAAGTTGAATTGGGCGGTTTACGATGTAGGATTTACAAATTGATAAATACCCCTTATGTTTTGTTTTTCACAAAACACCCCTTATAATAAAACATTAAAAGTTAATAAAAACACTCCCAATCCACCCTACTACGGACAGCCGGCCACCACCGCCGGAGGATGGCCGGAGTCGCCGTAACAAAAACATTAAAATATTAAGGGTATTTAATTGAATTAACATTTAGGGGGTTTAAAAAATGTTGAATAAAGTTGAATAATATTATAGAGTTTTTGGGTATTTTACTGTTTAACTTTTTTGGGAATACTAAATAGTATTCCCAAAATCCAACCAAACGAAGCCCAAGTCTTTGGGATGAATCACCTACTTATACCACATTAAACATATATTAAACTATGGCAGCCCTACTGTAACCCAAATAATACAAATATCATGTATGATCGGTATCTCTTTATTAGTTTCATTGCACATTTGTAAAGACATATGACTACCAAAACCATTATTCCAGTAACTATGGCACAATTTTACTCCCGGAAACTAGCAATTACTCCTCAAACAAAACCAGGAAACAAACAAATACTCATAATAATTGTTACCATACTGGGATTTCACTCCCGTAACATACCAATTGCCCTTCAACAAACTAAATCAAACTACAATAAAACGATCCAATTTCAAACAAATTATCAACACAAAAAACTCATTCAAGCCATGAATTATTTAAAAAAAAAAAAGCAACCTTTACACAGTACACATTCACAATTCTCCGAAAAGTCATCCCAAAACTCGCCAGGAGCCACCCACAATCCCAAAACTCCGACCCATCAACATTCGTCCCCGGCTCAACACTCGAACCTTGGCCCTCAACTGTCCCAGGTTTCTTCTGCTCCGACCCACTAGGATTCAGGGTCTTTAATTTAAAATCCCCATTCTGACCACCATTACTAGGCCCACTAAAGGCTTTTCCGGGTGAAACTCGATCTTTCTTTGGAATCCAGAAAAGGATCCGGCTCAGGATCCGAAAACTAATTATTGCAATTGATATTCCAAAATCTAAATAAAGACATAAAGAATAAATTACATAGATGTCAGCATAGATATATTGGGCATCCTAAAGGCTTGGTATTAAAATAAGAGTAACATTACACGAACAACTCTTTCTTGTTTGAGTTTACGAAAATTAGCTTATAAAAGTATCAAGTCCTTATATAAGCATTTAAAATTTTAAATAATTACGTGTTTGGTTAAAATACTGATAAGTGACTGATAAGTAGTTGACGTGTTTGATAAAATATAGCTTATAAATACATTTTATTATAAAATGACTAAAAATGGTACTACATTAAACAAGCATATATTATGAAATTTTAAAATTAATCAAGAATAATGTGGTAATATATTTGGTCAAATTAACTTATAAGTAGAGTTCTTATAAGAAAAAAAAAGTATCTCTCCTAACTTATGTTTTTTTTTTTTTACTTATAAGGTTAACTTATAAACTCCAAAAAAAAAAAAAAATTATAAATAAACAAATAATTTTAGAGTTTATAAGACAAATACCCATATCCAAGTAAAGGTAATATTACGCCACCAACTATTTCTCGCAATTTTGACATAATAGCAAACAATTGGTCCAATTAATTATTTTTTCTCTCTTTCTTCGTTTTCTTCCTGCGTCTTTTACGACCTGGGTTAGTTTCTTCTAATCTGGGTTTCGTTTCATTGATCCATCACCGAGTGCCTTCATTCCTGTAAGTCTTCTCTTCAATTTGTTTCTGTTTATTAACTATTTCATTTCTATTATAATTTTCTGCTTTCAAATTCTCTAATTTGTTCTTATCTTTCTTCGTTTTCTTCCCGTTTGCACAGATTGATGCAGTTTATTCAGCACTTGGTTCTGTGGGTTACAAGAAACTTGTGGTTCGCATATCGGAAACTTGNTTTTTTTTTTTTTTTTGAGCTCTAAAATTGCTTTATTTTGGAGCTCTAGAATTGCTTCCTCTTGCCACATTGGATGTGTGGTTTAATAAAATATTAATGCATTGCATTGATATTCCAAATGTTTGTATCAACTCAAAACGTTTCTTGATTAAGTTTAATGAGATATTAATGCATTGCACTGATATTCCAAAGGTTCATATCATCTTGATTACATTACGTAGCACATTTTGAAACTCATTTTGGGGTTTTAGAGTTGTTCCATCTTGACCCATTGGATTGATAAATAGGATTTGTGGTTTAATGAGCCCAATCAAATTGCTCAATCTTGACATGTTGGGTTTGTATTTATTGTTCCATCTACAATTAATAATTAATAAAAAATATTAGATCTATAATAAAATAATAATAATAATAATAATAATGGTGCACTGTATTGGCATTCCAAAGTTGTAACTATTTTGACGTGTTGGATGTGCATTAATAACAAGTATACAGGTGCATTGGATTGCTATTAATAATTGTGGTTTAATGACATCTATCTAGGATTGCTATTAATAATTATATAGGTGCATTGTATTAACCTTGCAATCCTTTCTTAGTATTCAATTCGTATTTAATTGTGTTGGCGTTCGAAAGGTCTTAATAAGAGGTTATAAAAGAGGCGTATGTTCAGTTGTGTATTATTGCAATATGTTAGTTGATGTCAACAATACGTTTGGTCTTTTGTTAATTGTTTATAGGTCATGTTAGTTTGTGTCAATAATACGTCTATTCTTTATGATTTTGTTAATCAATGATTTTTTATTTATTTATGCTTTTGTTCTTATTTACAGGTCAAAGATTCATGAATTGACATGGAGTAAAGGCAGGATGTCTGATTGACATTGTCAAATGAGTTGTTATTTTGATTCATTCTTCTGAACTGTAAGTATATCTTCTAACTATTTTAATACGAAATTGTAAGTATATCTCCTAACTATTTTAATGGTTATTATTTGATCGTATGATTGTTTTTGTTTGGTCAATCTATTTGAATGATTAATTGTGTTAGTCATGCGGAATGGTAAGTGTATTCCTTTACAATTTTAATATGAAGATTAATTAACTTTTGTTGATTTTGTTTTCAGGTAACAATTTTATACAAATGAATAATTGTTCCTTAACAATCTTAACATGAAGATAGATTAAATTTTGTTATGTTTGTTTTCAAGGAAATGTTCATGTACTTTACTAAGATTAAATCGAGGATCATCCTATTGTCAATCGAACTGTGAGTATGTGTTATATCTATATTAGTAAAATCAGTTCATTTGTGTTGAATATGTTTTTTTTGTAAAAATATTCGTGTATGTTAATTTGTTATATGAATGATTAATTGTTTGTCCTGTTGATGTGGGAGTATATATGTTAAACGAATTAATTTTGGCTAATTACGTTTTCCAATTAATAGGTGTTATTTGAAATATTTCTTATCAATCCTAATATGATAATCCCTTAAATTTGGGTTAAGTAAACCATTCATTTTATCATTTCACACATTTCAATTTCCACTGAACAATTAGTAGTAAATTGATCATAACTTGCTCAATAAAAGTCCAATTAATGAGAGGATTGAATATTTAAAAACTAGATAGACATGGCCTTAATTTGATATATCATACGCTTAATTTGGATAACTGTAGCTCTGTTGCCGAACCATTCCTTTTATCATCACACACATTTGGTTTTCTCTATTTCTTGATTTCCACTTAACAGTCAGTAGTAAATTAGTCATAACTTGCTTAATAAAAGTCCAATTGATGAGCGATTTGAATCTTTAAAAACTAGATAGATAGAGCTTTAATTTGATATATTATACGCTTATTTTTCATAACTATAACCTCACTGCCAAACTATTAATTTTATCATTACACGTATTTTGGTTTCAACTAAACAGTCAGTAGTAAATTGACCATAACTTTCTTAATAAAACTCCAATTGATGATAAATTTGAATATTTAGAAACTACATAGAAAGGGCGTTAATTGGTATATTATACACTTAATTTGGATAACTGTAGCCATACTGTCGAATCATTCATTTTATCATCAAATATTTTGGTTTTCACTAAACAGTCAGTAGTAAATTGACCATAACTTGCTCAATAAAACTCCAATTGATAAGAGGTTTGAATATCTAGAAACTAGATAGATAGGGATTTAATTTGATATTGGATAAATATAGCCTCGCTTTTGAACAATTTATTTTATCATCACACACATTTTAGTTTTTCCTATTTCTCAATTTCCACTGAACAATCAGTAGTAAATTGATCATACTCAATAAAAATCCAATTGATGAGCGGTTTGAATCTTTGGAAATTAGAAAGATAGAGCTTTAATTTGATATATTATAAGATGAATTTGGATAATTATGAACCTACAGCCGAACCATTCACTTTATCATCACACACATAAAACCAATTCAATTTTAGTGATGACAAAGGAAAACAAATATTGATATGCAATTTTAATTGTATTTGTTCTATCTCTTTTTGTTGATATTTTTTATGTTACATACATATATCGAAAATAGGTTGTTGTTGAATACAACAAATTTTATTTGTATTACAAATGTCATATGAAGTTTGTTGCCAAGCCATGTAGTTTTAGTAAACCATTTGTAATATGCCGAACCATTATTATTATCCTTAAAGGAAAACAAATATTGATATATAGTTTTAATTGTAATTGTTCTATCACTTTTTGTTCATATCTTTTTATGTTATATACATTTATCATGAAAAGAGGTTGTTGCTGAATATTACTATCAATTGATATTTGATGTTGAACGATATAACTTTAGTAAATCATTCATTTTATCATCATACACATTTAGGTTTCCACTAAATAATCAGTAGTAAATTGACCATAACTTGCTCAATAAAACTTCAATTGATGAGAGGTTTGAATCTTTGGAAACTAGACAGATAGGGCTTTAATTTGATATATTATATGCTTAATTTAGATAACTGTAGCCCTCCTGTCGAACCACTTCTTTTATTATCACACATATTTTGATTTCCACTGAGCAGTCAGTAGTAAATTGACCATAACTTTCTTAATAAAAATCCAATTAATGAGAACCTTGAATATTTAGAAACTAAAAAGATAAGGCTTTAATTTGATATATCATAATCTTAGTATATGTATTCCACGAAGGATACTATGGTCCATTTATATCTAAAATTGGATCAAAGTGTTAATATAACGGTCTAACTTAGCCTTCATACCTTCAATATCTTGCCAATGGAGGCATCCAAGAAGTCTGGCAAAGACAGAAGTCGCAAAGTATGGCCCCGCAAAGAACAACAGTCTAGCTCAGTAGCATATTTTGCTCAACTGAATGATATAAAGGTAAAAAATTAAATGAGCAAAAGAAATATGGAATGGAAGTAAATGTGATAATGGAGACTTACCACTTGGAAGTAAATGTGGCGGTTGAATCGGCTATACTCTTCACCAGGAACTCAACCGCGTCAACCGCGGACACAAATGATGGTAGAGAGGCGACAACGAGAAAGGTTGGCTTGGTTATGTCGGCAAAATTGGAGTGCGGTGGTGCTGCGTGCGTGGAGTGTGACTGAAATCGCAAATTTGGGGAAAATGAATTTTGGGAGGCAGATTTGAATTTGTGAATTGAAATGCTTTCAATTTTGCTAACCACGGTTATTGAAGGGAATTTTTTTATTTTTTTATTTTTTTTTTGGTTGTGGGTGGACTGATGTGGCAAATGTCTGATGTGGTAGAGGAGGTCACACTTGCCATATTAGCAGTATGTTAAAGTGGGTAGTTGGATCGGTAAATCTAGCATTACTGTAGAGCTAATGGCAACTCAACCTCTTACAATCACACCTCTGTCGCTTCACTCGCTCTTCATCTCACACGCCGCCGCTCTATCACCTCCTCCATGCGACACCACAATCATCTCCAGATCCGTCACCGTTGTCCTACTTCCGGCACTGGCGGGTGACGTCTCGATTCTTCCACTCCGGTCTCGCGATTCGGCGTATTGGTGGCGCAGGAGTCTATAGTCGCGTCGGCATCGCAACAATCGCCTGACCCTCTCCTCTGCGTCGATCTCCTCGCCGATCTCATCGCCGCCATCGATGAAGAGCCCAAGGTCGGTCGATCTAAACGGTACGTTTTCTTGCTGTACTCATTTTTACTCCAAATGTGATTTTAACTGTGTGATTGAATTTAGTTTTTGTTGGTTACTAAGAGAGACTTTGCAGAGAACATTTGCTGAACTCTATTTACAAAACATTTTCCTTTTATTCATTTGCTTCTACGGTTATTTTTACCAAGAAATTAGGGTTATTGTTTTTAGTATTTGTGTTTGTCTTGTGGTGAAAAGCAGGGTTTATGAGAATGGGTGTAGTGGTTTTGAGCGGTGAAGAAGCAATGGAAATGGAGTTGGAGACAGAGAAGAACAAGACTAAGAAGGATGGCTCGTCTGAGGTGGTTAGGTGGGAAAGATTTCTGCCGAGGATGGTTCTTAGAGTTCTATTGGTAGAAGCAGATGATTCTACATGTCATATTATCTGTGCTCTTCTTAGAAAATGCAGTTACAGAGGTATTACTTTAGTGCTTCTCTTCTTCTTCTTTATTCATTTTCATTTTACTTTTAGTTCTTCTTTTACTTTTTTTTAAAATTTTATTTATAATGGTAGGAGGTACTAGAAAAAGGAAATGAACTTCAATGGGGTTTCTTTTAACGAACCAGTAGTTTTTAATTTGATAATTTAGATGTGAACATTGGTTTGAGATGCTTATTTTTATCATCAGATCTCACAAACTTCATATGATGTTAATGGTGGTTGAATTTATGTTTGCCGTAATTTGGGTGTGGGAGTTTACATAAACCTGCTTGCAGTGTATAGATCTATCTTTGACAGTCAATCTCACAATCACAACGCTTGATACAAATGCAGAAGACGGCACAAGCATGGTTCATCAGAGGTCCAAGCACTGCCAACTCAAACGACCACCGACAAAAGCCTTTGTCTCTGCTGGCTGATTGGAACTCTTACACCTTTTCTCAAGAATCCGATTCCTCTGCATTCGATCTCGAAGCTGCTGTCCGCACCACCACCGACAAAGTCAGCGGCACTTTTAGCATTTGTGCTGAGTTTGAGAGGTTAGAGTGGATTTTGCTCTTTGGTTGCCCTGCTGTTGCTAACTTGGTCAATGCTCTTCCTAAAAGTATCTTCATATTTATTCTATTTTTTAATGTTTAATCGTGGCAAGTTCAGATTTATTTCTCTTTTCTTTATTTTTTTTTTTTTTTTGGGTGATATTTCTTTTTTCTAATTTCTATTTTGGGTTTTGAATTAGAATGGTGGTGGGGCTGATGAAAAGCTTGAGGACTCCGGGAAATCCACTTCTGAGGTGCATGATGAGGCTGAGCAGGAATCCAGATCTTAGGTATTCTCTCACTCTATGCATTTTGTTTATTGGGTTATTGTGTATGTTTAATTGCTGTGACTGGTGATTAATGGATCTCATTTGATGTCAATTTTTCCAGATAGATCTTAGAGTTGCTTTGGGATCAGGGTGTGTACAGTGGCGAAGGAATCATCAGCTGAATAGTTGTTTAGAAGGTTTTATGCTTCTTTTTCGTATGTTAGTTTCCCTACTTTGTCTCAATCATGGCTTATTATGGTAGTTTATAATGATAAAAATGTATATTTTATTACTAAATGTTGATGAAAAAAAATTACAATAAAGCCTTCCTGATACAACTATACTGCATGTTAAACTGTGTTTATAGTCTGAATCCGGATATTCTTGAAACTGTCATTAATTAACCAGATTAAACATCAACATCTTCACCTACTTTACACATTTCAGATGTACATTGCTTCTTAATTGAGGACATTAATATATACTAACAAATTTATTTTTTTTTTTTTATAATAAAAAACTGTATGAGATTGACATAATGTTTGATACAGATAAAGTTTATGTTGCATTTCATGATGAATCCTGGGGAGTTCCAGTTTATGATGACAAGTAAGTCAGTTGTAATATTTAATCCAGTGAATATATAAATTATGAAAAATCAGTGCCAACTTTTAAATGGTAAATTATCATCAAACAGTCCACTGTTCGAGCTACTTGCATTGTGTGGTATGTTGATGGATTACAACTGGATTGAAATCTTGAAAAGAAAAGAATTATTCAGGTACTACTTCTTTTGAACTACTCAAATGTAACTAAAATTTACGTATTTCAAGGTACCTTCATCATAAATCTAAACATTTGGTCGATAACATAGAGAAGCTTTCGCGGGATTCGATCCTGTGGTTGTTGCCAAAATGGGGGAGAAAGAGATCTTAGAGATATTATCAGACAAAGCAATAATGTTGGCAGAGAGCAGAGTGAGGTGCATACTAGACAATGCCAACTGTATAATGAAAGTAAGTTTGAATATTCAATTCCTCAGTATATATTTACTTTTTCTGCAATCTCTTTGAATTGCATTGCTCATTAGTTGCTCACTTAACCTCATTGTCCAAATGCAGATTGTGAACGAATTCCAGTCCTTCAGTAGCTTTATGTGGGGTTATGTAAATTACAAACCAGTGATTAACAAATACAGATATCCAAGAAATGTTCCCTTAAGGACTCCAAAAGCTGAAGCCATCAGCAAGGATTTACTGAAGGAGGGGTTCCAATTTGTTGGACCGGTGATAGTTTACTCATTCATGCAGGCGGCAAAGCTGACAATTAATTGGTATTCTCTCACTCTATTCAATTTGTTTATTGGGTTATTGTATATGGCTAATTGCTGTGACTGGTGATTTACCTTTGAGATGATCGTTACTTAAGATAAGGTAACCTAAAGAAGAGAGTTTGCCAATCCAACTTGGAATATTCCCTTAGAAGTGGTTATAGCTAAGATCTAAGAGCACCAACTGAGAACTATTAATGTAGAAAGCATCTTTCAACTGTCCTTGCAATCTATTACTTGACAAGTGAACTTGCTTGATTCCTGAAGGGCTGAAACAAGATGGAAAACTTCCAGAGATATTACTGTCTGAAAGGTCCAAAATTTCAAGATCATCAAGTTGACTTAGTTCTTTCGGAATTAGACCTTCAAATTCATTATTTGACATTACAATAACCTCTAAAGTTGATAGATTTCCAAACCATCTTGGGATCTTGCCTTAGACATGTTTATCATTGAGATACAATACTATTAAAGAATAGCAATTCAGCAAGCTTTTTGGGATCTCTCTACTAAAATGATTACCTTCCAATTGTAATGTTACTAAATTTGTCAAGTTCATATTATTAGAGATAAGATATGACCTTGCAAATTGTTGTTTGATAACACTAATAGCTGTAGTAAGAAGCACCGTATGGCCAAGTGCTCAGGTATTCCGCCAGCCAACTTATTGCTTGATAAGTCCAGAAATTTCAAGGAGCTCATATTACCAAAAGAAGATGGAATGCGTACCATTGAAAATATTTATAGAAATGTTTGATTGTATTAGCTTTGGTAGTTTTGCACCAATCTCCATTGGAATTTGGCCATGAAAGAAATTGACGGAGATATTTAATACTTTTAAATGCATGTTGGTCTGAAATGGCAATAGGAAAGTTCCTAAAAGAGAATTATTAACCAGACAAAGTGTTTCTAGCTGGGTATTGTTGTAGAACAACCAATACAGAAATTCTCCACCAAAGTTAATGTGAGAGAGTTGAACTTGTTCCAAGTCATGTTGATGGTAAAGAAATTTGGGAAAAATGACAACATTTCCACAACCAGACAACATGATGGAATTTAATTGAAATTTTGGGGTCAAAGAATATGACATGGTTTCAACATATATTTGGTTATTTCCACTCTTGAAATATTTGAAGTTTGAAATGTAAAGGACTTTGATGGATGGTAGATCCTTAAGGGGAGATGAGGAGATGTTTCCAGTGATTTGATTGGAAGGAATATCTAAGTAGTTGAAGTGAAGTCAATTTGCCAAACATGGAGGTAAGGGGCCATCTCATGAAACATGTCATTTAATTATTAACATATATAATTCATAAACATTTACATAAAATATTAGTAAATCAAATTTCTTACTAAGATAGGCATGATTTTAATATCTTTTTTTTGTCACTATTTATTATTTCAATTTCATCAATTAATACAAAGTGATCACTTTAAACTCATCATTTATTCTTTAAATCGTTTATTATCTTTTTTGTCACTTTTTCATTTCAATATAATCTATTAATACAAGTGGTTTTAAGCTATTAAAACTTGGCACTCCTGAGGGTAAGCAACACTTATGCACTGATTCCGGCAAGTTCACCATGTATTCATGCGCATCCTCATGTCTTCAACTTCTAAAGTTTCGAGATATGCCTAATGAATGGTCAAGGATTCCAAATTCTAAGAGATGCATCTGAAGAAAATCACTGCCATTGAACATACAGGAAATAGAACACATAAGACTTAGCAAGGATACATAGCAATTTTAAGACAAGATCCTTTGGTGCTAGTATTCTCCCAGGCGCTTGCAGAGCACGGCTAACATGTTTCTGAATGGCACACAAGGCACAAAACCCAGAAATATGACCTTCATAAATCAGTGATTGAAGATCAGCACCGAAACATAAAACTGCCCTTTGCGATGTACAGACAGAATACGTACATGCACAGTTAATTAAAATGAGACAACAATTACTAGAGAAATTATGTGAACGAAACCGTTTTAGATGGAGAGCCCTAACTTTCTGCTTGCATCGTTAGCACTGGTACTGCCTCTCCCCTCCATCTAACAGCTCCGCAGCAGTGAAGTTTGTAAGGGCTTTATGCACAGAATCCGCCTTATGTATTTCAGGACTTTAATCTAGGAAGGGATCAAATTTGTTGGAGCAGTAAGAACATTGCATGCATTTGACCTGCACAAGTAATAAGAAACCATTCAAAATGTAATAGAAGCATCCAATGTTGAAATCTCATAATTCCCCATGTAATCTAAGCTTTCCCACAGTTTCTCATGACCACCTTCTCACTTAGTAACCAAACCACCTAGAAGCAATAATAACAATAATAAAAAATTAATCAATTGATAACTACCTGACTACGTAGACGACCACCAAAGATCTTGTGTACCAAACTCTTCTCATAAGCACTCGGGGATTCACTTGGCACTCCTGAGGGTAAGCAACACTTATGCATTGATTCCAGCAAGTTCACCATGTATTCATGCACATCCTCCTGTCATTTTAAAATCAATATCATGCATGCTTGCATGAAAATTCAAAAACATAAGGGATTAAGAAAAGGTATCATCATCATGCTTATATATTTTAACACGAGCCCTATAAACCATAGATTTTCTTCGGCTATTTACACTACTTAATACCAATCAAATATACTACGCAATGATCATCCTAATCTGTAGCGAATAGAATGGATAAGAAAAAACCTTTAAACCTCCACTGAAAGTGGCAACTTATTAAATGTGCTCATCTCAACCAGCCATTATCCTAATTACTTGTATCTAAAAATTAAATCCCACTCACAGTGACAATACATAAACCACAAAACCTTCTGAAACAACTATGGAAGTCTTTGAACTTTATTTTCAATGAAGCAACTACATATCAGTGAGAGATCGATATCAAAGCAAAACGTGCTTCTATAACCCCATAATTCTGACAAATTCTCTCTGTTAATTCTCGATCCACACCATTCATCAACGAATCACCATTACACATTTTGCCATTCTTTTTAGCAGTTCCATTGGGTACTTCCAGGTACTTCTGGAACTGGTACCACATTTCTCGGATGTAGATGGACCAAGGTCCGATGAAAGACAAGAATCTTTATCCAATAAGAGTTCTTTACTGAGATTCTGGAGATCTACAGTGCAGCGTTTGCTCCTTTTGTGTTTCTTTTTCTTGCGTAAACCTAAGGATGCCTTGAAAAATTTTAAGCCAATAGGCATGGAATTAATCCTACACTTAAGAAGCTTCTTCTTCTTCAATTTCCTTTGGGATGCACAATCAGGAGCTTTTGCGTGTAAAGGTTCATTTGCCATCATTGACGCGGGTGTTTGACCATTATCACCAACATTTTCCTCTGCTGAAGTACCAGCAACACTATCATAAAGCTTATTTCCAACCTGGGAATGAAAAGAGAAACAACTCAATAGTCTATACTACATCTCATTGGAATTTATCCAATAAATACACATATATAGAAATCACCTGAGTTTCCTCACAGCTTGGCTCCTTGGCTGATTTTATAGGATCTGCTTTCTCTAACATTTTGTCACTGGAGCCCCCAGATTGAGCCATATTTGAAACCCGCTCCAGTGATTTATCACTGGAATCTCGGGAAGGAGTATTAATTGATGCCCCAGCATTCGAAACACCATTAATCTGAATGCACAGATGCATTTACAATTGTAGAAATAAGGATTAAATTCCACCCATTGGCAAACAGATGGACACCAGGGGTCCAAGCTGCAAAGAAACAACCAGTTACCTTCTGTGAGGTCTCAGTTGTGAGAATCTTGTTAGAGGCAGAGTTTTGGTGCCCATTGCAGTTGGATGATACAGTCACCGAGACCCCCAAATTATTCTTAAATTTGCTTCTCTTTGGTAGCAATAGTAGTGTTATTTTCATATTGGGATGCCTCCATTGCTATTCAAAGATGAAGCAGATGGCTGCAAGCTTTTTCCTTGACCCAGATTTGGAAAAGGCAGCCCACTGATGGGTCTTTCTGTAATGGTGACTTGAAAAGTTTCCAACACGGGCTCCTTTTTGGTACTGAGCTTTGCATTGGTATCCTCCCTGGCTGACTGGATGCTTCCTTCAGATGGCCTCCTTTGACAGCCCACCATTTACAGCATTCTTTTGTTTCACAGAAGAAGAGTCTGCCCCACATACTCCATTCTCAATTCGAGAGCTTTGAAGGTGTTCTTTGACTGTTGGCTCAAAATGAGAGATGGTTTATTCCATTGACATGGCTTTCAAGTCTCTCTGAACAACATCAATGGGTTTTTTAGGAGCAATTTCTTCTATCACGAACATAAAACAGCATGTAAGCCTTCTGCTCTAAAACAGACCTCTCATTGACTTGGACAACTGTTACAGGAAATAGGTAAGTAATTAGACACTAATTCTTCAAAACCAATACAAGCAATCCCATCCTTAATAAAGAGCTCCTTATAATACATTCTGTTAACAAGCAAGAGCTAAGAATGCAAAATATGGTTCTGGCCATCACAGACCCAGTCTCACAATTGGAGTCTTTACCTCTACCCACAAACATAACAAGGGATTAAGAAAAAGTATCATCATCATGCTTAATATTTTAACACAAGGCCTATAAACCATAGATTTTCTTCGGCTATTTACACAACTTAATACCAATCAAATAATACGCAAGGATATCCTAAATTGTAGTGAGTAGAATGGATTAAAAAAAATCTTTAAACCTCCACTGAAAGTGGCGACTTATTATGTGCTCATCTAACCAGCCATATCTAATTACTTGTATCCAAAAATTAAATCACACTCACAGTGACAGTACATAAACCACAAAACTTGAAACAAATATGGAAGTCTTTGAACTTTATTTCAATGAAGCAACTACATATCCATGAGAGATCGATATCAAAGCTAATTGCTTCTTAACCCATCATAAGAAATAAAAGTACAGCAGACACATGAATGATTCAGAAATCTGCATGCCTATATTATTGTGTTCATGGAGATAAAAAGCAAAAAAGAAAGGATTGATCAGAAATGAAGCCACTTACAAGAATTTCGATGCTGTTCACTCTGCAAGTATGCCGCTAAAGGCTCTGTAATGTCAGACACTAGCACTGAATTGAGAAAACAAGTATTTCCAAGATTTTCAAGACCAGCACCTGTAAGTCATACATATCATATAGATAAGTTTAGGTTCAACACAAAACCAAGTTCTCACAGCTATTACTAAAAAGAGTCATAACATTTGCCATTGAAAAAATTGACACCAAATTTATTCGAAATGCCAATTCAGCTAAATCAAGTCTTTGAGCTGAAATCACCAACTGATAACCAAATTTACATATCTTAAACTATGGCAGCATACATCAATCCAAAATAATACAAATATCATGTACATCGTATTCGATTATTTCATTACATTTGTAAGACATAGGACTACCAAAACCATTAATTCCAGTAACTATACTACAATTTTACTCCGCAACATAGCAATTCCCTCAAATAAAACCATGAAACTAACAAATACTCATAAATTACTGTTACCTAACGGGATTTCACTCCCTGTAACATACCAATTGCCCTTCAACAGAACTAAATCAAACTACAACGAAACGATCGAATTCCAACAAATTATCAAAACAGAAAAAACTCATTCAAAGCCATAGAATTAAAAAAAAAAAAAAAAAAAAAAAAAAAAAAAAAAAAAAAAGCAATCTTAAACACTAAAAACACTCACAATTCTCCGAAAAGTCATCCCAAAACTCAGCTCAGGTTCCAACCCACAATCCCAAAACTCCGACCCATCAACTTTCTTCCCCGACCCGCCACTCGGACCCTGTCCTTGACCCGTCCTAGCTTTCTTCTGCTCCGACCCACTTGGATTCAGTGTCTCCAATTTAAAATCCCATTGTCACCACCATTACTAAGCCCACTAAAGACTTTTCTAGCCGGATGAAACTCGATCCTTCTTTATAACCCAGAAAAGGATCCGGCTCCAGGATCCGAATACCCGCCCGCCACTTCCACTTGAACTTCAGTAATCATATTCTCCATCACTTGAAAATGAATGAAAATATTTGACTTTGGGATTAAAATTGAATTGAATTGATAACTGGGGTAAAGAAGATTGGAAATTAGGGTGGGTGTTGTAAAAAGCAGAGCAGAGCTGTTTCGGCTTCTGCGAAAGAGAAGGGATTAAGCGAAAGGAAGGAGCATTAAACCCTACTCGGTGGGGTAACATGTCATTTTTCTTTTGGTTGAGACTTGGGGATTTTTACTACTTTTGGGTGTAAATGTAATGATATTGATATTTTGGGACCTTTTAGATCGATTCGATAGTCTATTTTTTTTTTTTTCCCGACTCGATTGGAATTAAATTCTTGAGATGAAAACGGTCCACTTGAATTGGCGTTATTATTATTATTATTAATGTACAATAATAATAAAGATAGTGAATATATTATTTCATTTAATTTTAAAAATCTTTACTACGTTAATAATTAGAATATCATAGCAATTTGGGAATAAATTGTGGATAAACTTTTGAAATATTTCAAAGTATTTTTTATTAAAAAAATTATATAGAAAATGTATATGTCAACAAATTTACTATTATCTTATGAAACTTTTGGTGCCAATGGTAGTCCACAAAGAAAAATGATTTCCTCCGTAGCTACTTCTAATTATATGTAATATAATTTAGATATTGAATATAGTTTTTCATTAACTTCCATTAATATTTAATATATTTCTAATTAGAATATCATAGCAATTCGAGAGAAAAAAAGTGTTCCATAATTTTAATAAAAAAAATTAACGCATATGAAATATTTTCAAATTATATAAGTTTAGAACTTTGTTTAATGGTTCAATAGATTTATTTCATCATTTGACTTAAAGAAAATACATATTATTGAAAAAGAAAAAATTGACATACATGTAATATTACAATCATAATTCAACCACGAAATTATGGAAGATGGTCAATAACAAAGTAGTAACAGGAGATTATCAATTTCTCCACAAGATAAAACCGTGTTCGTCTCCAGTAAGGATTCACATACAAAATTCCAACAATCACTAAAAGCACAACTATGTAGGTCACCACGAAAGTGATATAGAAGATGTCCATCACCACGAAAGTGATATAGAAGATGTCCATGTCAACAAAATCATTATCATCTTCTTTGTTGTCTGCTGAAGCTCCAGGTGTCAATGATGGTGATTCCACTGGGTTGCAACTTTTGTTCAAAGGCAGTCCACAAAGAAAAGGGTTTCCTAAATAGCTACCTTCTTCAAAAGTTGCTAATTGGTTAATCCTTTCAGGTGTTTTTCCTGATAAATTATTGTGTGCCACACTGAAAACAAACAATGTGTATATCTCTACTAGATTTGAAGGAATTTTTCCATTCAAATCGTTGTAAGAAAGATCCAAGCTCTCAATTTGTTTGAGATTTAAGAATGTTATTGGGATTGATCCTGTCAAATTATTATGAGAAAGATTAAGAGCGTGAATTGCGGTTAGGTTTCCGATTTGATCAGGAATTTCACCGAATAATTTATTACAAGAAAGATCAATTCCAGACATAGATGTGAGGATTCTTCCCTTGTAGGAGTAGGATATACTTTTTTGTTGTGAACTGTATGGATTCTTCACTTCCGAATGGATTATCCCCTAAAAAAAATATAATTTTTATATCCATAAGAGCAGAAGTTATAGTTGCCTCATTCCCATTTTCTTCATGTAGGGCAGTGAAATCCAAGCAAGAGGGAATTTTACCATAGAGACTGTTTTGAGAGAGATCTAGCAAGCGTAGTTCTGTCAAATTGCACAATTGAGTAGGTAATTCATCTTCAAGATGATTGTTACCTAAGATAAGGTAACCTAAAGAAGAGAGTTTGCAATCCAACTTGGAATATTCCCTCTGAAGTGATTATAGCTAAGATCTAAGACCACCAACTGAGAACTATTAATGTAGAAAGCATCTTTTAGTTGTCCTTGCAATCTATTTCTTGACAATTGAACTTGCTTGATTCTTGAAAATTTAAAACAAGATGGAAATTTACCATAGATATTGTTATTTGAAATGTCCAAAATTTGAAGATCATCAATTTGACATAGTTCTTTTGGAATTGGACCTTCAAGTTCATTATTTGACATTGCAATAACTCCTAAAATTGATAGATTTCCAATCCATCTTGGGATCTTGCCTGAGAGATGGTTATCATTGAGATACAATACTTCTAAAGAATTGCAATTTAACAAGCTTTTTGGGATCTCTCCACTAAAATGACTACCATCCAGTTGTAATTCTTCTAAATTTATCAAGTTCATATTATTAAAGAATATATGACCTTGCAACTTGTTGTTTGATAACACCAATTTTTCCAGTGAGAAGCACCCTATGGCCAAGTGCTTAGGTATTCCGCCTGCCAACTCATTTTTTGATAAGTCCAAAACTTGCAAGGAGCTCATATTACCAAAAGAAGATGGAATGCTACAATTGAAAGAATTTCCAGAAATGTTGAAATAAAATAGCTTTGGTAGTTTTGCACCAATCTCTATTGGAATTTGGCCATGAAAGAAATTGATGGAGATGTATAAGCTTTCTAAATGCAAATGGGATTGAGATGGCAATGGGAAAGTTCCTGAAAGAGAATTATTAACTAGCAAAAGTGTTTCTAGCTGGGTATTGTTGGACAACAACCAATACAGAAATTCTCCACTCAAGTTCATGTGGGAGAGATCAATATTTTGTAGGTCATGTTGATGGTAAAGAAATTTGGGAAAAGTGCCAACATTTCTACAACCAGACAACGTGATGGAATTTAATTGGAATTTTGGGGTCAAAGAATATGACATGGTTTCAACATATATTTGATTATTTTCACTCCTGAAATCTTTTGAGGTTTGAAAGGTTAAAAAATGAATTGAGTGATATTGGGACTTGCAACTAATTGTTTGAAATGTTAAGGACTTGGGTAGATGGTAGATCCTTAAGGGAAGATGAGGAGATGTTTCCCGTAATTTGATTGGAAGAAATATCTAACTGCTTAAGTGAAGTCAAATTTGCCAAACATGGAGGTAAGGGACCCCACAAATCATTATTGTCAATATTCAACTGTTGCAAATGCACCATCTCACACAAGCCTGAAATAAAACATGTTATTTAATTATTAACATATATAATTCATAAACATTTACATCAAATATCTTATTATGGTAGGCATGATTTTAATATCATTTTTTGTCACTATTTATTGTTTCAGTTTCATCAATTAATAGTGATCACTTTAAACTCATCATTAATTTTTTGAATAGTTTATTATTATGGTGGACATGATTATCATCTTTTTTGTCACTTTTTCATTTCAATGTAATCTATTAATGCTAGTGAATACATGAACTAAGTAAATGTTTATTTATTTATTGCATATATATTTATTTGATTTACTAACCTTGATCATATAATGTGCCATTGAGTCCGCAATAAGACAATGATAATTTCTTAAGAGAAATTATCGGTTTAAAGATTTGAGAAAAGTTGTGGTTGAGAGTAGTTTGCTCCATGTCCAGACTTTTCAAATTTCTGAAATAAATAGAACCTACACATTGACATGAATGTATGTGAATTTCCATAAGCAAATGTTCCAAAATTTGAAATTAATAAAACCTATACATACTAAAAAACAATATTAAATTAAAAAAAAAATATCAAGCTCAATTGCACATTCTATTGATCATTTTTGTTACTTTTAAAGATTAAAATGAATTCAATCTAATCTATTCCAAAAGATGAAAGTTCCCACAATTTTCAATATTTTATTGCCAACATTTAAGGCTAATTAAAAGCCTTCTCAATTAAAATATAAATATTTGATCTCATGGAATTCCCATATCTAGAATATTATAGTAAAAGAAAAATTAATTTTCAGTACGTATAGAAATTAATATTAGATTTCATTTTTGTAAATATTTCATTTTTTCCACATCTAACTTGAATATAAAATTTCAAGAGGTGTTTGATCCACATATATGAATTAATGCAAATGAAATTAATCTTGAATTTACCTTGAACTTGTGAGATGTAATTGAGTTCACAATCTCTCATTGATAAATGTTTTAGTAAAGTGCAAGTTGCAACAGTTTGTAGAAAACTTATGTGGAGCTCAGAATAATCCAAGATCAATTCTTCCAAGGTGGTCAAATTATGCAACTCTGTTGAAATAGTGCAACAAATTTAAATGATGCTAGGTAAGTAATTGACAAATTATCAACAATTATGTTTTAACATCATAACTTTAACTTATTTCTTACCTCGAGTAATCACTGTTCGATTAAAACTATTACACGAAAGGTCAAGTGTCTTTAAGGATGGGAACAATCTCAATGTTGATTGTAGAAAAACGGTTGCATCAGTGGTTTCAATACCACTATATAGAGAAAGGGCATTTAACTTCTTCAAGCCTCTATAATCTGTAAGTTAAAAAACTGAATTATAATTAACAATCTTTAACGTAATGCAGGGAATGGATTTTACAAAGGAATTTATTTTTTTCTAAAACTCAATTCTCATATTTTGCAAATTAAATAAAATAATATAATATGTTTTTACTAGCTGGAGTACAAAGATTTACGAAACACAATTTTTTCTTTTATAAAAAGAATTAGTATTAACCTCAAAAATTGTGTTATGCGTTTTTGAAAAAAAAATAAAAAAAGAAAACTTAAAAAACATACAAATAACTTTATGGACTTAATGGTTTATAGAAATTAACCTTAGTCTTTCTCTTAATAAAAATAATTCTCTATTTTTCGAATTTAAAAAAAAAAAATTGTTTGCTAGACAGTTTTGAATATCAAGATTTAGATGAACTTTTTTTTCTTAAAAAAAAAAAGAAAATTAAACTCAAGAATTATCTTTTTTAATTTGTAAAATAATACCTATTGTAGCATTAATATTTATTTAATATTTCATTAATATCAAAACTGTTGTCAAATACACAATCAGGTAGAAAATTGAGAGTTAAAAATAAATTGATTAAATATTATTACTTGAGTTTAGTTATGGGCCTGTAGTGATGGAATGAATTGAATACCTTTGGAGTTGACAAATTTGTCAATCTTATTCCAATCTATGTACAACTCCTCTAAGTTTTTCAAGGAACATAATCCTAGGAAAAAATGAATAAGAGTTAATTAAAAATTGATCATAAGAAGACATTAGGAATTTTATCAAACTTACCTTCAACATCAACAGTTCCATTCAATCCAATGTCTTCTAGATACAGATATTTTAATGAAGAGAGACCACCCAAAGATGATAATATGCTATTGCTGAGGTTGTTATGACTTAAACTGATAACCTTCAAGTTGCTCAAACCTGAAAATAGTCAAACAATTTTACAAGAGTAAACACTTTCATATATTTAATTTTAAAAAGTCCAAATTACTTTTATATATTTATATATTAAGATAATATGTTTATATTTTCTATTAATTTTATAATATGAACTTATAATTAATGTTTAAATAATATACATTATTCATAAATAAAGTATTAATACTTGCCTTAATTATTACGTCAGTTAATTAAATGAGGCCTAAAATAAAGTATTTTAATGCAAGAACCATATTTAACGTCAATTAATATAGTAATTACTAAAACAAAATTATTATATAATGACATAATGGCTATATATAATTGCATTAATAAATATAAGGATAAATTAGTAAATACATATATAAAATTTTTGTTTGGATTAATTAAATTATAAAAACAATCACAACTTCATTTTTTCTTTCTTTCAAATCATTCTCTATTTTACAATTTAAAAACCTAAAAATAGAACTAGTCTGTGTATTTGAAAATCAAGATTCAGAAGATTTTTTTTTTAAAAAAAAATTGAACTCAAGAATTTTATTTTGAAAATTAAAAAAAAAATTACATAATACGATAAATCCATTTTTCCCTACATTTTTTAGTTAATAATGTCAAAATTCATTAACAAGAAAAAAAAATTTTCATTTTTATTTTAAAAATAATTTAACAAAACTATTCTTGATATTCCTTTATATAAGAGTCTCACAAAAGTTAAAAGTATCCCAACTAAAACGTCAAAAAACTTTTTAGAATATATTTTTTCATCATTACCTTTGGCTTTGGGCCTGACAAATTGGTCAATTTCATTATAGTTTATGTCCAACTTTCTCAAGGAATGTAACCCTATATATAATTTAGAGTATAAAGATTTATGAAACACAATTTTTTCTTTTATAAAAAGAATTATTATTAACCTCACGAATTCTATTTTTCTAATTAACTTTAGTAACGGACTGTGGTCTTAATGGTTTCTAGTAATTAACTTTAGTCTTTCTTTCATAAAAAATAATTGTATTTTTCGAATTTAGAAAAATAAAAATAAAATTGTTTGCTAGACAATTTGAAAATCAAGATTCAAAAATTTTTTTCTTTTAAAAAAAAAAGAAAATTAAACTCAAGATTTAAGTTTCGTAATTTTCAAAGTAATATTTATAGTACTTAGAAATTTTCTTTTTTTAAAAAAAAAAAAAATTACCCTACATTTTCAAGTTAAAATTGTCAAATGCATTTTATTTTAAAGATAATACTAAATATTCAAATTATACCTATTTCATTAATATGAAAACTATTTTCAAATACACAATAGAATAATTGATTTTTCATTTTAATTTTAGAAAATGATAATGTAAAAATAATTTTCCATAGCTGTGGGCATCACTTAGTATAACATTCTCAAATATAGTGTCTTTGTATTAGAAATTTGAGAGTTGGAAATAAAGTCATTAGATATTATTACTTAAGTTTGGTTATGGGCCTATGTTGATGGAATGAATTGAATACTTTTAGAGTTGACAAATCTGTCAATTCTATTCCGACCCATGTCTAGCTCCTTTAAGTTTTTCAAGGATTGTAATCCTGGGAAAAAATTAAACAAACTTAATTAAAATTTGATCATTAAAAAGACACGAGGAACATTATCAAACTTACCTTGAACATCAACAGTTCCAACCAAACCAACACTTATCAAATACAAAGATTTTAATGAAAAAAGATCAGCCAACGAAGATAATATGCTATTTTTGAGGTTGTTATAACTCAAATGGATAACCTCCAAGTTACTCAAACCCGAAAATAGTTAAACCATTTTATAAGATTAAAATGTTTCATATATTTAATCTAAAAAGTCCAATTATATTGTAAATTCACCAAAAAAAAAAAAAAAGAAAAAATTAGTTGAAATTATGAGAATGAGAAGCTAGCTAAATTACCTTGAATATTAATAAACCCATTCAAATTATTCAGTTGTATATCCGAATAAGATGTTATTATAGGGAAGTGAACCAGTGAAGAATTTTAAGATATATTTATAATAATTTAAAATCTTAATTTCTACAATTTGATTTCATTAAAAATCTTCTAACAAGGGGAAAATGGGAATTTTCAACCCTTAAAAAGACTTTGCCATCTTAATTGGTGATGCGTGCTGTCCACTCTTTTCAAAGGAGCGTGAAAGTTTCATATGGAGTGCTCTTTGGTTTATTATTTTCTTTCACATACATTCCTAAAATAACCTTCCTTGTTTAGTGCATAACAAGTAAAAAAAGTAGGTAATTGCGTGGGTGTTCTAGTAATTATAGTGAAACATTTTCTGCTGGCCTGGTTTTAAAAACTGAATCTGGCGGCATGAGATAATGAGTGGGGCTTTTACTGGTTTTATAAATATTGATGCAGTTTTTAACAGTTGTGATATTTTGTTTGGGAGAAAACTGTGTGGCTGTAATCGAGAGCTTGTATTTGCTCCAAAGAAGCTGTAAATTGTGATCATGTCACAAATACTATTACTTATTACCTTTGGGGCTGACAAAATGATCAATCTCATTCAACCTCATGTCCAACTCTTTCACAGAATGTAATCTTAGAAAAAGATTAAACAATTTCACCATGTTAAACTCTTTCATATACATAATTTAAAAGTCCAGTTAGCAAAAATTTTAAAAAAAAAAAAAACAGTTGAAATTAAGAAAATGAGAAGCGAGCTTATTACCTTCAATATTAACAACTCCTTTGAATCTATTACCACTTAGATCCAAATGCTTTAATGAAGAGACACCAGCTAAAGATGATAAAATACTGTTGTTGAAGTTGTTGCCTCCTAAATTCAATTCCTCCAAGTTACTCAATTTTGATAGCCTCTCAATACCTACAAATACTCAATCATTTTTCAAGCGAATAAATTGCTTCATGCATATTATCATATAATGTATCACAAAATTATTCACAATATATTGAAAACATAAATCAATAATCATAAAATTAACAACTCCATAAAATACGTTGAAATCCTCAAATTTAATAGTAAATGAGAGATTTTGTAGGGATTTGTAGTAACTCATGTAAATATGCATATCCATTCTTCCACTTCTCAGCAATGCACGGTCAAGCTTCTCAATGTGATTAGTTGTAAACACAAAAATCCTTTCACTCCCACAACATGACCATATCCCGTCAGTAAAATTCAATAATCCTGAAAGAGTAATCGAGTTATTATTATTGCCTTCATCACCAACACCAACACCACCACCACCATCACCACCACCAGACCCATATCAGTAAAATTCAATCATCCTGAAAGAGTAAAATTCAATAATCCTGAAAGAGTAATCCTGAAAGAATGGATATGCATATTTACATGAGTTACTGTGCTTACCCTGCATTGTTGATTTTGTTGAAGAATTATTTGGATTATGAAGAAAGTGATTTGGAAAGTGGGATGTTGATGGATTTGCAGGAGGTTATTGAGAAAGCTGAGATGACTCCAGCTGATATCAGTGAAGCGTTGATTAAGAACAAGAGGAATAAGGAGAAGGCAGTGAAGGAGTTGGTTGAGACATTGAAGGTGAGAGCTGAGAAGAGGTTGAAGAATGGAGGCTTGAGAGAGAAGAAGAGTAATTCAGATTTTGTTGAAGAAGAGGAAGAAGAGCAAGAGAAGAGGGCTCTTGAGAGTCCTAATAAAGAAGAAGGAAAAGATTTTGATGAAGATCACAACACTTGCAAGAAGGAACGTGATGAGGAAGATGAACGTTCCCATCTACAACATTCTGAATTCTCTACCCAATTGTAAAGATAGCCATAAGGATCAGGGAAGAAATGTTTAAGTTGCAGGAGAGCAGTTCTCTCTTCCTCCCAACAACCCTCTCCTAAAGAGACCAACATCATTACTAACAACACCCAAAACCACTTACAATCCATCTCTTAATACACTCAAGTTTTGTGACTCACAACAAACTACTTCTACGCTATTTATACAAAGAGGCACCAACTAATGTTTGGATTTCCTTGTCTTTTCCATTAATAAGATTTTTTTTTCTTTTTTTTTTTTTTTAATACTCTAAATTTTATGTATTAATACTTTAATAAACTGTCAGTCTCTAAGCATCAAGATAAACATTTAATATCAATTGGTTAAAAAAGAAACATTAAATTTTAGCTTCTAGTTTTATGTTATCTAAATTAACAAAATTATAAATTAAAAATATAAAAAATAGTTTTTCTTATTAATTTTTTCCCTTCTTATTTTAAAGATTATAATTTTAGCTGTCATTGACTAGTTGTCACGTTCACTTTTCCAAGTCAATGTAATTGGTTAACACTTATGGCAAAACGGGTTATTTAAATAATTTCATTTTTCTATAACAAAACAAATCTATAAAGGGCTTTACAATAATATTTAAAATCCCGCTCTTGTAATCAATTAAGAATATGTTGTGATTTCATAAGATCTCAATTGTATAGATTGAAATTAAAATTGTAATTTTCGCTACTATTAATTATTTAGAAGTCTATTTTTTGCTAATACAAGTCTATCATAA
The DNA here is from genome assembly GCF_008641045.1 of Pistacia vera. NCBI lineage: Eukaryota > Viridiplantae > Streptophyta > Magnoliopsida > Sapindales > Anacardiaceae > Pistacia > Pistacia vera. The sequence continues at coordinate 343,468 of NW_022196067.1, read as the reverse complement.
AATGTCATTATTTTTCAATAATGTTATTAATAAAAATAATTGTATTTTTCATTTTTGTTTTATTTTTTTTTTTAACCTATCGTTATCATCCCATAAAATTCATTTGATAAATTTGGTTAAAAAAAGTTAAAGAAAAAGAAAAGAAACAAAAAGCTGAGAAAAAGGGGTTAAATTCCTCCTTTAGAATTGATAAACCAATAAAATTTATTATTTTTATTTATTAATTTTAAATTTTTTATTAAAAAAATGCCATGATGTCACTTCTCATATTTGTCGTAATTAATGAATAGTTTTCAAAATTCAGGTATTATTATAATTTGGCTTATTTTTCTGTTCTTAGAGATAATTTGCATTAAATCAATATATCTTTATTTTATTTGTTTCATGTTTAATACCTATTTTAGTAAAAAATTATAAGTTAAATAACACCACCATGATAGAATTTGATGTGGGTCTGACTCCTCACCCAATAAAACCTTATTAAGTGAGGAGTCAAACCCACCTTAAATTCTATCATTAACGTTTATATTTCCATAAAATTGTAAAAACTCAAATCAGCTCAATCAACTTGTCAATTTATGTAAGTTGGCATTCCAAGTAAGCTAATTTTCCAAGTCAAGCTACTCAATTAAAAGCTATGGCAAAACGGGTCATTTACGATAGAAATTATTTTTTTATTTTCTACCGAAAATTCCATTCTCGGCCAATCTCCAATGTTTTTTCTAGCCTACCAGCACCTGAATTAGCTTCCTATCCCTTTGATCGTCAAAAGTAAAGCCTCACTCTGCCTCTTAATAGTCCCAATCAAAAGTTACCAATTTGGAGGGAAAAAAAATAATGCCCATAAATTGTAGATATGGAGAAAAAAAAATTATAATAGTCAACAAAATAATTTGGAGGAATATTTATTATTAGTAAACGATTTACTACCAATTTTATAAAAATATTTATCAAATTCCCAATCCGATTGACTGCAATAAGTCATTCACTCTGCCAAATTTCATTTTTTTATCTTTTGTGGATATTTACAATCTTTTTTTGAGTCCAAAAGTTTGAAAGAACAAAAATCTGAGAAAGATGAAAAATAATAATAAGATAATGCTAAACTTTTTAACACCATAACAGTATTTATTTTAAAGAAGGAATTAAAGAAAGAATGAAATAGTTTTCTCTGAACTTAACTATAATATTTACGTTATATTATATTTCTTTAACTCAAATTTGAAGCGTAACAATAATGCAAGAGGCATCACTCTCATGAAAGCAAACCCTTTTCTTATTCATTGGAAGTTAGTACAATTTTTCCAATCCTTATTTGGTCCGTGTTTCAAAAGACTTTGAGTCAATGTTAATACAACAATTGTCTCTTTTTTTTCCATTAGAACATTTTCCATGAACATTTTGTCTTGGTTTTCAGAAATCAGAAGACTTGGAGTCAATACTAAAAGTTTATTATTTACTGTTATAAATCTATCGTAAAAAAGTTAAGTACTATTTATACATTTTTTTTGTTACAAATCTATTGTTGTAATAATATAAAATTCAACAACAAACACGTTAAATAGGCACGTATGCATGACTACAATACTGACATACTTGTTAAATAATAACATTTAAACACTAAACAAAATAATGTTTGTTTTATAGATGATACTGAATGATATAATAAAGATCTGAAAAGATAGAAAACTGATGTGATGACACATTGCAACCATATAACACGGCTTGACCTCTTAGTGATTTATCAATTTCAAAGTAACCAAAATTTATTTTCTTTTGGAAGTTTTATTACAATCTCCACACTTATTGATAAGATGTATATGAAAGAAACGATCGAGAATTATTGGCTCATCAATTTCATAAAATCAATTACCACGACTTGAGCTCCTTTAATGATTTTTCAAGTTGCAATACAATTCTCAATCGCACACTTGTTCTTATTAGGAGACTTTGAATAAGTTTTAGTCATTCAAACAATATATGAAAACATAAATCAATAATCATAAAATTAACAACTCCTAAAATACGTTGAAATCCTCAAATTTAATAGTAAATGAGAGATTTTGTAGGGATTTGTAGTAACTCATGTAAATATGCATATCATTCTTCCACTTCTCAGCAATGCAGGTCAAGCTTCTCAATGTGATTAGTGTAACACAAAAATCCTTTCACTCCCACAACATGACCATATCCGTCAGTAAAATCAATAATCCTGAAAGAGTAATCGAGTTATTATTATTGCCTTCATCACCAACACCAACACCACCACACCATCACCACCACCAGACCATATCAGTAAAATTCAATCATCCTGAAAGAGTAAAATTCAAATCTGAAAGAGTAATCCTGAAGAATGGATATGCATATTTACATGAGTTACTGTGCTTACCCTGCATTGTTGATTTTGTTGAAGAATTATTGGATTATGAAGAAAGTGATTTGGAAAGTGGGATGTTGATGGATTTGCAGGAGGTTATTGAGAAAGCTGAGATGACTCCAGCTGATATCAGTGAAGCGTTGATTAAGAACAAGAGGAATAAGGAGAAGGCAGTGAAGGAGTTGGTTGAGACATTGAAGTGGAAGCTGAGAAGAGGTTGAAGAATGGAGGCTTGAGAGAGAAGAAGAGTAATTCAGATTTGTTGAAGAAGAGCAAGAGAAGAGGGCTCTTGAGAGTCCTAATAAAGATGAAGGAACAGATTTTGATGAAGATCACAACATTGCAAAGAGGAACGTGATGAGGAAGATGAACGTTCCCATCTACAACTTCTGAATTCTTACCCAATTGTAAAGATAGCCATAAGGATCAGGGAAGAAATGTTTAGTTGCAGAGAGCAGTTCTCTCTTCCTCCAACAACCCTCTCCTAAAGAGCCAACACATTACTAACAACACCCAAAACCACTTACATCCATCTCTTAATACACTCAGTTGTGACTCACAACAAATACTTCTCGCTATTTATACAAAGAGGCACCAACTTGTTTGGATTCCTTGTCTTTTCCATTAAATTTTTTTTTTCTTTTGTTTTTAATAGTCAAACAATTTCATAAGATTAAAATGTTTCATATATTTAATCTAAAATGTCCAATTGTATCGTAAATTCACAAAAAAAAAAAAAAAAATGTTGAAATTATGAGAATGAGAAGCTATCTAAATTACCTTGAATATTAATAAACCCATTCAAATTATTCAGTTGTATATCCGAATAAGATGTTATTATAGGGAAATGAACTAGTGAAGAATTTTAAGATATATTTATAATAATTTAAAATCTTAAATTCTACAATTTGATTTCATTAAAAATCTTCCAACAAGGTGAAAATGGGAATTTCCAACCCTTAAAAATGGCTTTGCAATCTTAATTGGTGATGTGTGTTGTCCACTCTCTTCAAAGGAGCGTGAAGGTCTCATACGGATTGCTTTTTGGCTTATTACTCTATTTTACATACATTCCTAAAATAATCTTTATTGTTTAGTTCATAACCCGTAAAAAAGTAGGTAATTGTGTGGGTGTTCTAGTAATTATGGTGAAACATTTTTTTCTGGCTTGGTTTTCAAAACTGAATCTGACAGGCATGAGATAATGAGTGGGGCTTTTGCTGGTTTTATAAATATTGAGACAGTTTTTAACGGTTGTGATATTTTGTTTGGGACAAAATTATGTGGCTGTGATCGAGAGCTTGTTCTTTCTCCAAAGAAGCTGTAAATTGAGATCATGTCACAAATATTATTACTTAGTACCTTTTGGGGCTGACAAAATGGTCAAATGTCAATCTCGTTGTAGTTTATGTACAACTCTTTTAAAGAATGTAACTCCGATTAAACAATTTCACAAGGTTAAACTCTTTCATATACATAATTTAAAAGTTTAGTTTACCAGAAATTCATAAAGAAATAGTTGAAATTAAGAGAATGAGAAGCTAACTTATTACCTTTAATATTAATAACTCCTTTAAATCTATTACTAATTAGATTCAAATACTTTAATGAGGAGATACCAACTAGAGATAATAAGATACTGTTGTTGAAATTGTTGCTTTTTAAATTCAATTTCTCCAAGTTATTTAACCTTGATAGCCTCTCGAAACCTACTAATACTCAATCATTTTCAAGCGAATAAATTGCTTCATGCATATTATCATATAATGTATCACAAAATTATTCAAAAAATATTGAAAACATAAATCAATAATCATAAAATTATCAACTCCATAAAATATGTTGAAATCCTCAAGTTTAATAGTAAATGAGAGATTTTTTAGGAATTTGTAATAATGTGAAATTGTTGAAATCCTCAAGTTTATTAAAATCATATGGTACTAGCTAGATGCAAATACATTTACAAGAAATTAAATACGAACCTAAATGTAGAAATAAATTAAGTTGAAGAAAGGAAGACAATTGAACTTCGTTCTCAATACAATCAGCTATATTGTTGTCACTTAATTTAAGAGATTGTAGCTGTTAGAAGGCAGAAAACAAAGAAGCATTTATATACCACTCTCTCAAATTCTAATCCCTTGTACGAGTAAGATCGAGTTTGATTACTCTACCAGTGATGTTGTCACATGTAACACGTTCCCATCTACAACACTCTGAATTCTCCAGCCAATTGTAAAGATAGCCATAAGGATCAGGGAAGAAATATTTACGTTGCAAGAGAGCAATTCTCTCTTCCTCCCAACACCTCTCTCCTAAAGAGACCAACATCATTACTAACAACACCCAAAACCACTTACAATCCATCGCTTAATACACTCAAGCTTTGTGACTCACAACAAACTACTTCTACGCTATTTATACAAAGAGGCATCAACTTCTGTTTGGATTTCCTTGTCTTTTTCATTAATAAGTTTTTCTTTTTTCTTTTTTTAAATACTCTAAATTTTATGTATTAATACTTTAATAAACTCTCAATCTAAGCATCAAGATAAACATTTAATATCAATTGGTAAAAAAAGAAACATTAAATTTTACCTTATAGTCTTCAACTTCTTAGAGTGAATTTTTCTAGCTGAATTTGCTTTGGCGTTGCCGTGACTGAATTTTGCCAGCTGAATTTGGGGTGGTGTTGCCGACACTGAATTTGTTTTGGCTGAATTTGTGGTGGTGATGAAGGGTGATGACATCTAGTGTTTAGAATTGTAGTAAAATTACCTAGTTAGCCCTTATTTGTATTTCTACTTCTTAAAGTAATGTGAAACGAACATAATTTTCCAATTCACTACACTTAATTAGCTGAAAGTCTAATGACACAAGTCATCTAAATTATACTTTAATTTCTATCAACAACTATTGATCTTGACTTGAAAAATTGCTCTGACTTTTGTGTTTGCTACACTAATTTTGCAGGCCCAAGACTTCTTAATCATAGATAATGTCACTATTTCTTTTCTCTTTTATCGATCATAAATTTAAGTTAAAATATTTTATTCTAAAATATGTGAAATGCTCTTAATTTTCAGGTTATAACAACCATTGACCTAGACTTGTGTTTGGAAGAATTTATTTCTTAAATTATGTGAAATGCTCCTAATTTCAGGTCTATCAACAACATTGACACTAGACTTGTATGCTTGGAATATGGGCTTGATTGATAAAATCAAAAACACGGCTTGACCTATTACATATTATAAATCTCAAAGCGACCAAATTTCAAACCGTTTTAGGAGCTAGACTTTAAACTTTGAATAAACGATGAATTAAAAAAAATATCCTTGTCTATTATTTCTAGTCGATTTTTCATTGCTCAAAATTCCAAGTTTATGACTCATAATGAATCAACTGTTCAAATCTGAATTTCCACAAATATGATTTGATCAAAGCCATTATTTTTTATTTTTTGAAAAAAATAGTCCTAGAAGTACCATAGCACACGCTGTATTATTTCTCTACCAACTAATGTGGAAAATCTCCCCTAAATTAATGTGAAAGAGACTGGTTGCTTTTTGTTTGTTGTTTTTTTGCTTTATCAGTTGTTAATTTTAAATTTCATGAAAGTTAAATTTAAATTTCATATTGTTTATTATGCAGAAAGAGAAAAGATTCCCCATGGCTTTTCAAAAGAGGTAGCGGCAACACCCTAACAGTTACCACAGTGTTACTGAACACTGTTACAAGATCCAAGCATGCTAATGCAAAACCCTATTTATTGTTGGCAACTGTTGGGTGTAAATTGTAATTTTTTCTATTGTTTAGGAGTTGACAAGAAATCTGGTTTATAAGTGTAATTTTATTTATTTATTTATTTTTTGGATCTTTAAATTTTTTAGGTGAAGTGGTCCAATTGAATAGAGTTGGGCTTATTTTCGGAAGATTTTTGAATTTCTAAACGAAGATGCAGTTTGGAGAAGAGTATTAACATTATTATATTAAAAAAATAGTACCCATAGCGCATGCTGTATTATTTGTCTACCAGCTAATGTGAGAGTAATTTGTTGCATTTTGGCTTGGTTAAAAATTGTTTAATGGAAGATTTAATTTCTGTCAACAACCATTGATCCTGACTCGACAAAATCAACCATTGGTGTTAAGCAAAGAAAGAGAACAGATTAGTTTCTGAAATGCAACAGCCACGGCAAGCACATCAACTAACTAACTTACTATTCAAAATTCAGTTAATATTTAGCTCATGGAGACTTGAACGGAAAATGTTGCAGAAGCTGTTAAAGTTATATACTTTCTCACGGTAGCTTAAAGTTCCTTTAGTTACTTAAACAAAACGCTGCGTTTTGTTTATACTCTGAGTTTTGAAGAACAAGCTACTCATGAAGATCAGAAGTACAAAAAGAACAAGCTAGATAGATGCTCGGGTTGTAGAGTGTTTAAAGGCATTTATGATTTGTGTTTGATTAGGAGGCCAGCTTGTACTCAAGGTCATGTATATAAACAATTGGGTCATGTATATGATTTGTGTTTGACTTTCAGCTTCTCAGAGTGAATTTTGGTGGCTGAATTTGCTTTGGCGTTGCCGTGAGTGAGTTTTGCTAGCAAAATTCTGGGCGGTGTTGCCGGCACTGAATTTGTGGTGGTGATGAACGGTGATAACGTTGATGAATGGTGTAACATCTGGTGTTTAGAATTGTAGTAAAATTACAGATCATTAGAATACTGAAGATATCTTTGTGGAAACACTAATCATATATTATATGAATAGCTTAATTACGCTAAATTTTTATTTCACATCCTTGATTATTTTTTCTGAATTGTAATTCAAGTAAAAAGGGAAAAATAACAAAGCCATAAAGTAGCATTAAAGTGCTTGAAATCCAAAATTTCTTAATACAACAATCTCTTTATGACTACTTTTAAATCCATTCAAACACTTAAACCTTGAGCTCAATAAAGTAAATTTCCTCACTAACAGAAAATTATTTTTGCAGAATATATATAAACATATTATATATAACAAGAAGCAAGATATGCATATAGTTTTGTCAAAAGAGAGTACGAAAGTTGGAAAAAAGAAGTTAAGAAAGTATACAGAAAAAGCTTTAATTAGAATTTTGAAAAAACTCTATGATTAGAACTTAAACACCCATGATAATACAATTAATCCTGCCTAGATTTAATTTGTACATATGAATCTCTCATCATCAACTATGAAACTTTTTGAAATCATCAATGAGTAGAACTATAAATGCTACACATTTATAAGAGAAAAGTTCAATTCTTACTTTATTCAATCTATACTTTCATCAACCTGTATGTCAGTGATTCTATAGATTGTTGAATCCTGGTGTCATCTGTCGGCTTCACTTTCTGGCATGCCTCATGTAGATACTGAATCCACGACCCAAATTGGCAATTGAAGGAGCTACGGCCAAAGATTTAGCAACACATTCAACCCATCTCCATACACAAGCAATCCCGAGCAAGTTTGTTGCCCATGGTTGGACATCGATTGTTCGTACCCGCCTTTTTCTCATTATTTCATAAAATGTTGTTCTCATGGTTGAAAAACTAGTCTTCTCGACAGAGGCTATGATGCCATGCGCCACTGCCTAAATTTTGGCCGCAAAAGTTATGCCTTTAAGACAGAAGTATTTGATCTAGAAGTTGCTAGTCTTGGGACAAAAACTTTGGTGTTTCCTAAAGCTATCACCATTGCTTTCTAGGCTTGGNTATCCTGACAGAAGTTTTCTCTAGAAGATGTGCATTATTCCAATACCGAGTCGAAAAAACACATTTTTCTAGTAGTATAATATTAACATTAGATAAATTTGTGCGCATAAATGTCACATGATGGTTTTTATATATAGCAATTGGGCAAACTATTGTAAACACGAAACTTGGGAACATCTTTTTTTTTTTTTTTTTTTTTTTTTTTCTTTTGGGTGATCGGGGTGTCCGGGGGTGATCAGGATATCCGACCCAACTTGCACACACTTTAACTAATTCTCGAAACCCTAAAATTAACGGTCGAATAAATCTCTAGTAATTACTCCTATCAACAATCAAGATGAATAGAACATATATAGGACCTCTTAGATAATACTCCAAGAATTCCTATTCAACCACTCGGCCACCCAAAGGAGATTAACTTAGGAATACCTTATTGGTTAAATAACATGTATAACATCACATGTTTTAGGAGCAAGACTTTAAATTAGCATTCTGTCAATCTCAAAGTGATCAAATTTTCAAACCGTTTTAGGAGCTAGACTTTAAACTAGCATTCTGTCAATCTCAAAGTGACCAAATTTTCAAACCGTTCTAGGTGCTAGACTTTAAACTTTGAATAAGCGATAACCTAAAAAATTATCCTTATCTATTATTTCTAATCGCTATTTTCTCATTGCTCAAAATTCCAAGTTCATAGACTCAATAATGAATCAAACTATCTTAAATCTGAATTTCCACAAATATGATTTTGATCAAAGACCATTATTTTTTATTTTTTGAAAAAATTAAGCTTAGAAGTACCCATAGCGCACGTTGTAGTATTTGTCTACCAACTAATTTGGAAAATCTCTCCTAAATTAAAGTGACATTAATAAAAAAAATTTAATAAATAACCGTCATTTTTTTTTATATTTTTTTTTTTAATTTTAAAATAAAAATGGTTCTCCTCTCTTTTATATAAAATTTTTATGTTAGTTTTTTATTTAATTTTAAAACAGGGTTTTCTCTTTTTAATTAAATTGTTTTATTAGTTTTTTGCTTTTCTTATTTTCTTATTATTTTTAATATTTACACTTTGAAATCAAATAATTTTATTGATTTTAACTAATCCATCATTCGAAAGCCGTTCTCCTTTAGAAAATGAATTTTTCATTCAAAGAGTACAATATGGCATGGATAAGTTCTCACTAGTCCGTCAATTTGGGTAAATATGATTTCATCAGCTATGATATTGATTTTAGTGGAATAGAATCTCATTTAGGGTGCAACACAGAATGTTTTAAAAAGCTTTATCATATTAGATAATTATTCACGAGATATTCTAAAAATACTCAAATTGTTTATTATTTTTTACAAAATATATACCAAATTTCAAACCAATCAAGAAGATGATTTGACTTTACATTCCTCTATTGACCAAATCTCTTTTACATCAATTCTTTTTTATACTAATTATGGTCATACTTCAAACAAATAACTATAGTTTGATTTCATAATCCAATTCCGATTTTGCACGTCACACTTTCATGGAAACTCCCACTTTTTTCTAATACATGTATTTCGCTCATACTAGTATTATTATATGTTACTACAATATTATATTTTCGGATTCTGACTAATATGTTGCCAATGCATTTGTACCCCTTTCGTAAGTTTATTGTGAAATCAATATTTACTCCATACTTGGAACATGCTATGTCAATGTTGTATATTATAAGTTCATCTTATTTTTCACTTTTATTATTGTCAGGGGCGATGCTACCCATGCAGGTTCCAATTAAAAAAAATTAATTTTATATGTAAGAATTATTTTTCACCACTTAAAATGTATTTTCTAGATGATTTATTAATTTATTAAAATTTGTAATATAACACCTCCAAACTTATTTTTTTTTTACTCTACCATTGATTATCATTGGTAGTTACAAGTGTATCATTGTAAAAAAACATTGAAACTTAATACCAAGATTATAGATTTCCATCACTTAATTTATGTTATAAAATTACTTAATAATACCTAGAGAAAGAATAAGCATATTTATTGTCCAGATGATCAAGGGGCAAGTTGCAGAAAATTTATGTGTAGAATTTCTCAACAAAACAACAAAGTTGGAATTGGAGACTTTTAAGCACCAATGTCTTGTAAGTTACAAGATCCTGACTATACACATGTATGGAGTTGCATTCACCATACGATGAACATTAGAGTTGTCACCTTCAGATCAAAATCTGTTTCCATCAAACTCCATTCACCTGTTAGTACTAGAAAACTATGTGAGCAATTAATTTGCCAATTGGAGCTACTATTATAGTTAGAAAATTGAAGTGGTCAACCTCTATATTTTTAAATTTCATTGTTAAATTAGGCATGAATGCAAGACAGGAACGCTTTTAAGTCAAGTCTAATACGTTTGAGCATATATGCATCTGTCATTGGCAGAGGATAAGAAAGATTAGTATCCACATCAAGAGGTTGCAAATATTTTTATTTAGTGAGAGTGAAATTAGAGGAGGAAACTTTTCAAGCCTTAAAGTATGTATTATGATATATATATGTATATCCAAATTATGATATGAACTGCATAACATAAAAAACAATGGGATTGTCAAACTTGAAGAGAGTTTTTTCACTTGTTTCCCTAGTCTTGTTTGTTGTTATGTCACAATATTCTTCACTTGATGTTGCTTGTAATTCTACTCAAGAAGCATTGGCTCTTCTCAAATGGAAAGCCAGGCTTCAAAACCAAATCGTGGACTCTTTCTTCTGTGAATGCCACAAATACTGCTACCCACCTCAAAACCAAAATAAGCCCATGTACTTGGTTTGGAATCTCTTACAACCATGCCGGAAGTATCATTAGCATTAACTTAGCCAGTACAAATTTAAAAGGTACTCTTCATGAACTGTCTTTTTCAATATTTCCCAATCTTGCATACATTGATCTAAGCCAGAATGAACTCTTTGGGTTTATCCCTGCTCAAATGAGTCACCTAACAAATCTAGACACCCTTTACCTTTTTGCCAATAAGTTGTCTGGCTCTATTCCTAAGGAGATAGGCAACTTGAGCTCTCTTTCAGATCTAGCAGTAGACACAAATCAATTGAGTGGCTCTATTTCTCCTTCCATTGGAAATTTGAGCAACTTAAAATTTTTATACCTCCACACCAACAACCTTTCTAGCGCCATTCCTATGGAGATAGGCAACTTGAAGTTCCTTTCCGATCTAGAATTGGGCAAAAATCAACTAAGTGGCTCTATTCCTCCCTCCATTGGAAATGTGAGCAACTTAAAATTTTTATACCTCCACACCAACAACCTTTTAGGCGCCATTCCTGTGGAGATAGGCAGTTTGAAGTTCATTTCAGATGTATAATTGGGCAAAAATCAACTGAGTGGCTCTATTCTTGTGGAGATAGGCAACTTAAAGTTCCTTTCGGATCTACAATTGGGCAAAAATCAACTGAGTGGCTCTATTCCCCCCTTTATTGGAAATTTAAGCAACTTAAAAGTTTTATACCTCTATACCAACAACCTTTTTAGTGCTATTACTATGGAGATAGACAACTTGAAGTCTCTTTCAGTTCTAGATTTGTGCGAAAATCAACTAAGTGGCTCTATTTCCCCCTCCATTGGAAATTTGAGCAACTTAAAAGTTCTATACCTCTACACCACCAACATTTCTGGTGTCATTCCTGTGGAGATAGGCAACTTAAAGTTCCTTTCGGATCTAGAATTGGGCAAAAATCAACTGAATGGCTCTATTCCTCCCTCCATTGGAAATTTGACCAACTTAAAATTTTTATACCTTCACACCAACAACCTTTTTGGTGCCATTCTTGTGGAGATAGGCAACTTGAAGTCCTTTTCAGATCTAGAATTGGGCAAAAATCAAATGAGTAGCTCTATTTTTTTCCTGGGTAATTAGGGTGTCAGGGTTAGCTTACGCGTACCTTAACTAATCCAGAGGTCCTGAAGTTGATGGTCGGATAAATCTCCAATGACTATCTCTATTAGCAATTAAAGTAAATCGAACTCAGGATCTCTTGGATAATACCCCAAGAGTTTCTATTCAACCACTCGACCACCCAAAGTTTGTTAACTTGGGAACATCTTATTGGCTAAATAACATGTATAACATCACATGTTTGAGACATGTTATTGTTGATTATCAATGAAAACACCCATCATGTTTCTTCACAAGCTTGCTATTTACTATTCATGAATGGAAACATCTTGAGAACCACCGTTGGGATAAATGATAATAAGAAAGAAAATAATATATACTATGTACTGGTACGAGAATTCTGATCCAAATTGTTATATTATTGGCGCAATCATCGGCTAAGAAGTTGGTATTGAGCTGGCTTTCACATCATCACATGCTATGAGTCATCCCAAATGGAAAATAATCAAATACTTGATCTCTTCTCATAGCAAAATGGATGCTAGATCAGATTCAGACCTCGTCTTCTCATCACCATCATAATCTTTCAACAATCATGATATGAAATTTGACCAAGGCATTGGCTGAACTCGCTTGCTCTTCACACTTATTGTGGGTGGCTAGGATTATTATGAATATTGTACCAATGTATAAGACCAATTCTCACAGAATATGTTTTAAAATATCATTAATCTTCAAGTTAACACACACTAGGTGGGATTTATTAAACAAATTAAACATGAAAAAGACCCTTAGTAAGTAGACATTTTACTTGTTCCATTGCAAAGTTTTGACCAAAAACAAAAGACAGGCGGCTTCATTTTCACAAAACTATGGTGCCCAACTGCCCATAGAATAAAATATAATATGAATATGAAGGCTATGAAGCTGACATTTGGTGCTCAAGTTCAGGATTTCTGAAAAAGCTTCATGACCTACTTAAATTTCTAGAACACAACAGCTGTGTACTAAATTTCTCCACTAAATTAGCCATATATTTATTGCGTTCCACCTTCCTTTGCCGTGTAACACTATCTATATTAATATTTTATTTATATGTTACAGTTAGAAACTCACTATCCTAATCCCAAATGTCCTTCATTAATCAAGCATACTAATTCAGTTATACTAATTCAGTTGAAATTATGGAATCTTTGCCGCGTGAAATTCTTAAAATAATATAAATGATTTTGTCGAGTAATGTTCATCATTCAGATGAAAGCAATGGGTGAAAGTATTTGTATCCAGCCACATCATATAGAACTAATAAACTATAAAAGTATGTATAGTTAATTAATCGTTGTTATTAACAATTTATTAAGAAGCATCCAAGAAGGAGATTCTATCTTTGCCTCCCTTATATATAAAGACATTCTACTTAGGCTACATCTTCTTCTCATATCTCAAACAAAGCTTCGTTAAACTAAACTGTGATGGATACTATCAAGTCCTTTAAGGGCTATGGCAAAGTTGATCCTGCTGAAGAACAAGCATTCCGGAAAAAGACACGAAAGCGTTTGATCATTTTAATAGTCTCCGCCATTGTTCTTGTTGCTGTCATCATTGGAGCTGTGGTAGGAGTTGTGGTGCACAAGGGCAAAAGTTCTTCTGATGATTCGGTTCCGGCATCCGGAATGACTCCATCGGCCTCTCTCAAGGCGGTTTGCAGTGTGACTCGATACCCCAGTTCTTGCTTCTCGAGTATCGCCAGTCAAGCTGGCGCCTTCAACACTACTGATCCAGAAATGTTCTTCAAGCTTTCTTTACGCGTCGCCATTAATGAGACGTCGAAGCTGTCGGAAATTCCATCTAAGCTCAAGGAGAAAACCGATGATGCTCAAGTTAAAGATGCTTTGACTGTTTGTGAAACAGTGTTTGATGATGCTGTAGATCGGCTCACGGATTCTTTGTCTTCCATGGAAGTTGCTGAGGGAGAGAAGTTGTTGTCCTCATCAAAGATTGATGATATGAAGACTTGGCTCAGTGCTTCAATCACTGACCAAGAGACATGTTTAGATGCTCTAGACGAGCTAAACTCAACCCATTATGGAAACTCCTCCATTCCAAAAGATATTAGAACTGCCATGGAGAACTCTACCCAGTTTGCGAGCAATAGTTTGGCCATTGGAACAAAGATTGTTAATTTATTGTCCCAGGTTAAAGTTCCTATTCATAGGAGATTACTTGGTTTTGAAAGATCAGATTCTTCAGGGTTTCCGAGATGGGTTAGCGCCGGCGATAGGCGGCTCCTCCAGGAGATCAACCCTACACCGAATGTCACAGTGGCGGCAGACGGCACTGGGGATTTCCGCACCATTAAGGAAGCTGTAGATAAGGTGTCTAAAAAGAGTCCAACAAGATTTGTGATACATATTAAGAAAGGAACTTACAAAGAGAATGTGATTTTGGATAAACATAAGTGGAATGTGATGATGTATGGTGATGGCAAGACACATACTATTGTTTCTGGGAGCTTGAATTTCATTGATGGAACTCCTACATTCTCTACAGCCACTGTTGGTAAGTTTATTGTTCTTTAACTTTAACTTTTTAATTACTTCATTGGTTGGTATTTACAAATTGATGATAACAGTAGATGTTACTTGCATTCTTGGTAAAAACCATTGAAAGTTATGAACATGAAAATGAGTGGTTTTTGCCATTCAAAAGTTTGGTTCATTAGGTATAGATTTTATAAAAGTCATTGACTGCCCACCTAAATTTCTTTTGCATTCTAAGATCACAGCAAACTTGTCTTTCTATAAATTAATTACTAAGATTTGTTGATTACTTAGACAAGGAGTGGATACGTGGCTACGTTATAATGAACAAAGATGAGAAACCACATGGATATGTGTTTCCATGTGAATATGATTTGTTTCATTTACCTAAAATGCTGAACTTGATCCCCATTACATTAAAGTTGGTTTGAATACTATTAAAAACCATTGGATTTTCTTTTCTGTACCCCACCATGTGCATCTCTAGCTCATCTCTGTTTTTTCATGATGCATGTGGCCCCATTTGTTGTCTGGTTCATTCATTTCAAGTCAAGGCCTGGCCTGCAATTGCAATTGCAATTGCAAGTTGGTGTGATATATATGAAGACATTTAGGAATTGGCTTTATTCTTTGTGGTTGGATCCAAGGAGGAAGTAGCCTTTAGTGATGCTTTTGTCTCCCACATCATGGCCGGTAATTCAAATGTTCAAATGAAGCAATCGTTTAAAATGCCTTTTCTAGAGCATGTTTCTAATCACTTAGTTTAGCCTTTACAAGAAGCTAGCACAGTTTGAGTATTAATTACTAAGAAGATTCTGAAGACAACTCACATGACATGTTTTACTGCTTGATCTGTGGGTTGTGGTTTTTCTGATGGCCGCAACATTCGCATTGGAACATGAATTCCCCACTTTTTGTCTCTGTGTTCTCATCTTTTAAAAATATGCATTAATCTCGAGGGAGTTGTGTTTGAATATCTTTATTTTATTCATATACTGATAACAATAAAAAGCCACAGGTTACTTTTGTTACTTTTTATAAATGCTTTTATGACACATTAGATGTGAATAAATGATGTACTAACTATAACTTATGTCTATGATCATCAGCTGTTGCTGGTAAGGGTTTCATGGCAAAAGACATGACTTTCATCAACACAGCAGGAGCAGCGAAACACCAAGCAGTGGCCTTCCGGTCCGGCTCTGACCAGTCGGTATTTTACCGGTGTAAATTTGATGCATTTCAGGACACTCTATATGCCCACTCCAATCGTCAATTCTACAAGGATTGTGACATTACAGGCACCATTGACTTTATCTTTGGCAATGCTGCTGTTGTTTTACAAAACTGCAACATCCAGCCTAGGCAACCTCTGGCTAACCAATTCAACACCATCACAGCCCAAGGCAAAAAGGACCCAAACCAGAACACTGGCATTTCAATTCAGAAGTGTACATTTTCACCTCTAGACACTACTCTAACAGCCCCAACATACCTTGGTAGGCCTTGGAAAGAATACTCTACTACAGTCATTATGCAGTCTGAGATTGGGTCATTCTTGCAGCCAGTGGGTTGGAAAGAATGGGTCAGCAATGTTGACCCACCTAAGACCATATTCTACGCTGAGTACCTAAACACTGGACCGGGCGCAACCGTCGACCAACGGGTTAAATGGGCTGGTTATAAGCCCACTCTCACAAATGCTGAAGCAGGGAAATTTACAGTGGGAACATTTATCCAAGGCAATGAATGGTTGCCTGAGACCAGTGTTTCATTTGAAGAAGCCTTATGATTTTAAGAAGTTGGTTAGAGAGGTAGATAATCCAAGGCCAAGAGTCCGATATTGGTATAATATTGAGATACACTTTGTGTGTGTATGTGTATGTGCTTGTGCTTTTGTATTTGTTCTCTTATTTGTAACATTATTTAGATTAGAAGTGAATGTATAAGCAAATTTCATGGTGAGATAAGAATGAACCAAAATGAATCTGTTTTTGGATTCTGTAATCTGCATATGAATGATTTGGCTAAGTTGCATTAACTGTGATGGCATCAAAAAGTCATCTTCTTTATCAAAGAAGCCAGTTAAAATAAATGCCCACTTTTGTAGGAATTAAGTTAATCTTAGCCAACACTACCTACCTCCTTTTACACGGCAAATCCAATTTCATATTCATATTATTAAGTTCAAAACTCGTAAATTACAGCACACTCAATATAAAGAAAATATTTTGTGACCAAATACATACACTTTGAAACCACTTTGTTACAACATTAGGTAGAGATATTCACATACTTTGATAGTATGATTGTTGAGTGTGTGGAGCAAAACGAAATCAAACTAATATTTTAAGGGTTCTTTGGTTTGAATACGTGATTTTCGTCTTGGATAAAGAATGAAAGAAGAGAGAGGGAAGTTAAAAAAGGGAAGAAAAAACTCTTGATTTAATGCGGCGAGTTGGTGATGTAAAAACATAGGGACAGGGAGCGAAAATCAAGACCCGTGGGCGCAAAATTGAATCGAAGTCAAAGACTTGGACAAAACACCAAGGAAGTCGGTTTCAAGGAAAGTGTCAGACAACTCGTACTTGTCATTCATTCTCAAGTCTCAACTTCTCTTTATATGTAAAAACGATGCGGACATTCGTACTCTTTGCTAGTCTCAGAAACCATCTAAGCCGTCGCTTTCACTCTCAGAATAAAAATCAAAATCAATACCGTCTTCTCTCTTCTCGTTTCCTATCCTCTTCTTCTCCTCCCTCAATGGCTTCTTCCAATTCATCTCCTGCTGTCACCATTGACACCATCAACCCAAAGGTTGTAATTTTATTGTTTTCTCCGCATATATCGTTGATTGCTTGTGTTTCTCTTTTTGTTTACTTTTGATTTGTGTTATTGGGTTTGTCTTTCAAGCTGGTACTTGATTGTTTTTTGATCAAATATTGTTGATTTATAATGTTTCTCCACCTGGGTTTCTCTTCAAGGTGCTAATTTGATTGATTTTTTTTTTTTCCGTTTATGGTTGATTTGAAGTGTTTCTCCATCTGGGTTTATTTATGTTTTACTCCTTTTATTGAGTTTATAGGTATCTTGTGTTTATGTATGTTTTGATTCACTGTTTCATCGCTTTTTGTTGTCATATACTGTTAATTTGAGGTGCCTGTAAATCTGGGACTGCATTTTTTTTTATTTATTAAATAAAAAATGTTATTATTTATTACTTTTTGGCTTTCTGGAGTTGATTCCTTGTGATGTTCCACTTCTTTCATTTTAGATTCGTTTTATCCTTCAATTTAAGTAGTATGTAGGTATGTATGCATGTATGTTAATGCTTTCATGTTTATGTATATCTTGAAACTTGTTGATGTGCTTCTCAACGTTTATTCATGCCTTTGTTAAATAAACCACAAAGCTTTAATTTTTGCTGTTTGTATTACTGGAATATGTGCTTATGATCATCTATGTTTTTATGTGGCTTTTAACTGACCTTTTTTATCTAAGCAGGACAAATAAGCCTGGTGGTTTTTGGAATCACTTCTCTAACAAATTATAAAATAGATTTATGGAACTTAAAGGGAATCACAATCCTGATAGAGACAGGATTGAATGATAGTTGAGCTTTAATTCTTGTGCTTATTTGGAAGTGATTTAAAGACTATGCAAAAGGCTTAGTTGAGTTACATAAGAACTTGATGCGGTCATGCTTGTATATATTCTTTTATTATTTTGTTAATTGAGTTCTTCAAGTGTTTAAAACATTGTAACTTATATCGTTTCAGATAAATGAGTCATTTCATTATAAAAGATTAATAAACTTTCTGGCAATTAATGTGGAAACTTGTTGTAATTCTCATTGTTAAGTCTTCTTTTTGAGTTCTTGGTTGCCGATATTGCTGTTCTTGTCTTGACCCCTCACCAAATTTCTTTTTTCATTTTTTCCAGGTTAAAACATGTGAATATGCTGTTCGTGGTGAGATTGTCATCCTTGCCCAGGTAACTGCAATCAACTGCAGGATGGAAAACTTTGTTCAATCATTCTTTGGGCACATGAACATGCCTCTAAATTATTAAAATGAGTAAAGCAGCTGTTCGGTGGTTCTATTACTGCTTCACTCACACTATTGCAGCAATGCATGTGTTGCTTTAAAAAATGAAATGGCGTAATCTTTTATGTTTAAAGCTGGAGCAAACTTTGTTTGACGCTTTTATATTATGTTGTTGTTTTCTATATGGAACTGTATGTACAATTTATAAATTATCATTTAATATAACAACATTTTCCTGTCCCAGAAATTGCAAGAAGAGTTACAGGCTAAGCCAGGTTCTCACCCTTTTGACGAGGTACATATATATATTCTCATTATAAGTTTTTTTTAAATGGACATGTGGGGCGTATTTTAATATTCAGTTACACATTATTGAAGCACTCTATTTTAGACTTGGTCTAATATCATGCTATTCATTGATGTATAGTTATGTTACTATTTGATGCTTTTTTAATTTAGAAATTCTGCCTGCTGGAATTTTTGCCTCAGTGAATTATTGATTCAGAAAATTAAAGTTCATAAATAAAAGGGAGTACTATAAATTCCTATGACAAAATACATTTAAAACTCTGTTACTTGCCACATTTTTTTTTTTTTTTTTTCTGAGCATTTGCTTTAAAGCTTGTTTGTTGATTCTTATATTCTATTCGTTGTGTTTTTGGGATGATTTGTTACACAGATAATATACTGCAATATTGGAAATCCCCAGTCTCTTGGTCAGCAGCCGATAACATTTTTCCGAGAGGTTGGTTTGTTTCTACGTTCATGCTACAAAGTACTCCAGTCCTAGTTCTTTCAAAGCAATTCTAATTGGGATCATATCTGTTAGGTCCTCGCATTGTGCGACCATCCAACTATTTTGGACAGAAGTGAAACACAAGCTTTGTTCAGGTAAAAAACTGAATAGGAACTCATATACTTCCTGGACTCCACATCTTGCATTATAAATTTGATTGCTTCTTTTCATCTCCCAATAGAGGTTTGAGTATTCTGATCAACAAGCTACGTTAGTTTAATCTAATGAAATTTACTGTTAATGTCTCTACCCTGAATAAAATGATGGTACATACTACAACTTTCTATGCGAAAAGTAAACTGCTGTATGGTTAAAACTGTTTGTTCTCCATGCAAGTAAAGCAGACGAAACCTGAAGCATGATGTTTTGAATCTATTACTTTGTTTTTAAATCATTTCACTGATTCTTCTACTATTTGGTGAATGCCATTATTTATTTATTCATATTTTGCTGAAAACTCGACTTTGAGCTAGTTAAAAAGAACCTGTTATTCATCTCTTGTTATTTACACTTTACTTGCAGAGAATTCTTTAATGTGGTGAACGACTAGTTTTTGTTTATAGAGTTATCTCCTGTAACTTGGTTTGTGATTTTCTGCAGCGCGGATTCCATTGAGCGAGCTTGGAAGATTCTGGATCAAATTCCCGGAGGTGCAACTGGTGCTTATAGTCATAGTCAGGTTATGATGAATGAACAAAGCAGAGAAATTTAAGTTAATTAAATACTTATGATAATATTTACGGGGCTCATTATTTTTTTCTTTTCACATCAGGGTATCAAGGGATTACGTGATACCATAGCTGCTGGAATTGAAGCTCGTGACGGTTTTCCTGCTGATCCAAATGATATTTTCTTGACAGATGGTGCTAGCCCAGCTGTAAGTTACATTTCAACTCACTCTCTTTTAATGTGAATAATTTCCAATTTAAAGAATGTGTGACTGATTTTTTTTCCTCCACAGGTCCATTCAATGATGACTTTACTTATAAGATCAGAGAAAGATGGAATCCTTTGTCCCATTCCTCAGTACCCTTTATACTCTGCTTCAATTGCTCTCCATGGTGGCACTCTGGTATGTTTATTTTGCATAGTTGCTACTTATTTTGTGTATTTAATAGTTGGTTGCTTAATTAGACATCCTTTTGTGCTAAATTTAGCTGGTTTAGCCTAGTTTAGACTGAACCAACTAGTGATTGCTTTAATTTTTTTGTTGACCTGATTTGGTAAAATGTGGAGCTTGTATTTTTATATGATTTGTTACATTATGAAGAACTTTCTGGGTAATAGTCTTGTCTGATAATTGTAGGTTCCTTACTATCTTGATGAAGCAACCGGATGGGGATTGGAAATAGCAGAGCTTAGGAAGCAGTTGGAAGATGCCAAGGCCAAGGGTGTCACTGTTAGGGCCTTGGTCGTAATAAATCCAGGGAACCCAACAGGGCAGGTAATTATTGCATAGCTCTCTGGTTGAAATAATTTTTTCAATTAATTTAGTATTTTATAATTATTTAAGAGAAGCTACCTTAAGTTTTGATTACTGGCTTGTTTCTGCCGTTTTGTTTTTTAACCATACCTTCAGGTTCTTGCTGAAGAGAACCAGAGGGACATTGTGAATTTCTGTAAACAAGAAGGTCTTGTTCTTCTTGCAGATGAGGTGGGTGAATTTGAGCTGTTTTTACTTTCATTAATTGATCAAATCTCACGTGTTTGGAAATATAATAATTGTGATTTGCTCAACTGTGTTATCCAGCTAATAGAGAGGCCTTTAGTAATGTTCAGTGGGTTTTATATAGGTGTACCAGGAAAATGTTTATGTTCCAGAGAAGAAATTTAACTCTTTCAAGAAGGTTTCCCGATCTATGGGGTATGGTGAGGAGGACATATCCCTAGTATCCTTTCAGTCAGTCTCTAAAGGTAAATTCTTTAAATGATAAGATGTGGAGAAGCTTTTGCAAGCAATTGAATTTAAGATTTAACATGGTTGCATTTTTCTGTTGTTTTCAGGTTACCATGGGGAGTGTGGAAAAAGAGGAGGTTACATGGAGGTCACTGGGTTTACTCCTGACATAAGGGAGCAAATATACAAAATGGCATCTGTTAATCTTTGTTCTAATATATCTGGTCAAATTCTTGCAAGCCTTGTCATGAGTCCACCCAAGGTTATGTTCTCCCCATTTTTAGATATATTTTCTACTTTTTTAAGCTGACCTAGCCATTCATAAATTCAATTCTAAGGAAAGTAGAGAAAAAATGGTGGTGTGGGGATAGGGAATCATAATTTGAGAGTAATACATTATTGCCATGTCTTTCTGTCTTCTTCTACTAATTATAAACTAGTTCATGTTTCCATCTCTTTATGCTCTTTCTTGATTATAAGAGTTTACGTTTGAAATGCTTTTGCATAATTCTGTAGTGTGTGTATGTATATATGTATGTATGTATGTATATATGGGCCTTTTCGTTCTTTCTTTGGGAGATTATGAAGTAAGAAAGTCTTGGTTTCAACAGGTTATAGGGCTGTGGAAACCAGGTGGCTCTATAATTGCTTCTAAATAATGCAATTGGGGTATGTTATTCAGTGCATGCATATTTGAGTTTTTCTAATCAAACTAAATAAATATATGCAGGTTGGAGATGAATCCTATGAATCTTACTGTGCAGAAAGGGATGGAATTCTCTCGTCATTAGCTAGGCGTGCAAAGGTCAGTTTGTCTAACTTCTTCTATAAGTTGATACGGTGACCACATTTTAAAAGGCATTGGATAACTACATAATTTAGCAAAGATAACATATGATTCTAAAGCTCATATCTAAGGGCTACTCTGTGGGAGGGTACTGAAAGGAGCCAGGAAAATTTTGAATTTATAGAGACACTTAATGCGCTCAGGCTTATCTGTTAATCTCAGTGGAATGTGTATAGCAATTTTTATGGTTTTGTAGCTAAATGGTCCCTCCTTTTGGCTCAAATGCAGTTATGTGACATTTACCTTCATAGTCACTCCTTAGAAATAGCACAAACATCTCTACTTTACCTGCTGTTGCGATTTATTCAATAATTTTTTAACCTCTAGTTCTTAAAGTTATTTTCAATATTTGGTGCAGACACTGGAAGATGCTTTAAACAGTTTGGAAGGAATAACATGTAACAAAGCAGAAGGAGCAATGTATCTCTTTCCCCGCGTTCGATTGCCAGAGAAGGCAATCAAAGCTGCAGAAGCTGCAAAATGTGCTCCAGATGCATTCTATTGTCGTCGCCTCCTGAATGCCACTGGCATTGTTGTTGTTCCCGGGTCTGGTTTTGGGCAGGTAAACATTACTGATTCCTTTCTATTGGTTGTACTCGATTTTGATTGAACACTTGTGCTAGTGAACTTATGGTTGTTTTAATTGTGTTGTGATGTTTTGTATAGGTTCCTGGCACTTGGCATTTCAGGTGCACAATACTGCCTCAGGAGGATAAGATTCCGGCCATTGTTTCGCATCTGACAGACTTCCATAAAAGTTTCATGGATGAGTACCGTGGCTAAGTGGTTTCGTTAAAACTGGAGAAGAATAAGGTGGTAGCCATTACAATGCGAATGCGCATTTAACTCATGCCTTTTGAAGTTTTCTATTGGGAAAGGACATTGCCATTTTTGGTTGAATGAAGTGTTATAGAATCATGGTTTACTGTCAAAAATGTGTTTCATAAAATAGAGTTCATTTTTCAAAAGCGACCATTCTATTAATTTCCTATACGGTTTGCCTATTTTGTTAGGAAGTTAAAGACCTCTTAAATCTTTAAATTTCATCATCTGATAATTTAGGCAAACATTAAAAACCACCTTGAAAATGCCACATTCTACTAGATTTGTATGTAGTTTACAATAAAACTATTTCAATACAGCATATGATGTGGTATTGACATGTAAATAAAGTGATAGATTTGTGACTGATTTTTTTCCTCCACGTCCATTCAATGATGACTTTACTTATAAGATCAGAGAAAGATGGAACCTTTGTCCCATTCCTCAGTACCCTTTATACTCTGCTTCAATTGCTCTCCATGGTGGCACTCTGGTATGTTTATTTTGCATAGTGCTACTTATTTTGGTATTAATAGTGGTTGCTTAATTAGACATCCTTTTGTGCAATTTAGCTGGTTTAGCCTAGTTAGACTGAACCAACTAGTGATTGCTTTAATTTTTTGTTGACCTGATTTGGTAAAATGTGGAGCTTGTATTTTTATATATTTGTTACATTATGAAGAACTTTCTGGGTAATAGTCTTGTCTGATAATTGTAGGTTCCTTACTACTTGATGAAGCAACGGATGGGGATTGGAAATAGCAGAGCTTAGAAGCAGTTGGAAGATGCGAAGGCCAAGGTGTTACTGTTAGGGCCTTGGTCGTAATAAACGTTTTATCCTTCAATTTAACTAGTATGTAGGTATGTATGCATGTATGTTAATGCTTTCATGTTTATGTATATCTTGAAACTTGTTGATGTGCTTCTCAACGTTTATTCATGCCTTTGTTAAATAAATCACAAAGCTTTAATTTTTGCTGTTTGTATTACTGGAATATGTGCTTATGATCATCTATGTTTTTATGTGGCTTTTAACTGACCTTTTTTATCTAAGCAGGACAAATAAGCCTGGTGGTTTTTGGAATCACTTCTCTAACAAATTATAAAATAGATTTATGGAACTTAAAGGGAATCACAATCCTGATAGAGACAGGGTTGAATGATAGTTGAGCTTTAATTCTTGTGCTTATTTGGAAGTGATTTAAAGACTATGCAAAAGGCTTAGTTGAGTTACATAAGAACTTGATGCGGTCATGCTTGTATATATTCTTTTATTATTTTGTTAATTGAGTTCTTCAAGTGTTTAAAACATTGTAACTTATATCGTTTCAGATAAATGAGTCATTTCATTATAAAAGATTAATAAACTTTCTGGCAATTAATGTGGAAACTTGTTGTAATTCTCATTGTTAAGTCTTCTTTTTGAGTTCTTGGTTGCCGATATTGCTGTTCTTGTCTTGACCCCTCACCAAATTTCTTTTTTCATTTTTTCCAGGTTAAAACATGTGAATATGCTGTTCGTGGTGAGATTGTCATCCTTGCCCAGGTAACTGCAATCAACTGCAGGATGGAAAACTTTGTTCAATCATTCTTTGGGCACATGAACATGCCTCTAAATTATTAAAATGAGTAAAGCAGCTGTTCGGTGGTTCTATTACTGCTTCACTCACACTATTGCAGCAATGCATGTGTTGCTTTAAAAAATGAAATGGCGTAATCTTTTATGTTTAAAGCTGGAGCAAACTTTGTTTGACGCTTTTATATTATGTTGTTGTTTTCTATATGGAACTGTATGTACAATTTATAAATTATCATTTAATATAACAACATTTTCCTGTCCCAGAAATTGCAAGAAGAGTTACAGGCTAAGCCAGGTTCTCACCCTTTTGACGAGGTACATATATATATTCTCATTATAAGTTTTTTTTAAATGGACATGTGGGGCGTATTTTAATATTCAGTTACACATTATTGAAGCACTCTATTTTAGACTTGGTCTAATATCATGCTATTCATTGATGTATAGTTATGTTACTATTTGATGCTTTTTTAATTTAGAAATTCTGCCTGCTGGAATTTTTGCCTCAGTGAATTATTGATTCAGAAAATTAAAGTTCATAAATAAAAGGGAGTACTATAAATTCCTATGACAAAATACATTTAAAACTCTGTTACTTGCCACATTTTTTTTTTTTTTTTTTCTGAGCATTTGCTTTAAAGCTTGTTTGTTGATTCTTATATTCTATTCGTTGTGTTTTTGGGATGATTTGTTACACAGATAATATACTGCAATATTGGAAATCCCCAGTCTCTTGGTCAGCAGCCGATAACATTTTTCCGAGAGGTTGGTTTGTTTCTAAGTTCATGCTACAAAGTACTCCAGTCCTAGTTCTTTCAAAGCAATTCTAATTGGGATCATGTCTGTTAGGTCCTTGCATTGTGCGACCATCCAGCTATTTTGGACAGAAGTGAATCACAAGCTTTGTTCAGGTAAAAAACTGAATAGGAACTTATATGCTTCCTGGACTCCACATCTTGCATTATGATTTGATTGCTTCTTTTCATCTCCCAATAGAGGTTTGAGTATTCTGATTAACAAACTACATTAGTTTAATCTAATGAAATTTACTGTTAATGTCTCTACCCTGAATAAAATGATGGTACATACTACAACTTTCTATGCGAAAAGTAAACTGCTGTATGGTTAAAACTGTTTGTTCTCCATGCAAGTAAAGCAGAAGAAACCTGGAGCATGATGTTTTGAATCTATTGCTTTGTTTTTAAATCATTTCACTGGTTCTTCTACTATTTGGTGAATGCCATTATTTATTTATTCATATTTTGCTGAAAACTCGACTTTGAGCTAGTTAAAAAGAACCTGTTATTCATCTCTTGTTATTTACACTTTACTTGCAGAGAATTCTTTAATGTGGTGAACGACTAGTTTTTGTTTATAGAGTTATCTCCTGTAACTTGGTTTGTGATTTTCTGCAGCGCGGATTCCATTGAGCGAGCTTGGAAGATTCTGGATCAAATTCCCGGAGGTGCAACTGGTGCTTATAGTCATAGTCAGGTTATGATGAATGAACAAAGCAGAGAAATTTAAGTTAATTAAATACTTATGATAATATTTACGGGGCTCATTATTTTTTTCTTTTCACATCAGGGTATCAAGGGATTACGTGATACCATAGCTGCTGGAATTGAAGCTCGTGACGGTTTTCCTGCTGATCCAAATGATATTTTCTTGACAGATGGTGCTAGCCCAGCTGTAAGTTACATTTCAACTCACTCTCTTTTAATGTGAATAATTTCCAATTTAAAGAATGTGTGACTGATTTTTTTTCCTCCACAGGTCCATTCAATGATGACTTTACTTATAAGATCAGAGAAAGATGGAATCCTTTGTCCCATTCCTCAGTACCCTTTATACTCTGCTTCAATTGCTCTCCATGGTGGCACTCTGGTATGTTTATTTTGCATAGTTGCTACTTATTTTGTGTATTTAATAGTTGGTTGCTTAATTAGACATCCTTTTGTGCTAAATTTAGCTGGTTTAGCCTAGTTTAGACTGAACCAACTAGTGATTGCTTTAATTTTTTTGTTGACCTGATTTGGTAAAATGTGGAGCTTGTATTTTTATATGATTTGTTACATTATGAAGAACTTTCTGGGTAATAGTCTTGTCTGATAATTGTAGGTTCCTTACTATCTTGATGAAGCAACCGGATGGGGATTGGAAATAGCAGAGCTTAGGAAGCAGTTGGAAGATGCCAAGGCCAAGGGTGTCACTGTTAGGGCCTTGGTCGTAATAAATCCAGGGAACCCAACAGGGCAGGTAATTATTGCATAGCTCTCTGGTTGAAATAATTTTTTCAATTAATTTAGTATTTTATAATTATTTAAGAGAAGCTACCTTAAGTTTTGATTACTGGCTTGTTTCTGCCGTTTTGTTTTTTAACCATACCTTCAGGTTCTTGCTGAAGAGAACCAGAGGGACATTGTGAATTTCTGTAAACAAGAAGGTCTTGTTCTTCTTGCAGATGAGGTGGGTGAATTTGAGCTGTTTTTACTTTCATTAATTGATCAAATCTCACGTGTTTGGAAATATAATAATTGTGATTTGCTCAACTGTGTTATCCAGCTAATAGAGAGGCCTTTAGTAATGTTCAGTGGGTTTTATATAGGTGTACCAGGAAAATGTTTATGTTCCAGAGAAGAAATTTAACTCTTTCAAGAAAGTTTCCCGATCTATGGGGTATGGTGAGGAGGACATCTCCCTAGTATCCTTTCAGTCAGTCTCTAAAGGTAAATTCTTTAAATGATAAGATGTGGAGAAGCTTTTGCAAGCAATTGAATTTAAGATTTAACATGGTTGCATTTTTCTGTTGTTTTCAGGTTACCATGGGGAGTGTGGAAAAAGAGGAGGTTACATGGAGGTCACTGGGTTTACTTCTGACATAAGGGAGCAAATATACAAAATGGCATCTGTTAATCTTTGTTCTAATATATCTGGTCAAATTCTTGCAAGCCTTGTCATGAGTCCACCCAAGGTTATGTTCTCCCCATTTTTAGATATATTTTCTACTTTTTTAAGCTGACCTAGCCATTCATAAATTCAATTCTAAGGAAAGTAGAGAAAAAATGGTGGTGTGGGGATAGGGAATCATAATTTGAGAGTAATACATTATTGCCATGTCTTTCTGTCTTCTTCTACTAATTATAAACTAGTTCATGTTTCCATCTCTTTATGCTCTTTCTTGATTATAAGAGTTTACGTTTGAAATGCTTTTGCATAATTCTGTAGTGTGTGTATGTATATATGTATGTATGTATGTATATATGGGCCTTTTCGTTCTTTCTTTGGGAGATTATGAAGTAAAAAAGTCTTGGTTTCAACAGGTTATAGGGCTGTGGAAACCAGGTGGCTCTATAATTTCTTCTAAATAATGTAATTGGGGTATGTTATTCAGTGCATGCATATTTGAGTTTTTCTAATCAAACTAAATAAATATATGCAGGTTGGAGATGAATCCTATGAATCTTACTGTGCAGAAAGGGATGGAATTCTCTCGTCATTAGCTAGGCGTGCAAAGGTCAGTTTGTCTAACTTCTTCTATAAGTTGATACGGTGACCACATTTTAAAAGGCATTGGATAACTACATAATTTAGCAAAGATAACATATGATTCTAAAGCTCATATCTAAGGGCTACTCTGTGGGAGGGTACTGAAAGGAGCCAGGAAAATTTTGAATTTATAGAGACACTTAATGCGCTCAGGCTTATTTGTTAATCTCAGTGGACTCTGTATAGCAATTTTTATGGTTTTGTAGCTAAATGGTCCCTCCTTTTGGCTCAAATGCAGTTATGTGACATTTACCTTCATAGTCACTCCTTAGAAATAGCACAAACATATCTACTTTACCTGCTGTTGCGATTTATTCAATAATTTTTTAACCTCTAGTTCTTAAAGTTATTTTCAATATTTGGTGCAGACACTGGAAGATGCTTTAAACAGTTTGGAAGGAATAACATGTAACAAAGCTGAAGGAGCAATGTATCTCTTTCCCCGCGTTCGATTGCCAGAGAAGGCAATCAAAGCTGCAGAAGCTGCAAAATGTGCTCCAGATGCATTCTATTGTCGTCGCCTCCTGAATGCCACTGGCATTGTTGTTGTTCCCGGGTCTGGTTTTGGGCAGGTAAACATTACTGATTCCTTTCTATTGGTTGTACTCGATTTTGATTGAACACTTGTGCTAGTGAACTTATGGTTGTTTTAATTGTGTTGTGATGTTTTGTATAGGTTCCTGGCACTTGGCATTTCAGGTGCACAATACTGCCTCAGGAGGATAAGATTCCGGCCATTGTTTCGCATCTGACAGACTTCCATAAAAGTTTCATGGATGAGTACCGTGGCTAAGTGGTTTCGTTAAAACTGGAGAAGAATAAGGTGGTAGCCATTACAATGCGAATGCGCATTTAACTCATGCCTTTTGAAGTTTTCTATTGGGAAAGGACATTGCCATTTTTGGTTGAATGAAGTGTTATAGAATCATGGTTTACTGTCAAAAATGTGTTTCATAAAATAGAGTTCATTTTTCAAAAGCTACCATTCTATTAATTTCCTATACGGTTTGCCTATTTTGTTAGGAAGTTAAAGACCTCTTAAATCTTTAAATTTCATCATCTGATAATTTAGGCAAACATTAAAAACCACCTTGAAAATGCCACATTCTACTAGATTTGTATGTAGTTTACAATAAAACTATTTCAATACAGCATATGATGTTGTATTGACATGTAAATAAAGTGATATGACAATACTCATATTATGACACATCTTTTAGGATGAAAAATTTGGGATAAGTGACACATCATATAGGATGAAATTTGGTAAAAGTGCTTGATTATGAGTAGTGCTCATAAAGTTTAACCATTACCTTTATGACTTACTGAAGTTAATAAAATAGAATCAGGGATGGGGACAGGGACGGGGATCAAATCCCTTTTCAAGGATGGGGATGATGATCCCTGCTTCAATCGCCTTCCCTAACCTGAACAAAGGTGTTACTTGAAACATGCCAGTTACCATTACCAGAAAGATAAACTAGAAGCCTGATTGCATTGGCAATAAGATATCCAATGGTCAATTATTGAGAGAAACAGAAAACATTATTTTGTGAATACGGTATAAAGATGATAGTTGATGTAGCAAGCAATGATATAACATTCTCCTAAGCAAGATGCTAAAACGTCATGTGAGAAGAGAACTCAGGAACATGATTTTCATACAACTGATAAGTCGTTCAGCACCAAAACAGAGGTTTTTAGAGGTATGGTCAGTAGCTCAGTTCAGCACCAAAACACAAATTTAACGAGTACAACCTCAATCATAAACAGATAAATTGTTTCCCAAACTAAAATCTAGGTGCATGCATTGCAGTGAGCTGAAACACAACTGAAGCCAGCCAAGATTGTTTATAATAAGATTTTCTTCTCGCAATCATAGGCGACTAATGACTGCCTCCACCTCAGCAGGTGTATAGAGATGGTATGTTGGAGCTACCTTTGCAATATCAACATTGTTTGGAGTCACCTGAAATCAGTTACATTCCAGTATGTACTTAAATGAAACTCACTCTTGACGGTACAGTAACAAGTAATTGCATTATATTGTAATAGTATTTTTTTACCTTTTCTTCCATAACTTGCTTCAGAATGGATAGAGCAATTGTCTCGGCTTCCTGAAGAGTAAGTTCCTGCAAAACATGATCAAATGAAATTTATCACCAATGTACAATAGAAAGCTATCAAATTTGTGATCTCAGCATAGAAGGTAAACTTTCCTGTCATGTTTACTAACAAGATCAAAATATAAATAATGACAAGGCTACTATATTAGAATTTTAAACTAATAAAATTATAAGGGAACATAGTCATTTACTCTTCCCATGGAAAAAAAGGTAGTAATTCACACAGACACACCAACACACACACTGATAAGATAGAGACCTTGTTAAATTGTTCTTGTAGAGAACTGTCGGCTCCTTCTGAACCTGAACCAATAGCTTTTGCATTGCATTGCCAGAATGTGCCAGATGGATCAGTATAGAACCTGCATCAAGCAAGTATTTTATGGGTCAAGAACCAGTAAAACACCAAGGTATACATGTCAGGACAATAGCAAAAAATTATTAACAAGTAAAGAAACACCGAAAAGCAAAATCATCTCCAATGGAAAACTGAAATGCAGGTTTACTAGGATCTGTAACTAAAGTTCCTGCTTATACATTAGCCAGGATGAAAATGTAGATGAACAAACTCAGAATTCGGTATCTTTGTTTTAGACAAATTGAATTAAAAATTACAACTGTGTACCAGCCTGGGAACAAATGATAGGGATAATTGGATCATTGAGATTGGATAACAGCAAAACATAAACATCACAAGACAACATAAGTGCCAACGAAGTTAGGTACTTCATGAGTCGTAGTCTAGGTCATTTGGAGTTCTCATAATCGGCTTTTATTGGTTATTGTTATAGTTCTAAATTGAAATACTATAGAACTAAGAATTAGGTACTAAATGAACATGTGTACATAATGACCGAAGTTAAATCGGGTTGTACTAATACAAGGATCATAGTACTCACAAGAATATGCACATCCATAGGGATGTTAACCAATTATCTCCATGATATCACGTTCTTGTTATACATTTAAAAAGCAATACAGTCTGAACATCTAAGGCAAACTAATACTTACAAGCTGGGCCCATTCTCATCATGACCAGCAATAAGAAGAGATACTCCAAATGGACGAGACTGCACAGGAGAAAAATTACCATACATCAAAAGGCATTAAAGAAACACATATAACTATCACTAATAAGATAAGGTAAAAATGCATGTGAACCAAGCAAACCACCACTGTATAAAAACTTGTTTTCTCAATTTCTCAACAATAAAAGTAAAATATCTAGCAGGAAAAATAAAAAAGAAAATAACTCCAATTAAGAGTTAAAAAAGTAAGTGAATATTACCATGGATTCTTCATCACCTTCACCAAAACGTAGTGCCAGATCACAAAGTGCTTGAGTTGTAGATTCCACAGTCATGGGCTCACCGTATGAAAATCTATGGTTCTGTAAAAAGGAATTTAATATATTAGTTGAAGGGCTAAGTGCCACAAAACATCAAAATATACCAACTACCAGAGTGTACAGTCATGATTGTTTGGTAAGAATACAGGCATCAGAAACCAATGAAAGTACCTGAGTTTCCACTCGTGCATGCTCAACAAGGGTACGAGCATCAGCAATCAATCCACTCATAGCACATCCTATATGGTTATCTATTTCCATGATTTTCTCAACACTGCTAGGTTCCTGCAAAAAATATATAAAATAGATAATGCCTCAACGAAGTTGCAATCCAATAATTGCAAACATTGGCAAATGCTACCACATCAATGAAAAGAATAAACTCCAATTCACAAAGCATAATAATGGTCTTGCAACCTGTTAACCTATTCCTGAGTGCCATATTACAGAAGCATATCTTTCATACTTTTCATTATATTAGATTTTCAGTGGTCTTGAATTCTTAATGGATACGCTGTAATCTGATATGAAAAACAGTAAATACAAATACCACTTATCTTATTCGATATGGTTTCTTTCAATGATTAAAAAATCCTCATCTCAAAACAGAATAATATGTCAAAATGCATGCAGTACGATCATACATGATATTGCTAAGACAATGGATAACTAAAAGCAGCCATGCATATAGCTTCCACAATATGCCAAATCCCAATCCAACCAAGATGTACAACAGAACATATGCATACAAATATGTTTCATTTACCATGAAGAAACCTAAAGCTACATAATTGTGCTCTTTTTCTACCAATACTAGCATGTTTAGATCAGAATACTGATGATTTTTGTTTAAAAAAAGGTTTATTTAACCCTTCAAAATGAAGATTGACAACTTATTCTAATCTTTGTACAAATCACATACAAAAAAGAGAAGCTAAATAACCATTTCCACTCATATTATACATGGTCTAATATGTATCAACAATGCAATGGAAAACGGGTAACACTAATGACAAATTAACATCAACTTATCACAATTCAAACTGAAAAAACATAAGTGAGACAACATAGCAACAAGAAATCCTATGAGGAACAAAAAGAATAAAACAGACCAGTAGTGGTGAAGTGATCCGTTTCTCAACAGCAAGCACAACCCCTTCTTTCGTCTTCAACCCAATTGCAGTTGAACCCAGCTACATTGTTCAATCAAAACCCATAGACATTCCAATCAAAACTTTAATATATTGAAAACAGCGAAAGTAGAAAAGGTGAATACTAAGCACATGGGCACACGTAATTCAGCTTCTGATTACTATTATGCTGAAAATACACCCAAAAAAGATTTTAAAAAAAAATCCCATAAAAACTGAAACTTTCTAGATAAACAATCAGAGAAAGAAAAACCAATATATTTTCAACCAATAATTAGAACAAAAAAGAAAAAGGGAACTTTAGTTCACCTTGATGGCCTCAATAGCATATTCGACTTGAAACAACCTGCCTTCTGGAGAGAAAGTGTTCACTCCTCTATCATACTCAGTCCTACAAATATTTCAACAGTTTCCACACTATCAGTTATCTATCAAAAAAAAAACCCAATTGAAAAAGAAATTTTAAGAATAATAGAAAAACCCCAGAAGAATTACCTTGTAAGGAACATCTTCTACCCTTTGATTGGATCTGGAAACGTTGAACCTGCACGAGAGACACACAGAAACCTTTAGATTAACGCGAGCTCTTAAGTTATGTAAAGTCCACAAAACTGAAAACCCATAAAATTAATCAGCAAAGAAGTTTGGAATTACTTGAGTTGAGTTGAATGAGAGTGAGAGTCTGAGATGGAGAGACGGCTCTTTTGAGCTTTTTTTGTAGAGATCTTCTTGAGGGACAAGTTAAGGATCGAAACGTTTCTTAAGGCTCTGTATATGTTTCTCGAGAAACGATGCGGTTTCTATATGATGGGCTTGGGTTTTTCAGCTTGAGCTATGGGCTTATATTTTGATATCAGCCCAATTGAAGCATGTCATGCTCTTTCTCTCATTTTTTGGGCTTTACTAGATGCCCCCACCTAGTCTTTACCCTGCCCCTTTATTTTGTACTCTTTCTAAAGGTGTTTAGAATAGGTTGAAGGGCTTTATCATTTGGAAAGATCATGTCCTTGCGACCCATTGGTGAAGGCGGCAAAGACTCTTAAATATATTATTCAAGAGATCTTGAGTTGACTCGAACATCTTAGATTACCTTATTTGAGTTGGGATTAGTGTCATTAAATCAAATATCAAATTTACGCTTGAGCTCATACTTACCCTGTACTATCTTTTCAATAAACTAGTAGTTTAGTTTCTTTCACATGATTATCTTTATGTGTGCTTTTTTATATAAATGCTGATATAGTTTGGTTCTTCTCATGCAACTTTAAATGAAAAGAACAAAGTACTTATATGTAGAGACAAGAAATAAGCTGTAAAATCTAATTGAAAACATGCATGCATGCATGCATGCTTTATAAAGACTTGATCAATATGTGTACACAATATCTTCAAACGTAGATACTATGGCAGATTGGCAGTGCATACTTCCCCAATTAAAAAGAGATACCAAATTAATGGTTTCCAAAATCCAACACCCTCTGCAACATTTACTGCTCAGGCCAATGCAGAAACTTTAGTGAAAGCTTTTGTCTCTTCTGATAAACAGTGTCTCGGGTCCTAGCCATAATTATGGAAATTATAACCAGCTTTTGCTTGCATGTGTATATAAAAGGGTTGTTTTGCCACTTTTCAACCCTGCAAGGAAAAAAGTTACTTTTACATTGATCTTTATGAAGATTTGCATGACCTTTTGGATAATGGTTTTCTTTTAAATTTCTTCTCGAAAAATCCTTCTATCTCAACTTAGTTTCAGTGAAATTTAATATGTATCCTTCTTCAATTATATAACTTTTTTTGTTATATGCATAGGAGAATTGAATGAAAAGGTTTCCAAAGATGAATGGTACTGCTGAAGATTAAGAGGATGACAAGGACAAAGGCTGAAACAAGTTCCCATGTGGCTTTAATATTGGCTCTCAGGTCCACTGCAAGGGCAATAATCAGAAAATCACAAAGCTGCTGGGCCAGCCAATGCACAGTAGCTAGGCTCAACTTTTGTCAGATGAGTTTCTTGTAGTTGTAGGTTTGTCTGCAGGAAAAAAATTCTCAAGATAAAGCCAAATCATATAAATGCTACTGCATTGTGCCACTACAACCCATATAACACATTGGCAATGGCATGGACCTACTCTTGTTTGCTTCGCAGTGAAATATACTAATGGGATTTCTTTGTAGAAGTAAATTAAGTCACATAATGAAGATTTTTATCTATCCATCTATTGTTTCTTGCTCAGTGATAGTTATTGCAAGGGAAGCAGCCACAAGAGCTGTGCCCAGAAATATGGTCATTATGTCTGATCTTCTGTGCTTGTTCTGTGGCCTTTTGAATTTGCTGTGTGTGTTGTTGCTGGGCTGCTGCTCGCCATTCCTCCGCTTTTCTGTGAACAATGGCCATTCTCTTCATCAACTTCTCTTCAAGGTTTGATCTCATCTTTTGTATTTTAACCTAAGAAAATCAGTTAAAGAAGCATTTTCAATCGAAGATTTTGCGTATAAGAATCGAACAACAAAATATCCAGTCAAAGCAACTATAACATCCTAAAGAAATGGGACTGCATGTTATTTCTGTTTATTTAATAGATATATAGTGTGTTGTACTAAACAAACTGATAGGCCACCATGTACGTGGGGAATGCTAGAGGAGAAAAGTATATAATGTGGACATTTTTTTATTCGAGGAACTAAAAACTAGGCTACCAAGCATGAGATACTTAAGTTCAAGTAAATATTCCAATTCCCCATTCAATTTTCAATGCTAGAACTTCACATGGGTTTACAAGTTACAACAAACACCATGGACTTAAATAAATATAAATGTGATGACTTCTAGCTTTGCTGTTCTTTATTTTATGAGTGAAGCATTTACATAAAAGAACATATGGAAATGAGGAAGACACCCCAACAGAGGTGGACCAGTCAAAAATACAAAAGGCAAATGGTGTCCAACTGCAGCGGGTGGCTCGAGGATGACTAAACCAACAACGAACAATAAACCCGACAAATCCTTTGTACCATATCAACATTATATTTTGTGTTTAAGGCTAAATTATACTTATCTTCACATTTCAATATCAGAATATGGCTTTGCCACTTGACTTAACACCAATCCCAATCTTTTGATATCTCACTCATATATTTTGGACACCACCAGCGAATGGTTGTTTTCGCGACAATTTTCTTATATTTCTGTGGCAGTTCGGGAAACATGGAGAGGGGAAAACTAGTGCAAAGGCCATTTAGAATTCATGACAACAGGCAAAGACAATTGAAGTTCACTTCTACATGTAAAAATAAAAAGTTAAATGACAAAAGGATGAAAGTATGCATACCTCAAGTTTTTTTGATTGAGCTTCTGCTTTTGCACTTTGAAGGTTCACCCAAGCTTGAATTTTTGCTTCTTCTCTCTGATACCTGCAACTCAAATCACAATTCTTAACAATCAACATACTAGCAACCCAGAAGAATGCCCCACAATTTATACAAACTTACTACCTGAGGCAGCACTTGGTCTTTTCTTCTTCTTCATAAGCAGCAGCTCTGGAGTCTGAAACACTTTTCCAGCATCCAGTGCTGGTTTCAAAATGCCTTAAGCTCTTTGATATTTCTTCTTCCTCCTCTTCCCTTGAGCTCCAATTTGATGTTACCGAATCATATTGTGTCCCAAGTTGTAGCTTAGCCAAATGACACTCCTGCAGCTGGGAAATGTCAATGGTGCTACTGGTACTGTCCAAATGTCCTAAAGTCAATGGGCCTGACCTATTGGCAGGAGTGTTATGTCGCGCAGGTGATGAGCTTTTGAATGGTGTGTGGCATCTAGAAACCGTGGAACTGCCTAATGGTGTCATCTCTGTTCCAATATCCCTGTGTTGAATCACTTCTGTGCCTGCATCTTTCATGGTTTCATTGTTAGAGTTTCTAAATAGAAACCCTTCTTTTGATGGCTCTGAGTATCTGATATTTGGTAAAATCAGTTCTACCTCGTCCGTGAACTTATCTACATTCATTAACAAACCTCATATAACTCTTGCTCAAGACAAACTATAATCCACCTCAAATGAGGAAAAGAATTGAGAATGAAACAGTGGTGATCTTATATAATACTCATCTGAAACTGTTACTAATATAGAAAATTATCTGAGAGAAGTAAATCAACACAGAAATGATCCTAGCATAATTTTCTAGCTTATTTAAGGGTCTCCACATGGGTACCAGACAAATCTTATCTTAAATTATAATGCAACTAAATTTAGTCTAAACTAGAAATATCTTATCCACATTGTACTATGTATTTTGCTGCAAGAAAACCCAGCTCCAAACAAGGAGCATAATCAAATAGTAGAGCAGCAGTTTGAAGCTCTCTGAAGTTTTAAAAAGACAAAAGAGAAAAAAGTCCAAGATTAAAAGAGGTAGAGCTAAAGCCTAAAAGGGACCATTTGTAGTTGAAAAGTAAAGCCAAAGGGATCAATTAGTTCAACTAAAGTTGAAGAGAAAATAAATCCTACCTTTTAGAAGGACATCAGTTGAACCTGAGACCCCATTAAAAGCCCTGACTGAATTAGGGTGGTCCAAACACACAGAGCCTTGAAAGCTTGAAGCAAACTTTGATACCTTTTCTTCTGTAACCCTGGATTTCTCAGAGAAAACCTCCATTTGTTGCTTAAAGATTTCACCTTGTTTGTGGTTCTTGGAAGATTCTGGTATTGGCTTCATTGTATGAGCCGGAGACTCATGGCAAGAACTACTATTCAACCATTTTTCTGCATCATCCCACTTGGAAGGAACACTCTTTCTTGAAAAATTGCCAACATTGAAGCTGAAAACAGGCCTACCAGGAGTAGAAGGAGCTTCCATTCTCCTTTGTGTGACTGAGTTCACACCCTCTCTCCTCCTCTGAGCTGAAATGTTATTGTTTACAGCCACAGGAAATGACTTGACAAACTCAGAAGTTTCTTTGAGATTAAGCTTACAAAGAGGGTCAGGGAAAGAATCAACAAAAGGGTTGTCCTTGTTTTTCCCATAGAATCCATTGTTGCTCTCCAATCCAGGTTCCTAAAACACAAAGAAACAGAAATATGAAAACAAACTTGGTGCAATGAAACAAAAACAAAAACAAAATGCAGAATGATTACCCCAGTAGATGGAAATATAGGTGAGGGTTGAAAGAATTTAGGACTTGAGAGATCCATGGATTGAGTTGAAAATGAAAGAAATTATTTTTTGCTTTTGCTTTTGTTTTTGTTATACTGAAGTTCGTTGGTGAAGTCACAACTCACAAGACAAGTGGTTTGGCCATCTGCATCAAAATTGAAATAAAACACTGTGACATGAGAAAGTGACTGGGAAGGCAGTTGAACAGTAGTACCATACAAGGAAAAAGATTTGACTGATGACTACAAGGAGCCATGGTTGAAGACACTGTTACACATGGGATATTAGTTATTACCCCTTTCAAAATCAAATAACGCAGGGCTTATGGCATATGAGTCTCCCTACTCTCGCACAACCAGACAAAAATGTACTTCATAAAAAGAAGAGGGGCAGCTTTGGTCGATTAAAAAGAGCGCTCATGAGTCTTGTCTTAATATTATAGAAATGATAAAATGAATTCAACTTTTTTATTTTATTTTTTTATTGTTTTTGAGAAGCTTCTTAATCCTTATTGGCTTTGATCCCCTCTATGTGTTTGTACTTCTTTGACTCATGAGGTGTAAGCGTTTCATTCCAGGTAGGCACCAACACCAAATCTCTATGCTAATCTTCAGAATAATATAGGGTGTTTGTCTAAGCTTATAAGCTGGTCAAACTAATTTATAAGCTCTAAAATTAAGTTGACCCGTTTGTTTATAACTTTTTTGAGCTTATAAGTTGAGCTTATAAGCCAAAAAAAATAAGTTGGGGGGGAGGTACTTTTTTCTTTTGGCTTATAAGCACTCTGCTTATAAGCTAGTTTGACCAAGTATATTACCACATTATCCTTGTTTAATTTTAAAATTCCATAGTATACCCTTATTTAATGTAGTATCCTTTTTAGTCATTTTATAATAAAATGTACTTATAAGTCACATTTTACCAAACACGTCAACTACTTATCAGTAACTTATAAGTACTTTAACCAAACACGTAATTGCTTAAAATTTCAAATGCTTATAAGCTAAAATTGGCTTATAAGTACTTGTTGCTTATAAGCTAATTTTCATAAGCTCAGACAAACACCCCCTATATTCATTACACCTACTCAACCCTTGAGTTTAAAGAGCTAAAAACAAGAACAAAAACAAATGTAATTTAAGTCTTCCATAATATAGACGTTCATCCAATCACACGACATCTCGTAATGCATGTTTTTATTCTTATAGAGAGAAGTGTTTTCACATTTTCTTACTGAAAATGGAGGAGAGGAGGAAATATTCCTCTTTATTAGGTGATTTTATATCATATATAATGATATATTGGACTATACAATTCAAGAAATACTTTTATGTTTGTGATGGTCCGTGTGCATATCACTAATAAAAGAACTTATCCAAAGCAACCATAGTTGAATGAGTGCATATACATCTGTGACTGTCAGTATTAAAAACTTTTCATTTATAAAAAGGAAAAACTCAAAATGAGTTATGAATGTCTGTTAAACTTTGGGATTATGTTTCAGGCCTGTTTGCTTCAATAAGATCAAAAGTTTTGATAAACATTGGACTAGAGACTGATAACTGATAAGAACTTGGTTTTATATTAGCAATAAGGTTGGGCCAGGGCTTAGCAATGAATCTGGGTCCAAAATGGGTTTCTAGGTCTAAGCCCAAATGAAAATCTTGTTTAGTGTGTGTTTGCTTCTGCCTCCAGCCATACATAATGCTTTAGGAATTGCAGACCACTTAAAAGGCTATTGATAATAATTTGATTACGATCTCTTATCAAATAAAATAATGGTTTTTATGTTTATGCTGGCATCAGCTAAGCTTGAAAATGTCACACACATTGGGTTGTCTCTAAGAGCCACACAGTTATTATATTCTAATGCCGACTGCTTCTTTAATAAATGTTTTATCAGCAATAATTACATTTTTACATTATGAAGTTACATTAAATTAGTAATGAAAGATCAAAAGTCATAAGTCATCTTACATGAATGACAAAATATATGCATAAACCATGGCCGTTTTCATGGACCCTTTCATCAAGTGAGATGCAATTCTGCAGATTTAATATTGACTCCAGCTCTAATATAAAAATTATTTATCTTTAAACAGAACTGACAGTGATTGATAAGAAATTGGAAACTCTTCCATAAATGGTTACATGTTGCTTCTGAAAAGAAAAGTGTATTTGATGCAAATAACATTAAATTTTAGATCAATAATAGGAGTGAAAACTAGGAATATATGAAGAACTATGCTGCAACTTACACCAAAAAAGTAATGAAAGATGAAGGCTAGCCTTATTGGTGAAAATGAAACGGTGAATAGACCCACCAGCCAATAGAAAAAAACAGAAAAAGTAACAAAAAAACAAGAATATGACTGAAAGTTTGGCCGAAGCAACAGGTAGAAGATAAGCAAAATGGGGTCCATTGAACTATTTTTACCTATATTATGCACTATGATTAGACATTGGCTATCAATAATTGAATTTTATATCCATTTCAACTCATAGAACTTGTAACCAATTTATTATACTACTGCTATAGTGCTATCTAATAACACAACCACCACTCTTAACAACAAACAAATTTCTTCTTCTTCTTGTTATTCTTCTGGTTGTTGTTGTTGTTGTTGTAGAATGAGATCAATGGCTATTACAGGCTATTCTTCAACATATATTCTTGTTCAAAGTCCTGGTTCTGTTTTAAGGCCTGCAAGAAAGACTTTTATGCTTAAACAAAGTCAAGTTCCAATCTTGAAAACACCTGCACTTAAGATCAGATCATCCTTCAAAACCAAGGTCAACATCTAATCTCTTTTTTATTCTCTTCTTGCTAATATTTCAACACCCTTTTGCTTTTCATTTTTGCTTAACAGTATTGCAAAGAGTTGTTACAAGTCAACACAACCCTGTTGGATCAAGATGATCAACTTCTGTTTCAAACTGTTAAAGTGAAGTTGCAGGGAGTTGTAACTACTTTTGTGGTTGGTTTTAACAGGTATTTGAGGACAAGTTAGAAGGTATAATCTGCTATAGAGATGAGAATGGTGAGATGGTTTGTGAAGGATATGATGAGGGCCCTCGGTTTCCTCGACAGATTCCAACAACAACATATGATCCAAGGTAAAAAAAAGTACCCTGCTGTAAATAATATACTATAATTGTCTGTAATTCAAGTCTAATTATAGAATTTTGTGGATGTTTTGGACTGATTCAGGGATGCTGAGATAATGAACATTCTTCTACAGAGGTGGCTTGATATTGTTAACAATGGTGAATCAAGCAAAGCTGACAAAGGAGTTGCTGTGAAAGAAGACATCAATGGGAATGGCTTTAATTCATTCTACTAATCAATGCTTAACTGGACAACAATTCTTCAAATGTATTGAAATAACAGTGGTGCAGTATGTAAACAGATTTCCTCAAGACATAGGATGTGAATAGTGGAGCATAAAAGCACTGGTTTTATCTTTGAGGCACTTTCGTCCTTTGTAATGTTCTCTTTCAATGCCTTGCTGTAAATCAAAGAATTTGCAGACCATGTATAGGTAATTTACTCAACTATGAACACCAAAAGATTAATAATAAAGTGGCATTTAGAAAGTCTCAAATGAACTGTATTCTCATGTTTTACAGTAGACCAACATCTATCTGAGATTATCCACTAGGATAAGTTCATTGAAACATCGGCCTCAAACTATATAAATACTTGTGTTTTTCAGTTTCTTTTTAAAACGTCAGACTGAAGAATTGCATACTGATACTATCAACAAGGTAATCATATTCAAATCACAAGCAGTGCTGCCAACTCTTCCCCATATCAACCCAGAAAGATATGAAAATACAAAATCTCTGGAAATAACACCCAAGTAAAGAAGGAAAGAAAGAAGAGGTAGAGACAAGTTTTGCAATGAACAGAATTATCTATTATATTGAAATATATGACAAAAATTCATATAAATACAATGTACATGTGGGAATGCTACATACATGAATAAATCTTTGTACAAGGATTTCGTGGAGAGGTCATCAAATATTAAACCCCTGACAGAAATTTCTATGGCTCTAACAGCCTTGTTCTTCATCTCCTAGCAAGTAATAAGGAATTTCTCATTTTAATAAACATAACAATGAAATTTCTATCGAAAAAGAATCAAAATACGGAAAATCTATTATGGAAAAAACCATATGGAAGGATTGATTCTAAAATGACATACGGGATGCACAAGCACATTGAATCACCATTTCTTTCTAACAAGGTTTCATGTCTGTGTTCTCTTCACATAAATCATCCTGCGATTTACTAGGAATGATAGAAGGAGGGAACCATTGATCTGGAACCATCAAAAAGTAGGTAGTCATTGCTTTCCTGAACCGTTTTTTGTACTGCTTGGGTGAAATTACAGTTGGTGATGCGTTCTTTGGCCCGCCAAGGATACCCGAAGCCTTCACCCATGTTTCAAGGTGCTTATCCCATGTATACTGTCTCATGAAATCAATTATTCCAAGAACTAACTCATGCTTCTCTTCGTCCACCCCAACCAATAACGAATAGTCCATTACATCAACTGACTGCATAGACACAAGTAAACAAAGAATTAAAACAAATTACGATAACATACTCTTTCCCTGTCCATCAGCATACCCTGCCCCTTTAAGCCAACAAACAGAGATCCAAAACTTACCGCTAGAAAAGCAGTATCATTCCAGACCGCTCGCTCCAATAATCGCTTTGCCTTGTTTCCCACAAAAATGGGAGAGGTTGGCATTGCTTCAATCAAGTTCTGGTCTAGCAGCACTTTGTTGCTCCCACTAGAATCAGGATTATAACGTGACCGGGAAGATCCTTTGAGATCATAAAGCCGTGTTACACTCCTTGCAAACAAGAGATTTTCCATGACTAGAACATCCATCTTTAGTTCTTTCCCACCTTTCAGATGCTTTGAAGTAACCTTCCAAACATAAAACCAAAATGGACAAATAAGTCTCAAAAAGTTCAACAACAATAAAAAAAATGACCTGTTATTACTATTCTTCTAACCCCTTAATCTTTATTAAGCCATTTTCATTCAAAATAATTAGCAAGCAGTACGAGAAATTCAAATTAAGATGATGATAGATGCAGAATATTAAAAGGCAAGTCTAAACTTGAGTCACTTTCTTTAAGCTCCTATGTTTCCTTTTTCTTGACAAGATCTTTTCAGCCATACTATAATTGGTAATAAATATTATAAGTTGAAAAAAAACATGGACTATCGTCTACAACGGATTTCTGAGGTTTTCAGATCAAAGCTGCAGCAGTTGTCTAATGGAAGAATTTAAGTGGATACCTAACACCCTAAGCCACAGGACTAAACCAGAGCCCATACTGCCTGCTGAAAACTCTGTCATTGATGGCTGCAAAGGTAGGGCGCAGTCAAGAGATCAACAAAGTCCAAAGTGTTCAATGCTTCAGTGGTCACTCACATATATCACTTTGTCTTTAATAGTTAAACTTTTCCACTTTTACATCTCTAAACTATTTAGTCTGTTTCACTAATATGACTCTTGACAGAAATTAAGCAAGTGCCAAAAATAATAAAAGAAATTTCTTTTTTAACAAGAAAAATGGTCTAGTTTCTTTAGCACATTTATCCGGAAAGTGAAAACGATATAGATTTGAAGAAATCAGCTTTATATAATTTGTTTACGGTTGAACGGGCTTTGAAATTACTCCATTAGTTATTCAATGGATGACTAAGCATTTAAATTAATCCAGCACCAATATGATAAATTGTACTATACAGTTTTTATGTCCCCAAGTACTGGTACCTGATAAATCCCGAGAATCTTTGCCAGGCATGTTGGACTTCCAGTGCTAATTGATTCAGACAAATACTTGAAATATTCAGGGGCAAACTTTATAAATGACTCCAGCTCTGTCTTTGTCACTTGTTTGATGATGAAACGATCATCCAATGTTTTGGCAAAGAAAACATTACTCTTGCCACCCTGGGCACCCCACTTCTTACAACGGCTGAGAGACCTTATAAAATCAAGCTCAGATGGGCAACAAATCCTCCTTAATGCTTCAAATCGCTTTGCAAAGTAACAAGTTACAGAATATTTCACCATACCAAGT
The DNA here is from genome assembly GCF_008641045.1 of Pistacia vera. Lineage (NCBI taxonomy): Eukaryota > Viridiplantae > Streptophyta > Magnoliopsida > Sapindales > Anacardiaceae > Pistacia > Pistacia vera. Next base: position 299,476 of record NW_022196067.1, on the reverse strand, counting down.
GGACCATCATCTTTAAAAGAAATTTTGGGATGGAAAACCTTTGTATCTGACAGTGGATCCAAAATCAGGGAGCTACGAGATCCAGACATGGATAAAATGCCATCATCTGCTGACCCAAAACTTCCATCAAAAGATTGGGACAACTGATGGTATACTGAATCAGATAAAGTAAATGAAGACATAAGATCCCCACCATCTTTGGGTCTTTCCCCATCATCAGCCAGTAGTCTGGCATGATATTGTGGTGATAGTAGAGCATATGATATAATACTTGTGGGCTCATCATCATAAATAGGAACTACAGTGTCATTAACACCCACAGGCAGAAGCAGCCTAGCCCCACACTGCAGCTCTGATTCTCGAAAGGACGTAACATAAACCGGATTATATTCACCCAGTGTATCAAGTTTCTGAGCACTTGTCAAAAAGTTCTTGTTTAATGAGCGGTAAAAGTTTAAGAATGGCATTCTTAACCAGCTTACAGAGTCATCTATATTATCAGGGACCTTGTTGGACAAGGCAGGTGAAAGAGAATAAGTAACCTTGGGCTCTCTATGGTCTTCCTTCTGGTCTTCCGAATCTAATCCTTCTGTCACTACAGGTACAGTAGAGGAGTCTACCATGGCTGAATCAGGAAGTACACAGGTATTATCCTTTGGTATTCCAACTGCTGGAGAGTTTTCACCAGTCCATTTAGCCTCTAGGGTATCTGACAAATTAGTAACTATAGGAAACTGCCCCTCAGAGAGGGCCCTACGTATATTTAACTCAGCTTCCAGGAAGTCAGATGGTTCACTGAAGCTTGCACTAGCATAAAAATTAGTTTGGTCTTCTTTTCCATGATCCAGATCTTGATCCTTGTTTGTCTCTTGAAGAACTCCATCTGATACGTTAGTGCCATTATCACATCCTTCTTCCTGAACCAAGCTCTTTTCAAGTTTTGTGTCAATGAGAAGAGAATCATGAAGACAAGAGTCTGTTTCAGGCTTGGTAGTCACATTCATCTCAGCAGGCTTCTCTCTGCTAGTCAGGACTTTCTCATCTTCTTCTGATACTTCACTGCTCAAACCATTCTGGAGGCTAGTTTTAACTAAATTGGCAGCATAAACTAGGCGGTGATCCCACATATAAGATTGGAAAAGTAACTGCCTCCTCAACCGATTGATCTCAAGAATGTCAATAAGAGGTTGGCCCTTTTTCATTTCCCTGTTCAAAGCTTTTTGGAGTGATTCCTAAATCAATGTCAAGAACAATCAGAAAATAATATGAAAAGCAGAAAATGAAATAAAATGTATATTTTCTATGTCTATTACAGAGATTCTCAAAGTATAGGAAAATGGTTGTACAAATCTAACCAGGGCCAAGGAACATATCCTAAAATAGGAAGCACCTAGTGGAAATCAATTGATCAAAAGATATTTGTATGACACATACGTGACTAAAAACGTTCCTAAGTGAATCATATAATAAAAGAGAAAAGAAGAATATCATCCAAACTTGCACATGATTAGCATAAGACAGTACAGTAAATTCATCTTCATGAGTATTCAGTTATTTGAGTGCTACATATATGCGATGGTCATGCATCAAGATTGAAGGGCATGAAACTTTGCTAAGGCAGAAAAAATCTGCTTCTAAAAGGGGTCTTACCTCAAATTCAGTCTTCTCCTTCTGTAACATTCCTTCAAGTTCTGCAGTTTGGCGTCTTGATTCAAGTGTTTTGATGCCATTATTAAGTGCCCCAACAATTTGACTCAAAGCATTAAGTACTTCAGAGAAAAGAAGCTTTGCTCGGTAAGCCACCTGTATATGATCAGATTATTAAATCACCCAAATGAAGTAAATTGAAAATGGCTTTTTAAGAAAACCAAAATTTTGATAATTGTACCTCATTTGCTTCTTTTTGTATCCAATCCTGATGATCATAGCTGAAATCAAGTTTGTGGGGTGGAAGGTAGACAGAATGAACATCAATTGATGCATACCGAAAACAAGCAACCATTTTTCCAAATCTGCAAATGGTCAAACAATGAGGAATATAAGAGAGATGGTCATATACAAATTTAGTAGCACAAATGAACTTCATCTTCCATTATTTTCTTTCCTCAGTTTGGTCCTTGTATAATTACAACAGCAAAATGAAATTCTCACTCAGGTTCCAAGAGATTCGTTAGCATCATCCAATCAAGTTTCAATACACACAAAAGGGTTAATTAACTTTAGCTGAACCAGCAAAAATTCAATTCTAGAAAAACAGTTCATAATACTCAAATTACTTAAGTAATTACCAATGTATAAGAGAGTTCAAGATAATTACCCATAAAAACGAAGACAATCTCTATGTAGAGAGTGGCCACAGCTTGCCACCCTGCTTGCAGCTGCATGGTTTGAAAAGCTCAGCTCCAAAAATTTTCCGAAAGATAGACCCCAGGCAGCATCAGACATCACCACTCTCCGAGTTGCTGGAGGAAAACCATTGGTCCGTGGACATTGTAGGCATCTGTGCCACATCCAGATCTTTCCCTCCTTTTCACCTGGTAAGAGTATTTCAGGTAGCTTCTTAACAGATATAGTGAGGGTTCCCTGCCGGTGAGTATAACAGTGGACATGTGCTTCTGAAGGCATATCACAAGAACGACACCTATAACTCTGAGAAAAAATTAAGCTTCCTTGATTTCAGAATGTGTTTCTAGAGCTTCTGCAACTTAAGTATACATATATGAGATAAAGAGTTAACTTACCTGATCAAATAAGTGGTCCCGCAGAAACCGACCCAAAGGCTTATCAAAGCTGCCATAGTATTTGATACGAAAGAGATGAGACCTTTCACAGACAGTACCCTTCCACACGCATCTGGAAGATAAGGAAACCAAAATGCTTTGATGGTCTGAAGGTGATGGAGGAAACTCTTCTTTAAAAGGTCCTGGTTCCACAGGATGATTACTATCTTGTTGCATAGATGATACCTCTGAACCACCTAGGTGATTTTCAACTATTGCACCATTATCAATTTGGGAGCTATTTGCTACAATGTCTGGGCCCAAAGCCTTTAAAGGCCCAAAACTATTTACAGTAACATGATCATTCATGACACCCTGTCTGTTGTTGGCTGCAGATGTTTCTGCCACCAAAGTTTCTTTGTAACCCATTTCGTTCTTCTCCTTGAATGCATGGTGAGGTAAAAGCGCACCGCAAAAAGAATCTGAAATAAGTTTCCCTGTTGATGGAACAGAGGAGAGCACAGTAGTTGAATTAATTAAACTTGAAGTATGTTCAGTGGACTGCAACCTATAACTATTGGACAAAGAAGGTGGCAGTGTCATTTGCATTTTGACTATTGATGCACTTCCAGTTGATGAGCCCATCCCAGAAATGGGGACACTGTTAGATCTTTGTGGTTCAGTAACATGTGGAGGTCCCTCGGACTTTTCATTGGTAGGGACAGTGAAACCAGGTACTGTTGATATTGACCTCTCAATGCTTGATGGTTTATCTGGAAGTGCCACAATAATTGGAGAGATCATTGGAAGTTCTGGCAGAGAGGCACCTTCATCAGCAAGAAAAGATGTCTCCAATGCCAAGTGGTAAGCTGCGAAAATCCCATATTGGACCACATGCTTCACCTTCTTCAACTCGTCCCCATTAGCACCTCTAAGTAAAATCTGATATGAACAGAAACAAAAGCATTAAATAAACACCTTGCAGCAGTTTCCTCCAACCATTGAAGTCATTCTACAAGATTAACATTATGTTCTTTCAAAGGTCATAGCAACATGCTTTGCATAGTGGAAAGACTAGGAATTTCATAAATGATCATCCCTGACACTTTTTTAATTTAAATTTTCCTGTAGAAGGCCTACAAGAGGTGATAAAGTAATTTAGTTGTATGTCATTTGCATACAACAACCATGTCCATAAGGCATGTGAGCAATCTATCAAATGTTAACTTCACCCACTTGTAGCAAATGAAATTGAAAATATAGTTAGTTTTTGCTTTTTAAATTCCTTTCCCTGTCTCTTTCATCTTTTTTTTTCTAATTTTCTGTTTGGTTGGGGGGAGGAGGAGGCACTCTGGTGGTTAGTTTTCAGGACTTACAGTGCAGCCCAATGGCTTTGGGCATCCTTCAAAATACATCAATGTCTTCACCAATTTCTTTCCACCCTGGCCGGCAGAGCCAAGATCTTCCAGAAATCTCTCAACATGAAATGTCTCACAGTAGCCCACCTTTGGGGAAGAGAGATGATCAATTGAAGGCACTATTTGAGAACCTGTGCAGCGGGCTATCCGCTCTAGAAGTGGCCTCTTGATATTGAGAACAAGTGATATGTTTTTTGCAAGGAGGTACTCCTGAGCGAATCGAGAAACTGATTTCTCAACAAGAAGGACATCAGGATGGTGTGCATCTATCTTTGCCACAGCCATCTTCAGATGGTCCATTTCCTGGACAAGGATACAAGATTATCAGAACTAAAGGAAGGCAAATAAACATACATTTTCATGGACATAAAGGGAGATGATTAACTAACAAGCCAAGTAGAGGAAATGTAAACAAGCACAACCTGCTGCAACAGAGTATCAAAACTTGACAATAGGTTAGAAACACGCTGGTATTCAAGGGCTCCTCCAAGGATCAACAAGCGAGGCTTCTCCACTTTTGATGTCATCCGTCGATGAGCCACATTTTTCTTGCAAACAACTCCTTTGACCACCATACTAGAAGAATAACAATCAAATTTAAGTCAGAAAAAGAATAAACTTAAACGCCTGAAACAACAAGCATCAATACAGTTGTCACTCCACTTTTATTGTTTATTAAACATACTAAACCTTGAATAAACCAGAAAAGCACATGGGACTGGANACATTTTCAGGGACATAAAGGGAGATCATTAACTAACAAGCCAAGTAGAGGAAATGTAAACAAGCACAACCTGCTGCAACAGAGTATCAAAACTTGACAATAGGTTAGAAACACGCTGGTATTCAAGGGCTCCTCCAAGGATCAACAAGCGAGGCTTCTCCACTTTTGATGTCATCCGTCGATGAGCCACATTTTTCTTACAAACAACTCCTTTGACCACCATACTAGAAGAATAACAATCAAATTTAAGTCAGAAAAAGAATAAACTTAAAGACCTGAAACAACAAGCATCAATACAGTTGTCACTCCACTTTTATTGTTTATTAAACATACTAAACCTTGAATAAACCAGAAAAGCACATGGGACTGGAAGGATGTAAGTAGTAATGTTATTCATATATACAAGAACAATATTCACTTTGACATGCAAATAACTCTTTCATCTCCAATAAGTAGTGGAAACTTTGCAAAAAAACCACAGCCTGTTAATGAAGTAAAAGTTCAAATACTTTCTTCTCTCTTATGGTAGAAGAAAGAGAGAGTCTCACGTATAGGAGCTTTCTAAAGTTGTCAGCAAAAAGCTTTAGAATTCAAAAAGAGAGTTCTCTTTGTAGTATTAAAGGCCAGCTCCCATGTAATATAGCCCATAGCTAGGCAGATCAATGAATTCAGGTCTTCTGATTGTATGATTACTTTTTTGAATATTTTTACCCACATCCTAGGCTACTTTTGCAAAAAAATTGTTAGGTTTTGCTGCAAGTTACTATAATCAAGAAACTAGACATATAAGGAATATAGTGACTAGCAACTGGACTAGTAACCTTCCAAAATTCATAAGCCAAAACCCTATTTGATAGTTAAGAGATGGTTGCAACCATGGAACACTATTCTTCAATGTTGTAAGATGATAATAGAGCCCATTACACTGATGATTTACAAAATTAGATATCCAGATTAAATAGTATATGCATCAGAATGTGGAATGGTTTGCATATTGGTTCATATATACATAAGAAGTTACTTTCTGCTGTTTACCTCTCACGGCGACATCCAGAAGCAATGCATTTTACTTTTACATAGCCACCAGGGTCCATTCCTCCATTTTTGCTCATATCCGGCTTTAAGAGTGTAGCAGCTTCCCAAGACAGAGATGTGATGATCTCCAACCAGCTCTCTTCATCATCTTCATCACCAACAGAAAGATTCTCAACCTGTAATAGCTGAGCCACCAAAGCCCTAAAATGCCCATCAACCACATTCTTCATGGCTTTCTTGTGCTCTTCAAATGATTTATCCCTATTGCGGAACTCCCCACTACCGAAGCTGCTTGAGGTCCGGAAATATCCCCACTCTCCTGTAGGATCACCAACACCATCATCATCATCATCATCAAAAAGACCAGCTTCTCTATCATCTTCTTCATCTTCCGGATCAGGTGGGAGCCAGAGAACTCCATCATTTTCAAAATCCACAGGCCCAGCATTGACATTCTCTGAAGCATATAAAGAGGAAGGTGCCTCACATTCATCACCAATATCATGCTCGTTCTTTTTCTCAAGCTGTTGGATTCCTTCTAAGCCTTGTGATCCAAAACTGGTGTGTAGTGGAGACCCGCTCAAACTTTTTGTGGCTGTATTTTCTTGATCAAGTTGCATTCTGTGTGACCCATCATCATTGCTCATGTCATCAAACTCTACTGGACCGTAAAAGTCATTAACTTGAGGAAAATGCCTTGTTTCAGAATCAGAGCGATATACACCATACTCGTCGTCCTCATCATCACTCCTGATGCCACTAAAACAGTCAAATATAAAAATGCAAAAACAGAAGTGACTAAAAGTGGCGTATAAAAACCAGTGTTGTTGAGTGACACCAACTAATTTCATTGTAACTGTACTAATGCCCAACAAGGCTACAAGAAGAAATTTCCAAAGGGTTGTGCTCCTAATATAAATATTGACATATTGGAAAACTCCTAAGCCCTCCCATCCTTTAAGATTAAGAGCATAAACTTCCATGTTCAAATGCATTATTAATCATATCCTTGGTTGTTATCCTAATGTTAACTAATATCAAATAACAATTGCAAATATAAAAATATCTGAATGAATGAAAGTTCAAGTCAAGGCTGTTATACATGTATAATGTTCTACAGCGACAAAAATAATTAACAGGAATGAAATATCTGACCTGTTCATCGAAAATGAATATTGGTTTGGAGATGGATCGTCTATATCAGCAACAAGGTCATTATTTGTTCTTGATGCTACTGTGCCTTGCCTCTCTGAGCTTTTCTCCATTATTGGTAATTGACGAGGGCTGACACCAGAATTGTGTTGAGCTCGTTGATAAGGGCCAATTGAATATGATAACGAGCCAGGAGTAAAGCTGCTACTTTTAGCAGTGCCACTAGATTTAGTGCTGGCCAAACTTGCCACTGATGGTGAAGTACTGAGATTAATTTTAGGAACCTGGGTTCCATTATGAAGAGTATCTATACCCTGCTGCCATTGTTTGAAACAATAATTACATACCCGAATCTCCCACTCTTCCCGAGAAGAATTTGATTCAACAGATGGGGCAGGAACTGAGTTTGCTGTACACTGACCACAGAAAATTCTACCACAGAGTCGACAATGGTGTCTGCGGTTAAAAAGCGTAAACTGGGAATCACATTCGTAGCAGACTCTACAGCTTTGATCTGGCATCCAGAAATCCCTCGATAGATGAGCAGGCTCGGATCGCCAAGGAATCCATGATTTCAATAAACCAACTAGTTCAGAGAATGTCTTCCCGGGGGCATCCATCTACAAACAACCCTACTGGCCCGCTCATTATGATATGCTCATCTAACACTGCTATCAAATTCACCTCAATACAAAGAAAACTTCAAATTCCAAGAAAACCAAATATCAAATCCTGAAGACTCTCAGCACAACCCCCAGAATCTTTTACACCCAAATCAATACCAACCAAAAATCTTTGTAACTCACTTAGCAGCTCTTAGCTTTCTATCCCAATACAAGAAATGGCTACAGCAATATATACATAAAATCAAATCCAAACTTATACAATTTAGCTACACTTTCACCAAAAAAAAAATATATATATATAAATATATACAATAAAACTCACAACCCTCCTGAAATGATATGGAGCTCAGAACAAAATCATAAAAATTCTCAAAACCGGGAAGTACAAAACCAAATTAAACCTTCTCAATAACTATCAATTGGGATCATTTCCTCATTACAACCAAAACAAGAGAATTAAAAAAGAAAATCTACCTACAAATGATCCCCAAATAGGTAGGTGAATACGTGCATATATATGTAAGCAATTCTCTGATCAAGAATTTACCTGAAAAAAGGTAATCAATAACATGACAACTAAGATCTTCAGATTTATGCCACGTACACAAAACAAAACCCGTGATCAACCGAAAGCTCAAAAAGATGGAGACAAGTTTTGGTTACCCAGAAAGCGATTCTTTCAAAATTTAATGAATCAATTCCCAAAACAAAACATCAACTTGATATTCTCAACATGGAAAAGAAACAATTTTTTAATCAAATGTTGAAGATCATACCATCAAAACCACCTGCATTTCATTTCATCTGAAGATCATACATAAATGCAAACATTTCATATGATCATATATAATATTCTTGTTTTCATATACAATCTAAATTGACTAAAAAGTTTCCTTTTTATTTTTTTATATTATTTATTTTTTTTTTTCTGTGGCAGAGAAAGGGACATTTCCTAGGCTAACGTGGGTACATGATATAAATATGGACTCTAGTGTACAGCACAACAAGCAAAATAACCAAACGACGTCGTTTCTAACAATCAAATTCCAAAACAACCTCCCCTCTCCTTATTACTCAATGTTTTCAAAATAAACTCGATTCATGTCCTTATCAAATCACATTTATCAATCCTATAACACATGACCTCTACCACAAATTAATGCATAATTATTAAGATATACATATTATTATTTATATATCCTCACTAAATTAAAGATGTAAATAAATTAATTTCTAATATTTTCTTTACGCACTAAGATGAATCTAGTATTGTAATATTAACTATATTTAAATACTTATTCAAAAGAGAAGAGATCATATATATATAATATATATATATATATATATATATATATATATATGATATACTAAATTATTAATGTGAAACAAGTATAATTTTTAATTTTCAAACCAAAAATACCGTCAGATTAATTAATTAAATGTTAGATATTTAACATGTATTAGGATATAACAAATCTAATTTGGGAGACATGAGTTGAAATGTTGTCTGGTTTGTGTACTTGCGTGTAAAAGTAAGTCTGACTCATGACACGTGTTTGTATGTAGTTTTAGTTTTAGTTTTAGTTTTAGTTTCAGTTAGTTAAATGTGCCAATCATATTGCTGGTGCTGGCTGGCTGTCTCCAATTCCCTTCCCTTCCCTTCCAAACCGCGTTTTTGCTAATCCATAATTAAGTGCATAATTAATCTCCTTAATCATGTTTCGTGAGTTAATTAGCTTTTAAAATAAAATTAATATTCATTTCTTAATACACCTATTAATTGGTGATTCGTTAGTTGATTTTCCCATTTTGGTAGTTTTTTTTTTCTAGGTATTTATGTAACAAAATTAATCCCAAATTAGGGATGGATTGATGCCAAAGAAAATGCCTAATTTTGGTTAATTGTTTATTGCTCCCCACTAAGGAAGCTTCAAATGGAAGACACAAATTGACACAATTAATTTATTAATTATTGGATTGGTCAGCCAGCTAACCTTAATTATTTAATTATTTTTCGATACTTATCATGATCTTTTAGGTAAGGTCTAAAGGGATATTATATATATATAGGAAATTAATAAATATAATATTACACTAAGCAAGTTACTAAGTTGATTAACTGTTTAGTTGCACATATACGATCACTTTTATCTCAGTGCGACGTTATCATCAGGATTTCAAGCTTATTTCGACCAATGTCTTTATATTCAGATTGGCCTTGACTCGGTCAAGTGATTGGTCCCCAAGTCAGGCCAGTGACGGCATGTTGACATCAGCATGACATAATAAAATTTTAAAACTCTAATAATTAATAAAATTTTAATTATAGATATAGTACCGGAAGTTCTACTTGTTAATAATGGGCATTCATTATACATGAATGAGCGAGCGTTCCTTATCCTAGCATGGGCGTTCTTGTGCAAACTAGTTGTCTGACTCAGCGGTTGAACCGCAGTTTGACACTTTTCCTGACTTCCCGTCGGTTCAATTCTGAGTCAGTCCGGTCCAATGGCTAAAACCTGTTTTAGCAATTCAATGGACGGGTTCTCAATCAAACTGGCCAATCTAATTTGGGTTTTAAAACCATGGTTTCGACACAAGTTGAGTCGATATATTCTTGCCTCTAACCAAGTCATTTTCCAACATAGTCCACATCAAAATATGATCATTCATTTGTTATTTTAATAATCAAATCTTCTCATGAGATTGAAACAACAAAAGTTCCAAAATTAATGACCTAACTAAACTGATAAGCTCCGATTAAGTTAATGAGCAAGTTGCAATTCTTTCATATGAAAACTAAGAACAAGTCAAGAAATTTAGCAAATCGGCTGAAACCGCTCCTCTTAAGTCGTGTGCTAATCAAGTGGGATTAGTATTATAACTCAAATAACAGCAAACTTCCCCACACAAAAAATGACATTACATCTAATTTTAAGCCATAACCCACTTGCCCAAAAGCCATTTTATTTAAGTTTATCTTAAAATATATATTACTATTATATTATAAGGTCGGTGTTTAGCCTGAATGTTTGCATTTTTTTAAGACTATCAATCTGATTATATAGTTTCAATTAACCTAAAAAAGAAACTTCTAACCAAGTTTCTTTATATAAATCCGAATTTTAAAGCAATAAAATGCATTATATATATAATAATGCACTATTGTTAAGAGGCCATACATGATCTGGAGCTCTTAAAAGCTCTAACTTATAACTAAAAGGTTCGCTGTGCATGGCGAATTCAACGTCTCTAAAGGCGTCAAAGGTTTATCCTGGCCATGGGCCACTTGCTCCTTCTTCTTCTTCATCTTCTTCTACAGCTCCATGCTACTTCACATCCAAACAAGAAACGTTCACAGTCTGGATGAAATCTCTGGTACTGAACGGTAAAGGTTGCACTGTATTCGACTCCGATGGCCATGTCATGTACCGCGTCGATAACTACAACTCCAACTCCGGCAACGAAGTTTTTCTCATGGACTTCGATGGCAGAGTTCTCTTCACCATTATTAGAAAGGTAATCTTTAAAATATCGCAATTATATACAATGGGTATAGTATACTTTAACAGTGCTGCCGTAGTAACAATCATTCTATGATACTGATACTGATACAGTTTTGTGCATACAGAAGTTTAGATTGTTGGGGTTGAGCTGGGAAGGTTACAGGGCTTGCGATAAGGAGATTGACCTGAAGAAGCCTGGATTTCAAGTGAGAAAAGCCTTTAAGATTTTGAGGAGGTGCGAGTGTAAGGTTGTATTAGGGTTGGATAAAAATGAGCCATATAAGTACAAGATAAAGAGCAGCGGGACAAACAAGATGGGTGTTGGATGCAAGATAACAGACATGTTTGGAGAAGTAGTTGCAGAAGTGAAGAAGAAGGAAACAAGAAGTGGAGTTGTTCTAGGAGATGATGTGTTGACAGTGGTGGTCAAACCTTGTGTTGATCACTCCCTCATCATGGGGCTTCTTGTTGTCTACAATCTCAATCATATGTAAGATGTAAATCAAAGCTTCTTATTACATATAAACTTGTTTGGATGAATTTAATTAGTCTCCTCCGATGCCGGCCCGGCGTTGCCATGTATACAATATATGTCATACATTATGATGCATTGTTTGTGTCGTAATAGAGATTTTGCCGAAAGAATGGCAATTTCAATGGATCTCGAGATTAATTGAAGCACGTGCAAAACTGATCTTAACACTTCGGTCATTAAAAAAAGAAATGACGATTTCCCTGTGTAAAAACCATGGTGTCTGTATAATAAACAATACCTTATGTGTTAACAAGTTGTTGTCGTTCTTGAATTATTTGTAAATAAGTTGAGCTTTTGAAAGTGATCTTATAATATTATTATCATCGCTATCAGTATTTTTAAATGATTTAAAGTTATATCATCAATAAGTTTCATAAATATTGACTTCACGTAATTCAGGATCCCTTGACCTTAGAACTCAATTTCTTAGAATCACCAGCACGTCCATTTGCTACATTAGATTTTGGCTTCTCACTGGACATTGCCGACAATCGAGACTAAGCAACCACATAGACTTTTCCCCTTTACTTGTTTTGAACCTGTGTATAACCTTAATCTCGGATAAGATTACTATATACAATTGCAATTGTTAAAAAAACTACACATTCATTAATCAAATCAATAACCAACGGAAGTGCAAACCACATTAATGCTAATACTTGGATACAAATCACACATGATATGAATAATACACAACAATAATCAGTATTTAGGAATATTTGAACTTATCAATGGGGCTAAGAGTCGTCCATTCAACTTTCTACTAATAAAACTGTTTTGACAATTCCATGTGTTGACGCTTGATTTTGGACGCCAACGACTCGCACGTGGGAAACGCTGAGCTGACTCAGGAGACACACGTGATGGATCCATGAGATTTGAATATAGAGCTGAGATTATATATTTTGCAGATTATATAAGTAAAAGATTGGCAAGAGGGGGTTTTTATAGTGGTTCGGATGCAACAAGCGACTCCTACATCCACTGTTATTTTATTTGATCTCTCCCTACTTCTATGAATTTGCCCGTAAGGCATACAAAGATGAAGAAATACAGTGTTTTTACAGAGAGAAAGAATTGAAGCTAAATCTCAGCCCAGCCACCAGCCTCCCTTCTTCGGGAAGAGAAAAATCCATTTATTCACATTTGCACTCAATGCAATGAGAGCTTTTGCAAACTGCCTTGACACATGGAAGGCTCTCGTCCATTCATCTCTTTGAAATGAGATAAAGTTGGTGAGAATATCTTTGGAGATATGGGCTTGGCAGCTGGTACAGAGAGACATTAATTGTGCTGACATAGGCTTGACTTTTTGAAGGCATAACAGAAGCCCCCCATTTTTTGAAGTGCGTAATCGCGCTTCAGAAACTAAGTCTTTGATCTGACTGGCTGCAGTCTCGAACTGAAGAGCTCGAACTGAATCTGTTAGGAAGATGATCAGAAATCTTAGGAAAACGACCAGAAATCTGTTAGGAAAACGCCAAAATCTGTTAGGAGCGACCAGAAATCTGTTAGGAAACGACCAAATCTGGTAGGAGAACGACCTGAAAGGTCATAACGAGCTCAATCTGAGCAAAACGAGCTCAACTTGAGAGCAAAACGACCTCGACCAAGAGGTCAAAACGACTCAAAAAGCAAAACGACCTCAACTGAGAGGTCAAAACGAGCTCAATGAGCAAAACGACCTCACTTTGAGAGGTCAAAACGACCTGAATGAGCAAAACGACCTCAACTTGAGAGGTCCAAATGAACTCAATAAGCAAAACGACCTCAACTTGAGGTCAAACGACCTCAATGAGCAAAACACCCACTTTGAGAGGTCAAACGCCTCATGAGCAAAACGACCTCAACTTGAGAGTTCAAAACGAGCTCAATGAGCAAAACGAGCTCAACTTGAGAGGTCAAACGAGCTCAATGAGCAAAAACGACCTCAACTTGAGAGGTCAAAACGAGCTCAACAAGCACAACGACCTCAACTTGAGAGGTCAAAACGAGCTCAATGAGCAAAACGACCTCAACTTGAGAGGTCAAAACGAGCTCAATGATCAAAACGACCTCACTTGAGAGGTCAAAACGAGCTCAATCTGAACAAAACGAGCTCACTTGAGAGCAAAACGCCCTCGACTTGAGAGGTCAAAACGACCTGATGAAGCAAACGACCTCAACTTGAGGTCAAAACGACCTTAACTGAGAGGTCAAAACAGCTCAATGAGCAAAACGACCTCAACTTGAGAGGTCAAAAAGCAAAACGACCTCAACTTGAGAGATCAAAACGAGCTCAAATGGAAAAACGACCTCAATTTTAGAGGTCAAAACGAGCTCGACCTGAAAGGTCAAAACGAGCTCGACCTGAAAAGTCAAAACGAGCTCGACCTGAGAGATCATAACAGCTCTACCAAAGAGCACAGAGATCAGCGATCTCAGCGTGTGATACGCATTCGAACACGTGATTTGAAGCTAAGGTCCGCGATCTGAAGTTGAGGATCAGGACGGCATGGGCGTGCGATCTGCGATCTGGCCCGCGATCGGAGAACTCTGATGCATGTGTTCTGCATCTGGCCACGCGATTTGAAGCAAAGATTCGCGATCTGAAGCTGAGGATCAGGATGGCATGGGCGTGCGATCTGCGATCTGGCCACGCATCGGAGAACTCTGATGCGTGCGATCTGTGATCTGGCCACGTGATTAGAGAATTCTGATACGTAATCGAAGAATTCTAACGCGTACGATCTACGATCTGGCCACGCGATCGAGAACTCTGACGCGTGCGCTCTGGCCACGCGATTGGGAATTCTAACGTGTGCGATCTGCGATCTGGCCAACGATTGGAGAATTCCTGCGAGGTTTGAGATCTGAGCACGCCATCAGGGAACTTGGATGCAGGCTTGAGAATCGGACCTGCATGGGCCACCAAACTGTTGACGCTTGATTTTGGAAGCCAACGACTCGCACTTGGGAAACGCTGAGCTGACTCAGGAGACACACGTGATGGATCCATGAGATTTGATATGGAGCTGAGATATATATTTTGCAGATTATATAAGTAAAAGATTGGCAAGAGGGTTTTTATAGTGGTTCGGATGCAACAGCGACTCCTACATCCACTGTTATTTTATTGATCTCTCACTATTTCTTGAATTTGCCCATAAGGCATACAAAGATGAAGAAATACAGTGTTTTTACAGAGAGAAAGAATTGAAGCTAAATCTCAGCCCAGCCACCAGCCTCCCTTCTTCGGAAGAGAAAAATCCATTTTATCACATTTGCACTCAATGCAATGAGAGCTTTTGCAAACTCCTCGTGACACATGGAAGGCTCTCGTCCATTCATCTCTTTGAATGAGATAAAGTTGGTGAGAATATCTTTGAGATATGGGCTTGGCAGCTGGTACAGAGAGACTTAATTGTGCTGACTATGCTTGACTTTTTGGGCTACACCCATGATTTAACATAAAAAGCATCTCTACTATATCCCATAATACAAATAATTATATATGATTCATTATCACAATGAAGTATGATTTTTAAAATAATAAAATTCAAAAATCCCAAAAATTTGGTTAGTGGTATTGATTTAATTTGAAGACAACAAAAAAAAAAAAAAAAAAGGGATTGAATAAATTTAAAAAAAAGTACTCTATTATTTATTCAACAGAAAAAACTTAGGCATGAATTATTTGTGTATTCATTAGACTAATAGGATTTATCTCTCTTTTTTTTTTTTTTCTTTTTTTTTTTTTTTTTTTTTTTTTTTGGGTAAAAAGTTCTAGTACAAATATACCCATGAAGCATGTATCATTGAGGAGAAGAATATATAATTAATCAGTTGTTTTTATCCTTAACACATCTTCATTTAGTGTATTATGTTGACAAAGCTTGCCCAAAGCCTGCCCACGCAACGAGCACGCACACAAACCCCCCCACATTGCCCAAACAAACCACCCACATACACAGCAACAAAATCTCAGGCCCAACACAATCAGTCGCTAGAACATCCCGAGCCATCTTTTATAAACCCAACCCACCTCCATTAAATCCAAGTCCAAGGGACTTAAATCCAAGTCCGTAAGGACCGTAACATAAAATACAACCACTCATCAAACACCTATGAACTTTCAGGAACCAAAACCCAACACCCTCAACAACCCCTTAATATCCATTCCCCTCGTCTCACAACAAAGTCTGTTTGGTAGAGTATAATTGGCCAAACTTTGGGTGGGAAAACGTCATTCAGCGTTCCTAAAATCTATGAGTTGCGTACCAAAGACCCGCAGTCATCGTGTCGGGTCTCATCAAAAGTGTATTACTTGAAAGGGTGTGTTTTAATGAAGTTCTAAATTTAGTATAGATGTTCCCTTGTGTTTATATGAGATAATTGATTCATTTATTTAATTTGTCCACCAATTTCACATAGGTGTGTCAGTCTAATTTATGCTCTAGAGATACATTTGGATTGACTACCCATTAGTGGTATTCAAAAAAATATAAAACCAAACCAAAACGGTTATCCAAAAAACGTTTAATTTTGATCAAAGAAATAAAAAAAATTGATTTTTTTGTCGGTTACCGATTTACAAGAATAAGAATTGGTTAACCGAATCTTTTTTATAAAGCGGTTTATTATAAAAATATTAAATAAAAAAAGTCGTGTTTTATTATAAAATATTAAAATATTACATATTAATATTAAATTAAAATTGATTAAAAACTGGTTAATCGAAAAACTGGTTTTCCCCTTAACCGATTCGGTTTCGGTTCAGAAAAATTCATAAACTAAAAAAGCGTTCGATTCACAAAATCGGTTAATTGTTTTGACCACTCCTACTAACCATATCTCTAGATGCCTTTGTTTGTGAGATTCACTTGGATGAGAGTGATTTTTTGTTGGTTACTATATGCTAATTAAATTTATATAAAATTCGTTCCCACCTATAATTATATATTTGCTTATATTTTGCATGGTTTTCAGACAATTTCTCTTTTTATACCAATCACAAAACAGAAAATTGGTAAATATTGGGGGTCAGCAAGAGTAGGTTCTACCTGGACCCGACGGGTACCAAGGGTCTCGATTCCGAGAAGGAAATAGTTTCTACCCGGAGCAAGGGCATTAAGCTATACTATGATGAAGCTAATAGGACCGAACCCCAGTTTTGGTTTCAGTTCCACCCTACTGAACTGGGAACTAGAACTAGAACCGAGAATAGGTATCCTGCAAGGAATCGGTTTAGAAATGAGTTGAAATTATAGTATACAACAGGGGGGTTTTAAGTAATTTTAATTTACAAATCAAAATTCCCATTTGATTGACATTTGGGGAAAATCATTTGTGAACAAATAATGAACATATCACTTTCTTTGATTTTGGCAATTGAGACTATGAACCTGTTAATTTAAACCTGCTTAATTAATTGAAATTACTCATATTCATAAAAATGGGGGTCTAATCAAAGTAAGAGATGGTATGATTAATGGAGTCAATGATTAAGCAATTTTAATTTTTACCTCAGTCTAAAAGGAAATCAATTACTGACCAATCATTTTCTTAATTAATACTATAATCTAATTAATCACTTGGTTAACTTTATTGGACTCTAACTGGACCCCCACGTGACACAACAATGACATGCATTTAAAATAAATTACTTAAAACTCAATAACAGAAAGATGAACCTATGTGATTGTATCATTATTAATTAGGTGAGCTGGATAGAAAATGACAACACCAATTTAATTTAATTAATTAAAACTGAGAAAAAAATAGTAGCTGGAAAACCATTTTGCTTTGTGTTACTTGCTAAAATCAGATATTAATTATAGAATTTTACTTACTTTCCTCATTGTGTCGGTTGTAGAATTAATTAGGATGTCAAACGATTTACACTTCTGTTAAACACAATGTGTCCAAATATAATATGATTATCTTTATTGTCTTTACTTTACTAAGATTAAAATTGGATGCATGCTAAGACTTAGACTATATATTAAAATTATTTAAAATAATTAAAATAATTAAAAAGTTAAAAGTTAAAGAATTTATTAAAATAAAAAAATTAGTTTATTTGTATTAGGGCCATCTGAAATAAATAACCAATCATATTTGTATTTTTGTAAATAAATGGAGGTGTATTTGTAATTTTTAAAAGTGTTTTTGTTATTTTTTTAAACTAATAGAAACTATTTCGTAATTGAAACGGGTTTCGGTTCCATATTTCAGGAATCGACCAATTCAGATTCCAATTTTTCCAAAAAAATCCAAGGTACTCGGACTCGATCACTCTCAAAAATAGAAATCTGAAAGCAACAATGCAGAAACAGCTAGCTACTCTGCTCCTTAGCCTCTATATTGATTAAACCATTGCCATCATACACGAGATGAGCTAAGCATTTTAAAATCTTCATCATCATCCTTCACTTCATTATGAGACTTACCATTCATTTCATCTCAAACTGTAGTTCACCCATCAATTGCTTCACTCTTGCTTTTAATGTTCAACTACAAATTCCATTTTCCACTCAGAAACTACAATTGTAACCATTATTATTTTAAGGAGTAGATGGCCCGTTTTAATTTTTCTATGTGCTCAGGTACAGTATTTAAATTTTTCTGTAGCTTATTTCTTCTATGTTTTGGTGGTAAGAGTCATATTCCAAGGGACGCAAAGGAATTAAAATGTTAGAGATGCAAAACATCAGGGCGTTTATGTTGGTGGGGAAGAGGATGATGATGATAAGACCACTAAGACTAATGAAGATAGGGTGTTCATGTTGGTGTGGAAGAGGATGAGGATGATGATGATAAGACCAAGACTAGTGAAGATCAAGGTATTAATGAAGAATAATGCTAACCTTACTCACATATCACCCTGCTGCCACGTTTCTCCCCCTAAAATTTAAGAAAAAAAATTAAACCCTAAATTGAAATTTGGAGGGAACCCAAAAGAGAAAGAGTAAACACTTTCATTTTATCTTTTCCCCTAAATCAGATTAACTCGAATCCAATCTCAGCCAATATCGAATTTCGATTTTGAAAAACCATAAGCCTTAACCTTCCAATCTCAACCGCCTTCTCGAATCCAAAAATAAGGGAGTACGAAGATCACATATGGAGAAAGCGGTGAAGAAATGTTGGATTCTTATCACAGATGAAACACAAACAGTGAACGACAGTGGTGAAGACAAGCAATGGTTAGGTGAGTAGCTGATTTATTTGCTCTCATTTTTATTCTCTTGTTCTTTTCTTCCTCTCTTGTTGGTTTCAATGGTCATTTCAAAGTTTGTGTTAATGTTCAATTTGAGTGAAGAGTAGCCGACGTCAAAGGTTTTGTTTGTGTATTTTAGTAATGGGTTTTGATTACACACTAACTGCTTGTGGTAATGTCCAGCCATCTGCAGCGATGACCACTGACGATCTCAGCCACCTTTTAATCAAGCACTCCCTTTCAAGCACTCCCTTTCACTGAAGATTAATATATATGAAACTAGTATTGGGAATTATTAATCACTACTTCCAATAATTCAGCATTGAACTTAGTCAGAAATCACAAATATAATTTACAATAAATGACAAATAGATTAGAGTTCAATGGGAAATTTTGTCGATGTATCTTATATCTAATACACAAATATTAATAAGGAACTGGTATGGCTCTGGATGGACAGGACCAATGTCCAGATCTTAACTTCAGTGAATTGAAACCAAGAATTTATGGAAAAAAAAATTGGAGCTTTATTAGTGCTGACCGAGTAGGTGGTTTTGTTTAACATTACATGGCAGATTTTTGGTCATTGACAAGTTATACTTAAACCATTTCATGGGATGGACATGGACATAGATTCTGCAGCTTTTATTAGCCTATTTCTTTTACTATAATATGTTTTAGGTTAGTTTAGCTGTTTTTTTATTGACTCGCTAAGAATCTACTCTCAACTCTATTTCCATAAACTAAAAGGCTCTTTTGACGAAGGTTTTATGTTTGAAACTTGCTTAATATATTACAAGTTTGGCACTGTTTTATTTAGTTGTCTTTAATTAGGTTTCAAAGTTTCTAGATTGTAGAACTGGATAACATTAAAATATTATGAAATTACCCTTGTTAATTGGATTATATCATAAAACATTATATGAACTACTTACCCTCCAAAAAAAAAAAAAACATTATATAAACTATTTATTTCACGTGTCATTTGTATATGTGAAGATATGTATTTCTTTATGGTTTTGATAGCCTTTATATATACGTAGAACCATTTAAGTGTTGGACATTCAGTGAACGTAGAATTTTGAGGTGGAACTATGGACTTTTGCACCTACTTTTTACTAATCATTAATATTACTATTGAATTCTCAATGTTGGATGCATTGTTTAATCAACATTAGTATTTTTTTAATAGAATCTATTTCTAAAGCCAATATTGTTTGCAATAGTAAACCAAAAATGGAAGAGTGCAATGAAAAAAAACCAAGGAACTCTTTTTTTTGTGTTCTTGTACAAAAGTCTAGTATTGGACATTGTTAAGGGAATGCAAATTTGTATGGAGCAATATTTTGCTTGTTACTTGTAAATCGTTTGTGTATAATAGTATAAGAATTGTATATCCTTGACTATTCTTCCTATTATAATGTATGTTGTGTACTCTGATTTTTTGTAATGCAACCCATGCAAAAACAAAGTTAAGAGTTTTGTTCTGTACAAGTTTTATATAATTTACATCAATATATTTTCTTTTAATTTAATGCAACATTGAGCTCAGCATCCATTCCATAAAACAAATCAATTATGATCAAACAGACACCAAAAAAATCATATTTCCTATTGAATACATCACATTAAATCATAAATTGTGTCGTCTATATAACATCAAACTTTGTCAACAATAACAAATAACAATAGTCTCCTTTACAATGAAATTAATTCTCTTGCTATACATTAAATCATTTATAGATTCTCTTCCTCAGTAGTCAACATTTCAAAACAATGCTGATTAAAAATTCTATAATTATTGTGGTTGGGGTGGTCTTTGGGTTTTTGGTTGTGTGTGATCGGGAGGTGGCCTGTTGTCCTTGGCTGTTTTGCTGTTGGCTTAATTGGTTACTGATCTGGTTGGATGGGTAGGTGGTGTTTGGGTTGTGGGTGGCTAGGGCTAGGCCCTTGGGTGGCGTTTGTGGGCTGATGTGAGGTGGTGCTTATTTTTGGTTGTGTCTAGTTTGCTGGTTTTGTTTTGGCTTTGTAGGTTGGTTGTTGTGCAGGTTGTTGTTGCTAGTTGGCTATGGTGTTGGGGAGGGGGATGGTTGTGAAGGTTCTGCTTTTTTGGTGTTGTATGTTGCACTGGTGAAACTATTTTTTTTATTCGTTTTCTGGTGTAGTTGGTTGTCATTCTCTTGTGGCTGCTCCCTCCGGTTTTGGCTTCCTGCCTGGTCTTCCTTTGGATTTTTTGTTCCGTGAGAAGGTGGTGTGGTTTAGAGCTGCTGCCGTTGGGTCCTTTTTGCTGCTACACTTGGGCTGTTATTGCTGGCATTCTGGCTTTGAGTTGCTGCTATTGGGGCTTGTTTGGTTGCTGTTGGGGTTGTTTTGTTGCTGCTACTCGTGGTGATTTTGCTGCTACTGTTGGGGCTTTTGTTTGTTGCTGCTAAGGTATTGGTTGCTGCTATTGGGTTGATTTGCTATTGCTGTTAGGGCCTTTTGGTGCTGTTGGTGTTTTTTTTGCTGCTGCTAGGGCTGCTATCCCTGGGGTTGTTTTGCTGCTTTTGGGATTTTTCTTTGCTGCTACTCGAGGTGATTCTGCTGCTGCTGCTGCTGTTGGGGTTTTGGTTGCTACTCCTGAGTTGATTTCCTCCCATTGCTGTTGTTGTTCGGGCCTTTTGCTGCTGCTAGTTTTTTTTGGCTGCTGTTGTGGTTGCTGACCTTGGGTTGTTTTGCTGCTGCTGCTAGGATTTTTTTTTGCTGCTACTTGAGGTAATTTTGCTGTTGCTGCTGTTGGCGCCTTTTTTGCTGCTATTGGGGCTGCTGCTGCTGTGGTTTTAATTGTTGCTCCTAGGATTGATTTGTTGCTGCTGCCTGGGCCTTTTATTGCTGTCATTGGTTTTTTTGCTGCTGCCCCTAGGGCTGTTTTGCCACTGTTGGGATTTTGCCTACTATTAAATCATAGCTTAATCTATAACCTGGATTATTATTCTAGTAATGGTAGGGATATGCTACAACACATTATATACACAAACAAGAATAATCTTAGCAAAAATACTCCCCTATCTCTCTCTTTCTCCTTCCATTTTGACTGTAAAAAATAGAGAGATGCACGTTGGGAACAAGGCTAGGTTAGGGTTGAGGTAAACCAAAACCCCTCCGGGATTAGTCAAAAGCTAATATTTTTTAAATTGATCAATTGACATTATATTGGTTATATATCAATTGACATAATAGTATATTATATGCTTTAATATGATATGTATTGAAGAGTTTAATTTTTATAACAATCTAATAATAACACGAATTATGCACAAACTAAGCACGACCTAATTTAATGCTATCATTTATATTAGATTTTTACAAATAAGCCCGATTCACGGATTTGGCTAGTAATGAAGAATCTGAAGTCTCGGTGGCAAATAATTTGTTTTAGGATCATAAGGTGACATTGAAGGATCTGCATCAAGTGGTGCCAACATAGGCGTCGAAGTTGAACAACGGGTTCTAGGACTAATCTTGAAAATCGGATCAAGATTAACACAATGATTCTCTTTGGTAACATTCTCTAGTAATGAGCTTACATATTCTAATGTTACCTTTGAATCAGAAACAAAATCACTTTTGAAAGCTTCATCATCTAAGTCAGTGATTGTTGAGTCATATAAAGTCTCAATCTTGTCTTGATTCAAGCCCGTCTTTGGTTTCAAAAGGTCGCTTCAAAATGCAATTTTGATAATATATGGTACTATGATGCTAGAATGCGATGACAAAAACTTCTAACTAGGGGTGGAAAAAAAAAAAAAAATCGAAAACCGAACTAAACTAAAAAACTGGACCGAAAATTTGGTTTTTTTTTTTGGGTTTCGATTCGTATATTAAAAAAATCGAAAATCTAGTTCGGTTTTTGGAAAAATAAAATTCGGTTACCCGAAACCGGTTTGCTGAACCGAAAATTTAAAATTATTTATTTATTTTTACTTTTTACGTTTTTTAGTTTTTACTCTACAGTCTACTCTTGTCACTCTCGTGTCTACTGTCTAACACTAACACAACTCTACAATCTACTCTTAAAGTTTACACAACACTCTACAACAGTCACCACTCAACAGAATACAGATCTACACTCAATCTCATTTCTCTGATTCTCAGATTTCTCACTGCCGCACGCCGTAGCCTCAGCCGCATTCTCTGTTGGACTCTCACGCTGCATGTCGCAAGCTGCAGCTGCATGCTCTGTCTCTCATTCTCTGTCAGACTCACCTCACGCCGCCCGCTGCCACGCCACAGCCACATTCTCTGTCTCTCATTCTCTGTCGGACTCACCTCACGAGTCACTCACCTCAGACTTAGACCTCAGTATTCAGTAAGTCTCCCATTCTCTCTCAGATCTGTGTTTCCGGTGGGTTTTAGATATGGGTTTTCACTTTTCAGATCTGTGTTGTCACTTGTTTATTCATGTTTATTTGCAGCCAAACTGAAGAAATTTATGGATTACTTTTAATATATGATCCCAGCTCATCCGACAGGCGATAGATTAAAGATATACATGTTCTCTCTTTTTCCTTATGAAATCATATTACGTAATGATGTCTACTGTGTTCTTGTGTCTGCATGATGCATCCACCTTATTTGAATTTGGTCTGATTAATAGCCATATATTATATATGAGTTAATGAGTTATGGAGAAAATAATATTTTCCTTCTTCAGATTGAATCTAAAGTCTATATGGGATTGCTTTTTAAAAGTAATGTCTTCTCCATGTGAAAGTGACATCAAGAAAGCAATGTTGAATGTTGATGATATCTAAAACTTTGATGTCTATTGTGTTCTTGTGTCTGCATGATGCAACCACTTTATTTGAATTTAGTCTGATTATAGCCATATATTATATATGAGTTATGGAGAAAATAATATTTTCCTTCTTCAGATTGAATCTAAAGTCTATATGGGACTGATTGTTTTGTTTCTTTCTTATAAAGCAATGTTGCACGCCCATTATCTTCCTTCTTTGTCTTCCCAAAAGTTGCTCAATTTGTTTTGTCTGCTTTGGAATATTCATTTGTTAATAACTCCCGAAGCAGTCTTGTGTTATTTATATGAATATTCATTTGTTAATGACTCCTCTTCAGCAGTACAAGTGAAGTTGCAGAAAGGGAATACGTTACATTATAGTTATCACGACGAACGAAAGTGAAAGCAAGAAGGAGATCTATACAGCAAATCAGGTTTCATTTCTTTTTTACCTTTGAGGTTGCTTATTTACTTATTATGCCATATGCAAATATCTACTTTAATTTTCTGGTTAATAAAGAATCTAATTGTCTAAGCAATTTGCACTTTTCTTTGTAGATTATTAACTTTTCCTGATTCTTAATTTCTAGTGTATTTAATTTGTGAATTCTAGCTTTCAAAATGAAACGGTGCAATCCTATTGAAGGACTAAAAGAGGCATACGAGAAGTTGTCCTCTCCTAGGTAATTTAATTACTTCATTTTTAGTGTAATAGTATTTTATTTTGTTCATTATTTGTATTGATTTTTATGTATAATTAATCATTTCAGGAATTCAAGTGAGGAAGTCCCAAGTACTACTGATTTAAAGAAGGTTAGTGAGCTTTATTACATATGTAATTTTGTGTACATGTTGAAATAGTTAATGCATATTCCTTTTTTATGCCATTGTAGATATCTTTGACTAGTGATAACAACACACCCACTTTTGACACTTCACATGACACTCAAGCACCTACACCAAAGACCACCCATACCTTCAAGTCTTAAACGTGCGAGATCTACCACTAGTAGGAAGAATACGTCTGAAATGTGGGATCATTTCACCAAAAATGAGTGTGAGAATAAGGATGATTTGAGGGCAACATGTAACTATTGTGGGAATGTTCTTGCTTGTCCAAGTAAAAGTGGTACAAGTTGTCTACGTAACCACTTAGGTAGGTGTAAAAAGTATTATTTGAATGTGGTGGACAAGAGACAGAAGACATTATTCTTTCAACAAGCATCATGTGACCTCTCAAGTGAGGCTGCCACCTCTACACAATCGAACTTGTTGTCATGGAAATTTGATCAAGATTTTATTAGAGAAACTATTGCCCAAATGATCATTATCGATGAGCTACCGTTTAATTTTGTGGAGCGTGAGGGGTTTCACCGTGTGATGAGTGCGGCATAGCCTAGGTTTCAAATGCCCTCCCGTAAGACTGTGGCTACTGATTGTTTCAAGATTTGTCTTAAAGAGAGTGAAAAGCTAAAGAAGTTTTTTAGTAAGTTCAATCACATAGTTTGTCTCACTACTGATACATGGACAAGTTGTCAGAACCTCAACTATATGTGTCTTACGGCTCACTTCATCGATGACAATTGGCAACTACACAAAAGGATTCTAAACTTTTGTCCTATAAGTAGTCATAAAGGTTTAATCATTGGGAAGACAATGGAGAGATGCTTACTTGATTGGGGTATTTCTAAAGTATTCACAGTAACGGTCGACAATGCAAGTTCTAATGATGTGGGTATAAGCTATCTTAGGACTTGGTTATCTAACTAGCAGGGAAATGTCTTGGGTGGTCAATTCCTTCACATGAGATGTTGTGCACACATACTAAGTTTGATTGTAAGAGAGGGGTTAAAAGATATGGATGACTCCATATTTAGAATTCGTGCTACAGTAAGATATGTGAGGTCTTCTCCAGCAAGGTTAATGAGATTTATGGAGTGTGTGGAGAAAGAAAAAAATTGAAAGTAAGAGTCATTTGGTGCTTGATATGTAGAAACAAGGTGGAACTCTACTTATTTGATGTTGGATGCCGCAGTTAAATTCCAAAGAGCATTTGAATTATTGGAAATAGAAGATAGTAAGTACAAAGATGAGCTTTCTAGTGCGGACAGGTCAAAGGGTTTGCCTACGTTTAGTGATTGGGAATGTGCCCGGTACTTGTTACCGTTTCTGAAAATTTTCTATGATGCTACCATACGTGTGTCCAGCTCTTTTTATGTAACTGGTAATGAGTACATGCGACAGATATATAGCATTGGGATGAAGATTTCAGAATGGTCTCATAGTCCTGATCTTAGCTTAAGTTCTATGGCCGCAAGAATGAAGGGAAAATTTGACAAATATTGGTCCAATGTTGATAATATCAACATAATGTTATTCATTGCGGTTGTTTTAGACCCTAGGGACAAGTTAGAATATGTTGACTGGGTGGTTAATGAGTCCTATGATGTTTTTACTACTGATAAGTTAAAGGAAAAATTGATGGAAATTTTGTTGTCTTTATTTAACCATTACAATTTGTGTAACGTGGCTGGGGCTCTTACTACGCAGTCAAGTCAGCAATCTTCAGGTGTGACTACAGTTGATCAAGGTAATGCTGATATTGATCCTCGAGAATGCATGAGGGTTAAGTTTAAAAGGAGAAGATTGACAGCCAAGCTAATAAGTCTAAATCAGAGTTGGATAAGTATTTGGCTGATGACGTTGAAAATGACAATGACAAGACATTTGATCTCTTGAAATGGTGGAAGATGAATTTAACAAAATATTCAGTTCTCTCTTTGATGGCATGAGATGTATTAGCTATGCCCGTTTCAACTGTTGCATCTGAGTCGGCTTTTAGTATAGGGGGTCGTGTATTGGATCCATTTCGTAGCTCCCTTACTATGAAAATGGTGGAAGCTCTTATCTGCACACAAGATTGGATTCGAACTACGCGTGCACCATTAGCCATTGAGGACACCTTGGATGAGTTAATGAAAATTGAGTCGGGTAAAATTTTTGCTTTACTTTCAATTAATTAATTATGTATGTGTTTGATTTGTTAATTATATTTTCAATTATTTAATTATGTGTTTATCCAATTTTTTGCAGAATTTCCATCTTTCAGAGTAGAAAGTACTCGTCCTAACTAAAGATTGAAGGGCAATCCAAATTTCCAATAACAAGGTATGTACTATGATTTTATTTAGTTTCATTTGTTCTTCTATTTATTAATTTCTAGATATGATTGGACAAACTTATAAAAAGAAAGAAATTTAAAATGGAAGCTACCTGACAAGTTATGGAACTTTTTTTGTTTTAACAGTTGACATTTGACAATGGATTGGCATGTGCTTGGAGTTTGATGGTTATTGCTTGCTTGGAGGCTCTTTTTGTGGATTTGTTATATTTATATTTGCTAGTTTGAAATCTTTTTGTGGATTGGCATGTGTTTGCTAGTTTTAATCATGTGTTTGATTTACATTTCATTTTCCATCCGTAACAAGGTTGCAATCATATGATAAATTTATGCATAACAGCCACTCATTATCTTGGTGAAATTGTAATAATTTGCCAAAATAAATTCTCAAAGATAAGGACAAACAATAATATGCTCAGCGGTGTCTAAATGAGATTATTGAGTGACTTTGAGGCCATAAATTAAGGTTTTCCAACAAGCATTATCTGTATGGCACTTATATTATTTCCCATGAGATGAGAGATGTAGCTCTTCAGTTACTGGCAATGAAGGCTTGATTATTTCAACCCGAATATCAAGAAAAATATGGTATTTCAAAATTGAAGTATATGAATAAAACATGGAAAGAAAAGAGGGAAGGAGAAAATAACCTGCCTGCACCCAATTTATACCAGTATTGTTTAAAACTAAAATACATATGCCTTTTAGACTTTTAGTTGTAGCAGTCCAGAGATATCCTTTGACATTATATTGTTAGAAAAATTGATAGCAGTGAGACCTGGTAACCCGTAACTGTTCACAGATGACATGTATCATGTATTTATTTTTGCAATCTTTGATTTGTAATTTTAAATTATTAATATTTGATGTACATTAAAATTATATGAATTCAAATAATTCAATTACAATAAATATAATTTTAATTCAAGTAAAAAAAAAATTGGAAAAAAAATGGGCCAAAAACCGAATTGGGCCGAAAAATGCAGCCCATAATTGGGCCAAAAAATGCAGCCCAATATATAACCGGTTTAAAACTGGTTAACCAAACTGAATTTTCGGTTCGGTTTATAACCGAAACTGGACTGGTTTCGGTTCAGTTATTTTTCTGAACCGAAAACCGGTTCGGTTAACCGGTTTTTTCCACCCCTACTTCTAACCACCACATATTAAATCCATCACCACTACTATGTGATAGA
The DNA here is from genome assembly GCF_008641045.1 of Pistacia vera. NCBI lineage: Eukaryota > Viridiplantae > Streptophyta > Magnoliopsida > Sapindales > Anacardiaceae > Pistacia > Pistacia vera. The sequence goes on along the minus strand of NW_022196067.1, from coordinate 271,405 downwards.
GATGTTAAAATTGGTTATATATCAATTGACATAATAGTATATTATATGCTTTAACATGATATCTATCGAAGATTCCAACATTTTCATTTAGTTTAATACACAAGTTTAGAATATAGTTAATGGTAAATTTTAATTTTTTTTATTGGTCAAGATAAGTCACAATCACAATTTTAATAGGAAATCTTTGTGCCCAAGCATAGTATCATGCCATTTTGGACCCTTTTTTCCAATTTTAATGGGAAATCTTTGTGCCTAGGCACAATCTCATGCCATTTTGAACCCTTTTTTCCTTTTTCTCTTAGTTAATCTGCCACTCTCCATCTCCCATCGAGTCCACACTCAAGGTAACATTGTTTTTCTTAAACTCTATATATATCGTTTTTGTATACAAAAAACAAATAGTTGTTTCTTTTTCTCTCTCAAACTCTCAGTCAATCTACAACTCTCCATTTCCCACTAAGTCCACACTCAAGTTTTCCTGAAACACTATATTTTTTGCTCACAAACATCAAAGAGATGAAATGGAGAAGAATTAATGACAAAAAAGAATATACTACTATGAGGATATGTCAAATAATTAATTTATGTAAAGGCATAAAAACATAATAAATCATTAAAATCATCGAGTAAGATTTGTGGGGTACTCCTTCAATGTTCCTTTGTTGATTCCACCTACTGAAGCCATCTTCTTTCTGTGTGAATATTTTTCAATAAAATCAACTATTGATCTATTATGTCGTGCACATTTTGTGATGATTTTGAGTTACTATAGGAACTATATTATTTTATATATGTTGTATTTACTCAAATAATTATCATATTATTTTATATATGTTCTATCAATTATATAAACATTAAAATGCAGAACCTTAACTTTGAATGGAACACGTCAATTGGCGAACTACCAAACTCTTGTGCACACTATAGTGTTGTGACAAGCAATTGGCTGGCGTAGGCATAGGAGGCAGCCACAAGCCCACAACGGCAGCGTGACCTGAATTTTCACGTAGGTGTGAGGAGTGGAAGGACATTCAATGTGATCAAGGAATTCAATAGTAGGTGGAAACAACTGGGTTTGGCAGAGGTTGTGACAGCTATACTTGCGTTTTCGGCTGCTATTAGGAACAGTGAAGCTAATACTATGATGGAGCTTGAAATTGAACTTAAAAAAAGCATATGATTCACTTAACCTAAGTTTCTTTTCGGTTAATGGATTGAACTATGATGATTATGATTCAATTAAGGTTGAATTTATGTAATACAGAGATGTTGTGAACTTGTTCATTCTTTGTGGGCTAGAGACTGTTTTTTAAACTACAAGGATAGGATGTTTGTATTCTGTGAGTGAATTTATATCTCATTTTAAAGATATATATAGTGTTTTTTTTTTTTTTTTTTTTTGGGTAATCTCGGAAAATTTTTTTACAGTTTAGAGTTCAGTTTAGCTAGACTTTTGACATCCCTTGGAAAAAGCTATCGGTCTTGAGACACTCTACGTGCAATGTGTGTAGATATGATATATCTATATAAAGCCCTTGAGAGAAGGTAAGGTCTGAACTAGACATTAGAGGCAAGAGATAATCAATGTGAAGCCAAGTTGCGACTTTCACAACATTATGTAAGATGGAGATGAGATTATTAATACAATTGTATTTCTGTATGGAATGTACAAAATATCTTTGCATCATTTGGCATGTATTATCATAAAGATTGCACTATCAAAAAAATTTCATACTTATAAACTAGTTTGGGTTGAGATAGCGAAACTTCATTGATATTTTAATTAGTGTCCTTTGATGCCGGCCCAACGTCGAAATGTACGCAATATTGTCATGTATTATGATGCATTGTTTGCATTGTAATACAATTGTATCCAAGAGAGAACAACAATTTCTCACCTAAAGTCTGTAAGCTAGTTTTCCCATCTGAAAAGTTTCAAAAATACACTTTCCCACCCATCGTTTAAGATCCATTCATTAATTTTAACTGAAGAATGACATAATGATAAATTCAATTTATTTTTGTTCAAAACTTGAGTGTTTTCTAGGATTTTCACTTTAACTTCAAATCATCATAACTTCTTCAATTTAATTCCGATTCTTGATCCGTTTATTTCCAGTTGTCACAAATTCTATCGCCAACATCATCTCTCATCCGAATATTATATTTAAACAATAATACCCTAAAAACACAACAAAAACACCCGTGATCCCGAAAAGTATATTTACGAAACAATTAAGTTAATTTATGCAAATTAACCCTAATTTCCCCAAACAATACCTATAAATCACTAAGTATAAGTGCATTTTCAAGCACTTTATCAATAAATAAAACTATTAATGGTTTATGATGTTACTATGATATTACAAATCAATTCATGTATGATACATAAATTTTTAAGAGTTTAATATAACTTTTGCTACAAGTAGTTTTACGGTTTTACCTTTTCTTTTAGCTGTTATAAATTTGTCAGAAACCCCATCAACCTCTCTCCAACAACATGGATCTTTTTGAAAGAGAATGCAAATTTTTTACTGAAATTTATAGGTTGAATAATGCTACGCTAACAACCCCCTCTCACAACGCTGAAGTGACACCTAACCTGCACTATCACGATAGCTCTAACATGGAAATGATTTTGACTAGACCAAAGAAATAGTCGTTCCTTTTATAGGGAACAGTCGTTCCTTATAAAGGTATGACCGTTTCTTAAGGAAGGAATGGTCCTTTCTCATCAGGAGGAGGAGGAGAAAGGAAAGAGAAGAGAGAAGAGACGAAGAAGAAGAAGAAGTCCTTGAAGGAATAGAATGTACAGTCGTTCCTTCCGTTTGTTTCTCGTAGTGCTTAGGTGTGGTGGGGTCCGTGGTGAGGTGCATGGGAGGTGACGAAAGGGTTGTAGAGAGGTTTGTGAGAATGAGTTATTAGCATAGTATTACTCTTCTGAGGCCTATTGGAGGCTGTCCGCAAAAGGTCCTGCAAAGGATAGCTGATGGAAGTGAAATGAGGACCATCAACCTTTAACATTGTTGTCTTATCCAAATAAATAGCACTATAACTAATGTTTCACCGACTTGTAGGATTAATTTAGGTTAATGGAATAATTCACTTCTCTAATACATTAATTTTTTTAATTTATACCACTCACAAAGGAATTTATTGAATTTAGAAATTTAATAATTTTGAAAAAAAAAAAAAAAAAAAAAAAAGGAGAATCTTCTATAGACTACACATGATAACCATTGTTGATATTCTTTTAAAAAGAATATATAACTTATGAGATTATTGATTTTGAAAACCCATAGTCTTCAAAGTTCAACCCACAACCATCACCAAATCGGCCATGCATTTACTACCACCAGTTTCAAGCCGTCAGCCACCAGCACAACCAAAAACACAATCACACCGCTGGTGGCCTGGCTATGAAGAGACCGAAAATTTCGGGGAAGGTGAAACGAAAAGAGATGGAATCATGGAGAAACTATATAGGATTTAAGTATTTTCTTTTGTAACAATAACAATAACATAATGGAATTACAGTATTTAAAGTACTATTGTTTATTGTTAAGAGAAGGGACTAGAAGAATCCTTATGAGTTTAGAAGAGTATATATTTTAAAAGAATAATACTGTATATTCAATAACATTGTTTTACCAAACTACCCTTGCCAGCCTCGGATAGTGATACTACAATTGTTATATGGTAAATTTTAATTTCTATATTGTTGTTTAGATCAAAAGACTTAAAAAGAAAGTCACAATGGAAGGATTACATAAGATGAAATTGATGAAGTGGTACCTTGACTTTATGTCTCTTGTTTGAATGTGAGACTTATTATTTCACCATAGTAATGTCTGCTTTATTTATAGGTTTTTTGGCTAGAGAATACTAAGGAAAGAGAGAGACCAAAACATACGTGAGGGAGATGTAAGAGGGAAAATTTAAACTAAAGTTTTTGCTCCATTTTTCATTCATAAAACAGTGGTGATTTATACAAAATATCATCTACTGTTCCACCTAATATTACAAGAATATTTTACAAAATATATTCTTAACCATTCATTTAAAACTAATGTTGGTACTAAAGCCTTAACAACCGGTTGCTATCACCTAAAGCCATCACATTACAATTCAAAAATCTAACTGCTGCATCATTCAAATTCAGCTTTGTAACCTTCAAACTTGGCGCCAAAAACCTACAAACCTGCTACCTATCTTCATGTTTTCAGTAAAACATCACTGCCATCAACATTGTTTTGATTTTGCACAGCACCAACCACTCATCATAACTGAGACAAATTTATAAATTGTATTGATAATAGAAATTGGGATTAATAAGAAATTTCTAGAATGGTCAAATGTTTTTCAACTTGAATGATTAAATATTGGGAGATCAAGTAGTATAATAATGTTTTTGTTCCATTCTCTCAGATATTCTTCCTTTATTATTAGAAAAGAACACAAAAAGAAGATATCTTTATATGTTCGACAAACCTAACTTTTGGTTAGTGCTACACAGTTTGAACATTGGGGTGCATGTGTTAGAAGGGGTTGTTTTTCACTTTTTAGAATCTCTCTAGTTAACCAACTTTTCAGTGAAAAAAAAAAAAAAGAAAAAAAATATTAAAAACTTTAGAGCTCTCTTTTTAAGTTCTCTATTTTCCATGAATTTCAGAATTGCATGCTATATATCATCCATTCATGACTTCATCCCTAGAAAAAAGATGATTAATATTTTTTCAAAGAGGATATGATTCATAGTGCTCCTGATTGTTGTTATATAGCAATAATTGATTGGAAAATGATAGAGTTACTGAAAATTATATACTGAATCCATGCATCGAATGACGTGATAAAATCTTGACCGTCGATTAATATTAACTTGTAATGAATTAACGGTCAGAATTGTATCATATCATTCAGTGCGCATCCTTCGGTAACTGTAACATTACTTTAATTGATTTATATATGATATTGATATCTGGTTTATGGGCACGCCGTCTTTTAGAAAAACATTTGAATAGGAAGAAGGAAAAAGAAAAGGAAAAAAATGATAATATCCTCAATTAAAATTGCATAAAAAGACAATTATTAATTTTAAAGTACCTGTACATCTCATTCATATATATTTTTTAAAATTATTCTATGCCCACAAATTGAATCAAAAAATAAAATTACAGGTTTTATTCTTCCCAGTGATCATGGTTTATGAGAGAATTTCTGAATTTCATATAAGTATTAAAAGTAATGCTATACTTATAATATCTTCTCACAACTCTTACGTGTCAACTTGCAATTAATCAGTTACAATTAATCAAGTGGGACCTAGGGTGATCAATTTCGAACTAACAAATTATAAATAGTTATATCGGGGTTGTGAGAGAAAATTTGCAAAAAGAGATTGTAGGTGTAGTATTTTACAATAACCATGGCTTTTTACATTGTTATTAAATATATATAATTCTAAGTATAAATTTATTTTACAATCAAATTTGGGTATTTTTAATTTTAGGGAAAAATTGAAATGAAGTGGGTATGTTTAAAGTTACCATCTAATGCTGAAATTCTTTACGTATCCAACTTCTACGGTTTGCTATGGTTTCGTCTGAGCTGAGCGTATTTTTTCTTAAATATTGTCACCTCAATCGACATGTCCTGTCACCCAACTCTACTCACTGTCTGTCTGTATATATATACAAACAAAGACAAGTTCGCTCCTTCATTTCCACTCCCTCACAATCACCCTCTTTCTGTTTCTCTGACCCTGAGAGAAGAATAATGGCGATATTTCGAAAAGAAACTGACACGGACAGACATTACCAGCACTCTAACTCAGAAATCAAATCAATGGCCAGCACTGAGGGCGATCACAGAGGAGGAGGCACCACAAAACGAAGATGAAGACACCGGAGCTCAGGTCGCCTCCATCGTCAAACTCGAGGAGGTCGCTGTCAATACCGGCGAAGAGGACGAAGATCATGAAGGGACGAACCTTGCCGGTCTGTTTATGTTTCAAAAGCTTAACAGTACCAGCTCCTCTTTCTTTCCACTGATTACCGTCCTTATCGAAACGGTATAGTTTCGATTTCAGATCGAGGATAGCATCTTCGTTTTTTGATTCCTTGTCCTTAGGAGGAGGGACCTCTTCCTCAGCTTTGTCCTCAGATTTCTTTTCTTCAACACTCAACTTCTCAAGAAGACCAGCAGTTGAAGTTGCTTCTTTATTTTCCTCTTCAGATTTTTGGGATTCAGCAAATTCTGTAAACATTTCCATGAAGGTTTTGCGATTCTCAACGGATCCGAATCTGATACAAAAAAGCTCATTCTTCAACTCACCATCAGCCTGCCACACTCAAGATCTGCGCCAATCATGTCGCTGTACCGACGATGTCCAACAAGGTGTCTCAATCAATTCCCTCCTCCAGATCTCAAAATCAAATATCATATTTTCTTTTTAATTATTTTTTGTTGAAGAAACCATAAGAATTTTAACATGTTATTTATTTTTCAACTTTACCTGCGTCAGTTTAAGTTTTTGATTTTGGCATCAAAGTATCTTCTTTTCTTTTTCAACAAAATTATGGAAATTAAAAGTTATATATATTCGGCTTTTTATCAATGGACCTGCGTTAAATTTGATTTTTTCTTGAATCTTTGATACAATTAGTTTGGTTCAATTGAATTCCTACTGAAATCTATTCTTTAGATTTTCTTTTTCTTTTTATGGAATGGATCTATGCTAGATGTTTGTGTTTGATTCTTCTCAAATCAGTTGACTTATTAATTTCCTCCTACTATAAATGAAAATCTATTATTTTCTTATTTAACTTGGTGGGTATTATATATATTTTGAGTGTTTGATTGCGTTTCGGAGAATAATATGAATGGAGAGGCTTCGTTTGGTTGGATTTTGGGAATACTACTTTTAGTATTCCCAAAAAAGTTAAACAGTACCAAAAAACTCACAATATTATTCAACTTTATTCAACATTTTTTAAACCCCATAAATTTGTTAATTCAATTAAATACCCCTTAATATTTTTAATGTTTTTGTTACGGCGACTCCGGCCACCCTCCGGCGGTGGTGGCCGGCTGTCCGTATTTGAGGGTGGATTGGGGGTGTTTTTGTTAACTTTTAATGTTTTATTATAAGGGGTGTTTTGTAAAAAAACAAACATAGGGGGTATTTTAAATTTGTAAATCCTACATCGTAATACCCGCCCAATTCAACTTTTTTTTTAACTTTTTTCAAAAAACTTTTCCCAAAAACACAAAATTATGAACCAAACGGAGCCCTGTGTTAAATTTGGCGGGTACTATTTTGTGAGCTTCATCTAATCCTGGAGTAGCATTTTGCTACCTTATGTTGTAGGAATATAAAAAATAATTAAAAAAACAACAACATGATACCAACTCAAGCTAACAATTACTTGTTAGAATGCAAAACATTAAGTAATATATTTTTTTATATTTGCTTGATGTTTAATACATGATTATAAGTATTTAATTGTTTGTTTTTACCGATAATAAACATTTAAAAACTATTATACATTTAATGTAAATATCTTAATGTATATTAATTTCTTAATTAATTAATAAGTAAAACTTAAATATTAATAAGAATATTTTGAAAAACCGATCTTTTAATGAAAATTAATAAGACTTTTGATACTAACATAAAAAAAAAAACCAAAATCTTTGATATTATATCAATTTAATCCCAATTCCCGGTTCTAGTTCCTTTGATTTGGAATCGAAACTGCACAAAATCAATTCCAATTTTTTAGAACCGGAACCTATCATGTTACGGCTGATTTCAGATAGGAACTAGAACCAACACCTAAGTACCGTCGATTCCGATTCTACCCTAAAATTTTACCCATCCCTAATTGTGTGTGAAGCCTTCATGTTTAATGTTTGTTAATTACTTGAATATATACAACATAAAATTGTTTCTATCTGGTGGAGTTCTTCCCAATGCAAGTAAAAAGATACCAAAAATATATATATACTAATTTATTATGTTTGGATTATTCTTTTTTTATTCAACTCATTTATGTGCATTTACTTATTGTATTTGGTTTCTTTGAAGGTAAGACTCCATGTATCTCCTCTTGTCTATTTTTTTTTTTCTTGGACACGATGGCTAGTTTTTGCTATCCTTGGAACGCATAACGAACAGAAGCTATCCTATACCCTACGGCTGTGTTTGCTTCACAGTAATCAACATGGGAATAGAAATCTTATTCCCTATCCCATGTTTGGTTTTACTATTTGCATTCCATGAACCAAACATGAGACGGGGGTATTTAAATCCTCATGAATATGGAAAGCACAATAATATAATAAAGTGGCCAATATCGGGTGTGTTTGGTTCTATATTTCTACCCATATTCTCAATCATATTCCTCAAATATTGTTTGGCACATTATTTGAGAAATATTACTATATTTTTTAATTATTTTTAGTCCCCTTAAGTTTATTAATCTCATAAATACCCCAAAAAAAGTTTAAAAATTAACAAAAATATCTCCACCGACCCATACTTGCCAGATTCCGGCAACCATTGTCGGTGGTAGCCAGAATCTGTCACAATAACATACACCACAACCGAAACTGGCCGGTAATTCACCGATCTGACCTTTTCCGGCCAGATCCACAGTGAATCTAGTCGTCAGCGTCGGCCAAAGAAATGGTCGTCGTTGACGATCATATCTTTGGATGGACTTTTACGACCGTCGACGGCCACATCTGATAGTAGATCTGGTCTTTTTCAGTTAGATCCGTGGTAGATTTGGCCGGAAAAGGCCATATCGACGTCATACCTGTCAGATCCGACCGATATGTGTCGTTATACAATTTTTCAACCAGATTCCAGAGGTAGTGACCGGAATCTAACACTGCAGGTGGTAGAAGTATTTTTGTTATTTTATAAAAATATTATATATTAAAGTATTTAGTTAAATTAGTAAACCTAATAAATTTTTTTATAAATTTTTAAATTTTATGTCGTGATACTCATCCGATTATCTAATATTATTTTTACAATTATATCTAAAATAATAAAACAAGTGCTGATATCTCGGTACGATTTGGATTGTGGGCGGAGGTGGGTAGCTTTTCATGAAACTGATTGGACTGACAGTGACAGATGATATCCCACCAAGCAAACTGCTTCTTTTCTCCCTATGTTCCCAAAGAACATGGAATTATCTAATCCTAACAACTTCAAATGCAACTAGAGATTAAATTAAGGACGGTGGTGGGGTTGGAGTGGATGTGGACCCCATAGGTCAATATTTCTGTTATTGTTCTTCTGTGAAGTTAAAGGACACGTAATTTTGTTTCTCTTTAAGCTTTTATCGAGTTTCTCTTTGTAAAATAAATTTAAATTTTAGATGTTATTTAATACATTAAAATTGCAACATTAATTGCCATTAAATTTATGAGAAAACTGAATTAAAGATGCCTCCTTTTGGGGTAAGTAACATGTTAACCCAGTAGAATATTTTACAAACATATTCACCCTTATAACACCTATTTTGTTTAAGAGACTATATTATCCATTTTGGGTTAAGAAATAGGAATTTTCGTAGCAAAAGAGTAATATCCATTGCTCTATCCATTCTATGAGCATGCAATGTTTAACGGCCCAGAGTTAACAATACAATTGTAAATAAAATCTGTTCCACGTCCAAGCAGCAACCCACGTAACCAGCCCACTAAAACGAAACTAGCAGATGGAGGCCCAGGCAAAAGAGAGCAAAAGGCCTGACACAGCCAGCCCATGCAACTGCCCACAAAGCCTGCCGACGCAACCAGCCCACACACAAACCCACTCACACTGCCCAAACAAACCACCCACATACACAGCAACAAATTCTCAGGCCCAACACCAATCAGCCCGTCAAGACCCTTATGTAACAGTCCAGTAAAAACCTCCCTAGCCATCTTCTTATAAACCCAACCCACCTCCATTAAATCCAGGTCCAAGGGGACTTTATGCCCAAAGCCCATAACCATAAATAAAAACCCACTCATCAATAACACCAGACGAACCTTCATGAACCAAAACCCAGCACCCTCAACAGAACCTTAATCATCCATTTCCCTCTTCTCACAAACCTGGACACCAAATGCCGCATAAAACAACAACTCAATCTCAGTATGAGTATGAGATTGTGATACGATTATAAGTCCTAAAACACGTCTTAAAATACTTGTAAACATAAGTGGACAAAGAATTACAAGTTTTAAAACACTTGCTAATTCGGTTAGATTGAAAAATTTCACTCCAAGTCCTAAAACACTTGGATTGTGGAACGTGTAATGTAATAGAGGAAATTCGGCCCAAGCTAGTTCCAAGGAGGGAGAGAGTCCAAACATTTCGGCCCAAACCATTTCAAACTCAAGCTTAACAAGAGAAGCTTAAGCCAATTAAAAAAGAAGCCCAAGTGTTGAAGTTGTCCAATCCGACCCAAGTCTCATTTCAAAAGGGAAGATTCATATGAACTCTTATTTGATCTATTTGCAAGATTCTCAAGGCCCAAACCTTTGCACCCTTATTATAGACTTAATTATGATCATTGATCAAGTTTTGATCTAATGAAGTGAGCTTATTTCAACTAATGGGGTGGTTAAAGACATAGATCCTAGAATTAGGGAATCATATGTCTTTTGAATTAAATAGGTATAGCCTTGCTTTTTGAATGAATGACTTGTAATATTAGTTAATTTTGTTTCATTTTAATATATTTATCAATTACTTATTTACCGTTGTATTTGTCTATATAAAAACAACTATTTTTATTGTAACATTTAGCTTATGAAATATATTGAAATTTGGTTTATCCATTTGAGAGAATTTGTGTATTATTGAGTGTGCATTCGTTAACTAAGTCTTGCCAAGGGGATTTGGTGGTGAATCAATTCAAGTTGGTGGAGTAATCCTTTATGCTTGAAGTGTTTCTATTTGTCTTAGTTCGAAAATTGCAAGTAAGTGACTTAGAACTCTAATATTTGTGTTAACTGAATTTAGCTTGGATTTGTGTTGTGTTGTGCTGTGTTGGAATTGGATCAGTTTGTGAGCACTAATGATTTGATTTTGGGCGCTGAATCTGAATTTCGAGATGGAGCTCAACTTTATATTAAAATTGATGTTGAGATGCCTTTGTGGGTCATTTTGTTTTTCTTCGTAATTTTCATATACTTTCTGTATCTCAAATTTTAATTCAAACTCTGAAGACATGGGTTGATCATATTCATAAAGAATTTTCCGTTTATTTTTGCCTGATGTGATTGTTTTTATTTAATTAATCTCATGGTTTCAATGATTTCTTATATTTCTATAATTTGAAACCAATAAAATTCATATTGAATTAAAGAAAATTGACTAAAGAAATCCGTAACTTTTATTTTGTGTTAAAAATACTTAGATATTATCTATACTGATATGCTATACATTATTTAAGGAAAATTAGTATTCTTCTTATGTTTTATTCAATGGAAATACTTTACAAATATTATTAGAAATGACATAATAATTTATAAATAAACTCATAATCTTTTTTTTTTTTCATTTTTAATCTTTAATTCTTAATCATAAACCCTAACGCTAAATCTTCAAAATCATTAAAACAATTTTTTTATTTCAATATCTCTCTTTGTTTTATGAAAATATATTATTAAAGTTATAGAGAATATCTCTCTTTGTTTTATGAAAATATATTATTAAAATTATAGAGGATGTAATCACACAACGAGATGAATCTAAATCTTAAAAAAAAAAAAAAAACAATTTGAAAATGAAAATAAAGGGTATATAAACAAAAAACCTAATTAAGAAATAGAGAAAAAGTGGTGTAAATAAAAACTATAGTTAAGTTTGAAATTGAGGAAAAGTACAGTAAATAGAAACCTTAATTAAATTTAAAATTGGAGAAAATGGATAAAAAAGGAAAATCTTAATTATATATATATATAAAACAAAGATGTGTTTAATAGCAACCAAGAATATTGATCAATTTAATGCTTTATAAAAACCTTACCATGGAGGCCCAATATGCTGTAACAGGCCGGGATGACGTCACTTGTGTAGGCCTAGACACTCTACTGAGGTCAGCCCAATGTCTTCATTGCAGACCCTAGCACTACAATCTTCATTTCCTCCTTTTCCAAGATGCGCGACTGAGATCTTCCCTCCTCCCTCAAACTCCCCTGGGCCTAGGTTTATATTCAAAGCCGTAGGGTTTTCAAGTTCTCTTTAGTCTTTACTCTTTGGTCTCCTGTACCATAAATTCCTTCAAATGCTTGCTCCAGTTATTTTGACTCGTTGGGGTTAGGTGAGAGTAGACTCTCGGGCCCCGTCAACATGAACACCGTGATCTTCAGTAGTAGTAGAGGAACAACGTTGCTGAAAGTCTGAGACCTTGAGTGCTAGAGATGCAAAACTGAGATATACTAAACTTTAAATTCCATTTTCGTGGCAATATGTCAAGCTTTAGGCATCTACTATTCAATAAGTTGTCAAAGTAAATCTTTATCCATCTTCCACAGTAACATTCAGTAAATACTATTTCAAATTTCTAGTTCCTGTGCACGTCTCTTTGTAACAATGTGTGTAATTAGTGGTGAATAATTCGATTGCTAGTGGTTTAGAGTCAGATCATTACTGTTTTCTGTTTGGCTGCTGAGAAAATAAAATGTTTGTTGTTTTGGCTAGCTGATGTGAAAGTTTTGCTATTTAGGCCATGTTTGGTTCATTTTTTTTTATCTATATTCCCAATCATATTCCCCAAATATTGTTTGGCACATTATTCTAGAAATATTAATATATTTTTTAATTACATTTAGACCCCTTAAGCTTATTAATTTCATTAAATATCCCTAAAAAAAGTTTAAAAATTAACAAAAACACCCTCATCAACCCATATTTGCCTTATTCTGGCAACCACCGTCGGTGGTAGCTGGAATCTATACAACGGCCTACCTGCAAACCAGAAATGACCGAAAGTTCACCGTCGGAAAAGGCCAGATCTGGCCGTCAGCGACGGCCAAATCTTGGCCATCGTTGACCGAAAACGACGGCCAGATGGACTTCTTTTGACGTTTTTTTACGGTCGACGACAACATTTGGCCGTAGATCTGGCCTTTCCGACCAGATCCGTGGTGGATATGATCGGAAAAGGTCATAGCAACGAGTTACGACACAGATCCGACCGGTCTGTTTTGTAACAAAATTTTCCGGCCAGATTCCGACAGTGGTGGCCCGAATCTGGCACTATAGGTGGTGGAGGTGTTTTTGTCATTTTATATATTAGGGTCTTTAATTAAATTAGCAAACCAAATGGCTTTTTCATAAAATTTTAAAGTTTACCTCGTAATACTCCCCTATCCAACTACCCAATATTATTCCCAAAATCATATCCAAAATAATGAACCAAACGCACCCTAGTTATTTTATTTAGAAGTCCATGGTTGTGGATCTTGTTTTTGTCTTGAATTAAATATATCAATTGTTAAATATGCTAGTTAAAAGAATTAATGGTGGGTTATGCATAGTCTCTGCATATCTAATGCAAATTCTTTATTGAATTCAAAAAGGATGGAGTAAACAAAAACAAAATTTCAGGTTCTTCAATACATCTTGAATATTAACAAAAGAAACGTTGTCAATAATGTTGCAACACATCTTTGACACACATCAAAATTGATTTGCAGAAAATCTAAAAAAAACGTCAACAAGAATATTAACATAACATTTTGCTTCTTCTTCTCATAAGTACTTAAAACAGTTGTGATTCCATTAATATATAACTTACAAAGTGATGAAGAGATAATTATGTACGAACTAAACAAATGAAGAGAAACACCTAAGTGTGAAAGAAAATCAAGTCTGAATCAACAACGCCTTGTATGAACTAATCAACTAGTTCCGGTGAAGTTAATAGATAAATTAACAAGAGACAATCAAGCAACTTCATGAGTTACAACATTCGCTTTACGAGGGACATAAGAAATTCACTCTTCTTTTATCTCTCGCAATTGCTCTTAAAAAGAGGTTAACATATCTCCATTATTGACTATAAATTAGCTAAAAAAAAAAAAAAAAAAAAAAAAAAAAAGGTGAGAAGCAACAAAATTAAAACTCTAATATCATTATTATATATTGTCAAATTTTTAACCTCTTTCATGGTACTTATCTAATGTCTATATTTTGATACCAAATGCTTCTAATTTTGTCTTTCTAATGAAATCTTATCCACTTAGCTCGTATTTTTTGTTTTTTTTTCATATAAAATCAGAAAAATGGGCTTGAGTTGCTTGTCTAAAATTCGGAAAATCATTGATTTTAAGTTTTTACCACATGCAGAGAATTATATATAAGACATCAATAATGCTACTCTTCCCAAAACTTATCTCAACTTTCCTTTCCCTTCTAATGTGTCAAGCATGTGTGATATTGATATGTAAATAAATTGATGATACATTGAATGACTTAACAATGCTTATATGATCACACAAGTATTGGAAACGAATAGTATTACTCCTAAAACATTGAACAAGAAAATCTGCCTTATCTTTCCCGGTTGGGTTACGTATTTAACAAGTCTGTTTATTTGTAAAACTCTATGTTATGATCATGTAAAGATTGTTTGTTGATTTGTTTCGCAGTCAGTTAAACTGATATGGGAGAAAACAAAGGAAGGTGACGAGCATGGAGGCTGGGTTTTTCCGCCTACCAATTCGGAGGAACCAGGAGCTGAACTGACCCTCTGTGTGAGCTTGCAAGTACAAACTACTCTGGGAGGTTCACGGTTCTGTATGGGACTGTTTCCATTCTTTTGGTTTTTGTTTTTAATGCTTGCATTAATTGTTCAAGTGTGTGAATGATTTTGTTTTATAACATTAATAGGTTCTATGGGATAAGAAGATGAAGACAATGTTAATAATGGAGTTCGGAGATAATTCACATGTTTAATACTCAATTCAATGATATAGCGGAAAACCCTGCTCTGGATTAGTATCCTGTGAACTGCAAGATCAAATTGATGAGACTAATGAATGGATATATAATGGGATAAACAATGGTGTTTACAAATGTGGGTTTGCAACGAAGCAAGAGCCCTATCACGAAGTAAGGAATTTCATCCTACCGTAGTATTCAGGCCTTAAAACCATTTTATTATTGACATCCTTATCAGTTGCTATGTAGTCTAAGAATTTCATTGATTGTTTTCAGGTTGTGAAACAACACCTTTACTTAAAGTGAAATTTGATTTGATGGGGGTGCATTGTAATTTCAGAAACTTTTATGGAATGCACTCTAAAAGCTGTGCAGGCACATTTACAATATTACCAAAGGCCTATGCCCAATGATATATCAAACTCTTTGATAATATAAGGTTCATCCATCAGGTTTGAGTAGTGTTATTTAAGCCCATTCAAACCGTGAATTTATATTATTTACACAGCGAATAAGGTGCTTGGACCATTTTACTTGGACAATATCTATTTTGATATGTTATACACATTTAAGAAAAATTACTATACTTCTTATTATGTTTGATTCAATTGTAATACAAGGAAATGATATATTTAGCAAGGACATGATCAAATAATAGAAATTTTTGTATATGATCGAAAGGACAACAAACTATTGTCTTCATGTTACTATAATTAAACTTTTTCATAATATTTGGAATAATCCATCCATGGTTTAAATATTAGATAATACTATAATTTACTATAATTAATGGAATACTAAGTTGTATTAAAAGAATTTTAGATAAAATAAATAGGCTTAATTGAGTTTCGATTTTGAAGAATCAGGTACCCAAACCGTAATCGATTTCCACATTTGCAAGCCTTGTCTTATTTCCTTTTTCTTTTTTATACTTTGATTTATGTCAAAAATCGTGTTACATTCTCAACATCCAACATAAGCTAGTCGGAGCAATCTGAGCAATTATTCAATCACTCCAATTACTTCAGATCCAGATATCGGGGAATGACTAGATCAACAATAATCACGGCGTAATCATAGCGCCCACAAAGAATATCAGAATTGTAATTCAGATCAATTGTAATCCCCTTAATTTCGCTATTTCTTTGTACAAATCTTGTATAAAACCCCCTCAAATGATGAGGGAGGGGCTAAGAATTTGACATAGGAATTATATTGTAATTTTACAACAAATACAAAAACAGTGGACGTAGGTTAGAGTTAATCTCGCCGAACCACTTTAAAACTCTCATTGTCTTTACTTTATTCAATTTATACATTGCTGATTATTTTAATCACGTACACATCAGCCCGATTCTAGCAAGGTCGATCGGATCTCACTGGTTGGTGCAAATTTAATAACAATTCTATAAGGGCTAAAAAAATAGCTTTTTTATTACAAGGAAGGATGTGTCTATTCTGAGTGAATTTATTGATAAATTTTTCAGTGTTTAGAGTTCATTTTAGCTAGACTTCTAATATCCCTTTGAAAAAGTAGTGTAATGTGTGTAGATATGGTATACCTGTATAAATCCTTGAAAGAAGGTAAGGTCTGAAATGGACATCAGAGGCAAGAGATAATCGATGTGAAGCCTGTGTAAGCTGGAGAGGAAATATTAATACAGCCGTAATTCTGCCTGGAATGTACAGAATATCTTTGTATCATTTTGCATGTATTATCATAACGCGGATAATACTACCAGTAAATGTCTGTTCCAACAAAGTGTCTCAATCAATTCCTCTTTGACAAGCCGACACGTTCAACGTTTGATTGAAAGGATTTGGGGCTTGGGCATCCGCTAGCGTGATTATAAAAGCCTGGATTGGAGGTGAATGGCGATTTGTTGCCAGAAGGGGACTAAAACCTGGTGATGTAGTTATATTATTCAAGAAAGAAAACGAAGTTACAGCAGAAGTTTATACGGGATCAAACCCGTCTATAGTTTTTTTTTAAATACTTTGTTAATGTGTGTTTGGTAGTTGATTTAATATTGTCTATGCTTTTGTTTGGGTTTGGAAGTTTGATTTACTTTTTGGTTTGTTTTCAGATTGTGTCATATAAACCTAACGTATATTGCATCTAGTACCATTTATTTTATTTTGTTTGAGAGTTCGAGGGTTTTGTTACATTGGTTTGATATAATAATATCTGTGGTTATATATACTCTCAGTGAGTTAGAAAAGGGGAGGTAGGTGGGTGGGCGTGGAGTGGAGCAGGAACTTTCAACTTACTTAGTGATGTAGTTCTAAAGTTGGCCAATACAAATTCTCACTAGTCTTTCTTTATTTACATTTTTCTGCTCAAAAAAATAACTTCACTTTCAGCTCAATTTGTTCTCAAGCTTTCGTCTGTTCATCTACATTCATTCTCTAGGTCAGCTGCCATCACTTAATTACCTCAGATCTTGAGATCAATTTTTTTTTCTTCTTGGTATATGACATGAGTCGGTCTAAATTTTAGGTTTTTCTGGTAATAAATGATAATATTAGGGTAATAAAATATTGTGAAAGAGATTTTATAAGGCATGAGTTAGATTCCAAAGCATTGTGTACGTGTGCGTGGGATCTATTTTACTTATGGCGACATGAACATGAATGAATCAATCACTAAGGTGTTTTATTGTTGTAAAACTTGTTGAAGTATGGAGTAGTAGTCATTTTAAGCAGTTATTCACATAAAATTGATTTTCTTTTCATTCTTGTTTTTCTTTAATAATTATATTTGTATTATTTTTTCCATTAAATTTATTCAACAAGATCCTGAAAGGTATCCTAGCATCTCATCTTAATCATATGATTAAATTTTAAGATTGCACAAGGGAGTAGTGCGCCTGCATGAGAGACCCTTTAGTTTAATATCATTTACGTAAAGTTTTGACAATTTCTTCAAAAATATGTTAGTGTAATACCATTGAGTTAAAAGTATATAGAGTATATCCATGGGTTTTACAAGCTGACTTTAGAGGAGCTTAGTCTTTGTTCTTTGTCTAAATGAGTTCTGGTTATGAGCCTCATCTACACCTAAGATAGGAGTTCTACATTTTGTGAGCTTCATCTAATCCTGGAGTAGCATTTTGCTACATAATATCAAATGAAGAGAGCATTGGCTAACTGTATTTATGCTTGTGCAATGGTGTATTCTTACTTTAATTTGGCTCAGTAGTTGGCTACTGGTACTTAATTTCTTAATCATTGGCCTATTTAATTGCTTCTTAATCAACTTATCAGAGGCTCCTTACTGACTATGGCCAAGCCACATGTTTGTATGTTAATTTGATCAGATTTGGTAAGAAATATTATTGCAATTCTGAAATGATCAGATTTGGTACGAAGGATCATGCAATGCTTAGTCAAGATTTATATATTGATGGTTGCTATTTTGGTGCATGGATTTTCCAGAGTTGTTCTAGAAGTACTGAAGACAGCAGCACAAAATAAGAAACTCTTCCGAGTTTTCTGCCCAGGTTTTGTACTTATTTTCTCAGAACTTTTGTCATATGCATTGATTAAAGTATGCATATCTGGATTAATAATTAGCGGTATTGGAACTAGGATAGGTATTTAGTATTTCACGTACAAAGTGTTTGATCTGTATTTGTTGATATAACTTCAAGACTGATTTGAAGTAAGCATCCTTCTGTTTCCACTTAATTTTCCATATGAATGGTAAAAGAAAGGGTTGTGTTATCAGAAAAGGTCAAGACGCATCTAGTAAGTATTGTTTAGGTTGACTGGCCCGTGTAGCCATGACTGACAACTTTAAGAGTTTCACTCCTCTCCAACATTTGTTACTTTAAAAGTTGATCTACATTGAGCATGCAAGAGTTCTTATTTTATTTTATTTTTTATTTCTTTGTTTTGAATTGCTTTAAAATGCAGAGGGAAGGCCAGACATAATTGGATTACGTTGTCCAATGAGCTGGCCAAACTTGACGTTCCCGTGAGTGTCATGCACTACGGCTTCAAGTCCAAATCGAATGTCGTCGTCAATGTTTCACCCTGTTCATCCTTAACTTGCTTTTGCTGGACAGCTTGCTTTTGCTCTTGTTCAATCTTCTCTTTTTGGAGAACTTGTTTAGCTTCAACGTTGACTGCATGCTTAATCTGTGATGTGTGATCCTCAATTTGAACATCTTTGATCTTCCTTGACTTTAAAAATTCTTTAGAAAGTGTTTTATGCTTCTTGTTTCTTCCATAACTGGTGAGGCATAATTCTCTGAAGAAAACTTTTTTTTTTTTTTAATTTTAATTGTGATTCTAATCAAACTATCAAAGGCTAATTGAAGAACATCAAGCAATGATGGTCAGGTCGTAAACCAATTTGAGTCGTATGTTTACATTCAACCATTAAAGAATCCTAAAGTACACTATATGGAGTGTCATTATAGTCAAGGTGGAGTAACAACCATTGATATTCAGCAATATATTTTTGGACAGATCTTTGACCCTGATGGCATCTTTGATACTATTGTAACAAGATATGCTCATAATCAAGAGGAAGAAAATCTTCTGTAACAACTATTTCTTTGTACCAGGTTCTGACTGGTGCTTTCCCCTCGTGAAATTTGGATTGTAATCCTTCTCACCATGCAGAAGGTCCACCCTTCAATCTATACGCAACAAGTCTCACCCTTCTTCCTTTAGGAATCTCCATATATTCAAAAAACCTATCGTTTCCGCAATTCACTCCAAAAAGTCTTCAATATTTAAATTACCATAAAGCAAGGAATATCTACCTTTAATTTGATTCACTAGTATCTTATCCCATAATCACTTGTCCAATCTAGCATGCCTCCCAAAATCTGCAAAGCAATCATCTTTTCATCTAAATCTTCCACGTAGACTTGCTGTCTATGTGTTTGTAAAAATTGGTCTACTGACATGTTGTCCATGAGCCACATCATCTTCGATACGTTGCCTTTGTCATTCAATTTCTATTGGCATCTTCGCTCAAAGCATCAAGCAGACCTACAATTTCTTCAAAGCGTCGTTCCAAACGCTGGAATCTGAGATCATCGTTTCCAAAGCTGTCAATGCCACCCCTTGCGAGGTCTCGTTCCCTGATCTTCGTCATGAGAACTGTGCCGCAACAACTTCATCACCTGCCATTAGATCAGACGAATTGCATGCTCTGATACCAACTGACATAGCGAGTTAGAGTAATAAAACTAGGATAGCACTCGACTAACCTTTAAGGTTGATAAACAAGTCTCAATCTAGAAACTTAAGCCTCAAAGTCTGAGATAAAATTTGAATAATTCATTGAGTATTCTTTCTCTTCAAAAGAAACGAATAATAAGTTTATATAGGGTGTTGACAACTAACCTTAACAAGACTCTAATTAAAAAAGGAAGTAAATCCTAATTATTGACTAATTATAAAATAGAAAAGTAAAATTTAACTAAATTTAAACTTCTTAAATCAACTAAACTCCTAATTAAAATAGAAACTACTTTAATTCCTAATATGAAACTCTAATCAATAAAGAAAGGGAAACAAAAATAAATCATAATTTAACACTATTTTCACTAATCATGGCATGTGTACGGGACAAACGGGTCCAAAATATTGGACTGACACCCTACCTTATGTGGGTACGGTTGGACCGCGGGTACTTGCAATGTTCATAGCAGTTTTCAATTATGACAGTTACATCCCCAAAATTCCTGTAGTTTTCAATTTGACAGTTACACCCCCAAAATATGGAATATTTTTGCTAATAACATAAACTTATAGAAGCTGGATCAATTAATATTTGGGATCTATTTTGTTCGATGTTTGAACACTTATAAGTTTGAATTGATTAAACATTACCTTGAACCCGATTCTACTTATGAATTCCTATATAATTAAATACCAAATCCATCACTATTTCTTCAGGATACTATATGAATCCTTTAGTTTTTGTCCTTTAGTTATCCCTTAATATCTCATTCCTTTGTAGATCACTTGTGGTAATTAATTTAACAAAATATTATTGTTACTTTGAAATTCAATTTAATCTACAAATATGGAAAGTTTGAATTAATTAATTTATCGGAAAATAAATCAGGTACTTTTGAAAATCTAAAAGGGAAAGGAAACAAGTAGCTTAAGGAACTTGACCACATTAATAAAGTGATTTATCCCGCAAATCCACATGGCATGACTTAAAATATAAAGCAGGAACTAGTAAGGATTTCTTTTTCACAAAAGTTGAATGGTAGGGTTATGTTTACACACATGTAGGGCTACTGGAGGCTGTCCGCAACAGGAAGCTGGTGGCAGTGAAATGAGGCCAACGACCTTTAGCATTGTTTACTGTTTATTGTTAAGAGAATGGACTAAAAGAATCTTAAGAGTTTAGAAGAACAATACTGGATATTCAACAAACATTATTGCCCTTGCCAACCTCGGATAATGATACTGCAATTGTTATATGGTAATTTTTTTGATTTCTATGTTGTTGTGTTTAGATCAAAACACTTAAAAAGAAAGTCAAAATGGAAGGATTAAATAAGATGAAATTGATGAGTGGTACCTTTACTTTATGTCACTTATTTGAATGTGAAACTTATTCCTTCAAATAGTCGTGTCGCTTATTTATTTTGATTTTGGAGCACGCACCAACCACTCATCAAATTGAGACAAATTTATAAATGGTATTGATAATAGAAATTGGATTAATAGAAATTTCTAGACATGGTCAAATGTTTTCAACTTGAATGAAATATTGGGAGATCAAGTAGATAATAGTGTTTTGTTCCATTCTCTTTGATATTCCTTTATTAGAAAAGAATACAAAAAGAAGATATCTATATGTTCGACAAACCTAACTTTTGGTTAGTGCTAGACCGTTTGAACAGGGGGGCATGTGTTAGAAGGGATTTTTTCACATTTTAGAATCTCCTAGTCAACAAACTTCAGTGAAAACAAAAAAAGAAAAAAAAATATTAAAAACTTTAGAACTCTCTTTTAGTTCTCTAATTTTCTATGAATTCAGAATTGCATGCTTCATCCATACGAAAGATTCATGATTTATCCCTATAAAAGATGATTAATATTTTTCAAAGAGGATGTGATTATAGTGCTGCTGATTACTGTTATATGGCAATAATTGGTTATGAATTGATATCTTATTTATATATGGAAACAACATTTGAATGGAAGAAGGAAAAAGGAAAAAAAAATGATAATATCCTCAATATAAATTGCATATAAAAGACAATTATAAATTTTAAAGTACATGACACTCTCTTTCATTTTTTATTATTTTTAATTATTCTACGCCCACAAATTGAATTAAAAAATAAATTTGAGGTTTTATTCTCCTAATATCATGGGTTATGAAAGAATTCATATGAGTAAATCATGGCTTTGTATAATGTTATTAAATATATAATTCTAAGTATAATTTATTTTACAATCAAATTGGTGTATTTGAAAAACCATGGGCATCTAGCTTTGTTATTGGTCAAATGAGAAAATCATGAATAAAGGGAAAACCCCAGAACTTGTCTCACCAGCAGTACTACTGACTTATCAGTGAGATAAATCTAATAAAAGGAAAATTATTCGTGATGCTTAAATAATTAAACATCATGAATATTTCATGATGATGTGTGTCAAAAAAGCCTAAACCTCCTATATTTATACTTGTAGTGATTCATTTTGTAAGTTTCTTTATTGTGATGATTGGAAAAGGGTTGATGTTTTTTTTTGGGTGAATGGTAATAGTATAAAAAATGGGTTTAATGTAATATAAATTCAGAAAATTTCTGTTAGATAAGTCAAAATAAACATAATTACATTTAATATTTTTATTACTAATATTTTTATCAGGGTAAACCAAAATTCAGAGGGGGTAAGCATGACCCACCAAAACAAGGCTGGGTCCGGTTATAACGTGTATTACATATCAATATTACACATGCTTGACACATTAGAAGGGAAAAGAAAGTTGAGGTAAGGCTGGGAAGAGTAGCATTTCAATATAATCTCTGCATGTGGGAACAACTTAAATTCAATGATTTTCCGATTTTAGACAAGCAACTAAGCCCATTTTTCTGATTATATGAAAAAAAAATACGAGCTAAGTGGATATTAAGATTACATTAGAAAGACAAAAAAAGAAGCATCTGGTATCAAAATATAGACAATTAGATAAGTACCCTGAAAGAGGTTAAAAACTTGACCATATATAATAATGATATTGAATTTAATTTTGTTGCTTCTCACCTTTTTTTTTTTTTTGATAATTTGCAATGTTTGAAAAATTATTAATGATGCTTAAATAATAAACATCAGAATATTTCATGATGAGTGTTGTACGAAAAGCCTAAACCTCCTAGATAACTTGTAGTAATTCATTTTGTTCGTTTCTTATTATTGTGATCTGATTGGAAAATGGGTTTGATGTTTATAGTGTAGATTCAGATGGCACCGTTATCCAGTCTCTCTCACTGCAATTCTTACTTCCAAACAGAGCAAGAGATAAATCAATGCAGTCAATTAACTCTCATCGGAAGTTAATCGAACGGTTGTGTGTTTTTGTAATATCAATTAGAGAGTTTTTGCTTAATCAGATAATCTATCATTTTTAATTTTGGTCCACAAAAAGGCATTTGAAGTTTTTGCTCAGTGAGTGTGCATAAATCTTCACCTTGATCCACATGTCCTGTCACCCAACTCTACTCACTATCTGTATAAATATACAAACAAAGACCCATTTCTCACCTTCTTTCCACTCCTCGCAATCACTTCTTTCTGTTTCTTGAGAGAAGAATAATGGCACATTAGTTTTTGAAAAGAAACTGACACGGACAGAACTTACCAGTAAATTGTCTGTTCCAACAAGGTGTCTCAATCAATTCCCTCTTTTGGTCAAGGCCGGCGCGCTCCAGGTCTGATTGTAAAGGATTAGGGCAAAGGCATATGAGAGATACTGGTCTTTCCGCTTGGCCATCCGCCGGCTGGTTATGCAAAGCCTGTTGGAGGTGAATGGCGCAAATTTGTTGTCACAAAGGGTAAAAACCTGGTGATATAGTTCTGTTCTTCAAGAAAGAAAACGAGCTACATCAGAAGTTTCTTACGGGATCAAACCCGTCTATGGTTTTATTTAAAAACTTTGTTAATGTGTGTTTGAGAGTTGATTAATATTGTCTATGCTTTGTTGGGTTTGGAAGTTTGATTTGCTTTTATGGTTTGTTCATATTGTTCATGTAAGTTTGCAACTAGTACATTTATTTTGTTTTTGTTCGAGAGTTCGAGGGTCTTGTATACATCTTGGTTTGATATAATAATATCTGTGGTTCTTATATATCATCTCTCAGGTCAGCCAGCCATTAATCCCTCAGATCTTGAGATCAATTTTTTTTTTCCTTGGATTATGACATGGGTCAGTCCAAATTTTAGGTTTTTGGTGCAGCCCAGTATCTTCTTTCTTTCTTTAACAAAATACAATATATTTTTGGAAATTAAGTTTTAGATTTCAGATCGAGGGTGCATCTTCGTTTTGGACTCCTTCTCCTTAGAAGGAGGGACCTTTTCCTCAGCTTTGTGCTCAGGTTTCTTTTCTTCAAACTCAACTTCTCAAGAAGACCAGCAGTTGAAGTTGCTTCTTTATTTTCCTCTTTAGATTTAACTTCTGTAAACATTTCCATGATATGATCTAAATTTTCTATGCTTTTGTTGGGTTTGGAAGTTTGATGATTTACTTTTTGGTTTGTTTTCTATTGTCTATCGTCAGTCTTAATTTTAGGTTTTGGTGCAGCATATATCTTCTTTCTTCTTTAACAAAATACAATATATTTTTTGGAAATTAAGTTTTATAATTTCATTTTGTCTTTTTATGAATGGATCTGCTCACTTGCTCCAGATCTCAAAATCAATATCATATTCTTTTTATTATTTTGTGAAGAAATTATAAGAATATAACATGTATTTATTTTCAACTTTACCTGACAGGGTCAATATAAGTTTTGGTGTTGGCATCAAGTATCTTCTTTTCTGTTTATGAATGGACATGTGTTAAATTTGAGTTTTCATGAATCTTTGAATAATTAGTTTGGTTCTTACCAATCAGTTGAATCCTAAGGAAAACTATTCTTTGGATTTTTTTTTTTTT
The DNA here is from genome assembly GCF_008641045.1 of Pistacia vera. Lineage (NCBI taxonomy): Eukaryota > Viridiplantae > Streptophyta > Magnoliopsida > Sapindales > Anacardiaceae > Pistacia > Pistacia vera. The sequence goes on along the minus strand of NW_022196067.1, from coordinate 246,299 downwards.
TTTTTTTTTTTTTGGTTTGGGGAATGGATCTGTGTTATGTGTTGATTCTTCTCAAATTAGTTGATTAATTAAATTAGGGCTTTAATTGGTAAAGTGAGTTTTAAATAACGTATATCTGTATTTATGGTGACATTAATTAAGACTTCTTTTATTGTTGTTTTGTAATCTATGAGTTCCTTTGATTCCTACGTGATTGTTTATAAATGTAGATCTCATTATTTTATTTCTGCTTCCAATCAATGTTTAGATATAAAAAATTTAGGATATGGCCACGTGTTTCTCGCTTAAATGATTAAATGTTAGGGTAATAAAACATTGTGAAGAGAGTTTATAAGGCATTGTGTACCGGGTGCATGGGATCTATTTTTACGTATGGCGACATGAAATCATGAATGATTCAATCACGTATAAGCTGTTTTATATGTTGTAAAACTGTTGAAGTATGGAGTAGTAATCAGTTTAAGACTTGTGGGATCTTTTTCTATTTTCTTTTCATTCTTTGTTTCCTTCCTATTATATATTTGTATATTTTTGCCATTAAATTCATTCAAACAAGATCCTGAAAGGTATCCTACATCTCATCTTATAATCATATGATTAAATTTTAAGATTAGCGCAAGGGAGCAGTGCGCATACATGAGATGAGAAGCCCTTAATTTAATATCATTTACTTTTCCTTCAAAAATATTTTAGTGTAATATCATGACTTAAAAGTTATAGAGTATATATCCAAGGGTTTTACAAGCTGACTTTGAGAAGCTTAGTCTTTGTCCTTTGTCTAAATGAGTTCTGGTATATGAGCCTCATCTACACCTAAGATAAGAGTTCTACTATTGTGAGCTTACTCTAATCCTGGAGTAGATGAAGCTCACAAAATAATGTACCACATATGACTTCAAATCTTGGTGAACTTTTAACTTTCTGTTGTGGTATAACTTTTGAATTAGCTGCTGTTCTATCGAGATATATGCATGGTTTGATTGTGAGCATGAAATGAAAATCCATGTCGAAGGGGACTTCATGCCCAAAGCCTATAACCATAAATAAAAACCCATCATCACAATAACCCTATGTCAACCTCGTGAACCAAACCCCGCACCCTGGATAATCATCCATTTCCTTCTTCTCACAAACCTGGATGCCAAATGCCGCGTAAAACAACAACTCAATCACAGTATGGTATGAGTTTGAGAGCACTAATGATTTTTTTTTTTTTTTTTTTTTTGGCTGCTGAATTGAATTTGGAGATGGAGCTCACTTTATATTAAGATTGAGTGTTGAATGGATTTTGGGTCATTTTGTTTTTCTTCGTAATTTTTAACTTTTTGTATCTCAAATAGTAATTTCAAACTGTGAAGACAGCATGGATTGATCATATCATTAAGAATATTCCGTTTATTTCTACCTGCTGTGATTGTTTTTATTTAATTAATATAAGTTTTCAATAATTTCTAATATTTCTATAATTTGAAACAATAAAATTCATATTGTATTAAGAAATCGTAACTTTTATTTTATGTTAAAATACTTAGATATTATCTATATGATATGCTATACATCATTTAAGGAAAATTACTTTCTTCTTATGTTTTATTCAATGGAAATACTTACAAATATTATTAGAAAAGACATAATAATTTAAAATAAACTCATAATCTTTTTTTTTTCATTTTAATCTTTAATTCTAATCATAAACCCTAACGCTAAATCTTCAAATCATTAAAACATTTTTTTTAATTTCAATATCTCCTTTGTTTTATGAAAATATATTATTAAAATTATAGAGGATGTAATCACACAACGAGATGAATCTAAATCTTAAAAAAAAAAAAAAAACAATTTGAAAATGAAATAAAGGGTTATAAACAAAAAACCTAATAAGAAATAGAGAAAAAGTTGTGTAATAAAACTATAGTAAGTTTGAAATTGGGAAAAGTACAGTAAATAGAAACCTTAATTAAATTAAAATTGGAGAAAATGGAAAAAAAAGGAAATCTAATTATATATATATAAAAACAAGATGTGTTATAGCAACAAGAATATTGATCAATTTAATGCTTTATAAAAACTTACCATGGAGGCCCAATATGCTGTAACAGGCCGGACATAAAAGACCAAAAAGATGGCAAGGATAACTCATCTCTAAAAATCACAAAACCACCCACTGATAGTATAGCTTCGGCGCCAAAGACAAATCTGCTGCAGAGAACTTCTCCCCATTGATAAAAGGGCCCTTCAAAGAGGAGGAAAATAGTTAGTGAAGGTTGTAGGGCTACAGACCCTGGGATGAGAAAAGTGCATGCATGTTGTTAATTAATTCAATCTAATATAATCTTTCTGACATGCTTGACAACTTTTCAAAAATGGTGGATGATAACGGTTGAACTATAGTTAAACATATTATTTCTAAACTACACTTCTTTCAGAGTAAATAAAAAATTGTGAAGCATTAAGGAAAGATTAAGATAGAGAAATGGACGGCCCGTCCATTGTGTATGGATGGCTATCCATATAAAATGGACGGTTGTCCATATAAAATGGACAGCCATCCATTATGTATGGGTGGCTGTATGGACAGGCGTCCATGCAAAAATGATTGTGGACAGACGTTCTTATAAGTGGACTCCCGTCCATGTGAGTCCATCTAATATAGACGAGTGTCCATTATCATTTTTCGCATGAACATGAGTCCACTTCAAATGAACACCCGTCTAATAAAAATGGATGGTCGTCCATTTCAAATGAACGCTCGTCCAATAAAAATGGGTAGGCCGTTCATTCGCAAAATATTTCTTAACGTGCTACGTGGCTCGTCTGACTCAAGTCATATGTCATTCGGTTTAATATTTCGGTACAAAGCGTCGGTATCCATAACATTATTGTTATAATAAAATATGATTCCACAATGTTATCATAAATATCAGGGGTATAATGGGCTAAGTCTAATAGATTTTGGGCTTCTACTTAAAGAAGCCCATGAGATAAAATTAAACACGTATTGTCAGAAATTTAATTACGTCAAAGCCATTGTTAGATCCGTAGATTTTTTGGCTCTAAAAAACCCAATTAAACATTTACTCCCTACAGTTTCACAACACCAAATTCGTCCTATAATAAATCACCAACTTTGTAGCAAAAATGGAGAAATACGTAATAATAGTATCTCAACAATGCATAAAATAGCATTGCTAGGTGGGAAGTAAGTTTTGAAATTTGTCTCAAATAATACCCTCATCATTTAACTAGTTAATGTGTTCTCTTCAATGATGTTTAACCTCCAGATTCAATTAATATAATGATCTTAACTTATAATTGACCTTAAAAATTGTACAATTCCCATCGTTAATGACTATTCTGATAGAAGAAATTTAAATACGGAGGGCTAAACTAAATGTGTAGTGTCTATGACATACTTAATGACGTTTATCTCTTCTCCGAAACCAAAACCTAGTTGCCACTTTTAAATTTTTCACCAAAAAGCTTAAGTCAGCAACACCAGACATGTTAATAAAACACTATAAACACAAAAAAACCATTACAATATGAAAAGTTTGATAAATTTATGTAATAAAGCCCACTTGGCTAGAGCCCCCTTTACTCTTTCTCTCTTCTCTTTCCGGGACATTTGGTTCAGAGAATGTTGTATTACTGGAAATATTATATTAATGGAAGGATAGATAACCTTGAAGATGATTGGGAATCTTATTAAAAATATGTTTGGTTAGATATGATTAAATTGATGAGTATGTTATATTGATATGTTTGATTGGGAGGAATAAATTTGTCAGTATGTTATATTTTAGGGTTAGATTACTAAACAGTCCTTATATTTTAATAATATTATTAATTTGTATTTTATTGTTTAGCCCCAACATTTCAGATTTAGCTAAAACACCCCAGCAACAAAAAAAATTTAAAACTGAACAAAAACACCACACCCACCTTCCCATGACCGTTGGCCACCAGCAGTCACTTGAACTGCACATGGTCAGTCAGATTTGGCCAATCGTACACCAGTAAGGCTATTTATGACCATGGATCTATGATCCAACCGAAAACGACCAGATCTACAGTTGTTTCATGACCAAAGATGTGGCAGTGAAATAGTCACAGATCTGGCCGTTTCTGGCCATGGATCTGAAACGGCCATGGATCCATATCCATGGTTAGAAAGGGCCGTTCGTGATTGAAGACGATGGCTGACTGTCGACAGTCCTCTTGGGTAGCTGGGGGTGGTTGTGATCTTGGGTAATTTAGTTAAAGTATAAGGGTAACTATGTCTTAAAAATCTTGAGTATAAGGCTAAAATTGTCCATAAACTTATTGTAAACTGTTTAGATAATAAGGGCATTACTGTCCTAAAATTTTATTAATAAGGGATAAAATTGTAATAAAAATAAGATTACAAAATAATCTCGAAATATCTAAGAAAATGGTAGTATTTAGATTACCACCGGTTTTAGAAGATTAAAGAGACCCCAGTTCCCAGTTTCCTGCTGAATCCGGGAGGTATCATTTGTATATTTCATATGCTTGTCCTTGGGCCTGTAGGTGCCTTGCATTCTTGAAGATTAAAGGACTCGAGAAAGCCATTACTTTCCCGGTTGGTGTTACGTATTTAACAAGTCTGTTTATTTGTAAAACTCTATGTTATGATCATGTAAAGATTGTTTGTTGATTTGTTTCGCAGTCAGTTAAACTGATATGGGAGAAAACAAAGGAAGGTGACGAGCATGGAGGCTGGGTTTTTCCGCCTACCAATTCGGAGGAACCAGGAGCTGAACCTGACCCTCTGTGTGAGCTTGCAAGTACAAACTACTCTGGGAGGTTCACGGTTCCTGTATGTGGACTGTTTCCATTCTTTTGGTTTTTGTTTTTAATGCTTGCATTAATTGTTCAAGTTGTGTGAATGATTTTGTTTTATAACATTAATAGGTTCTATGGGATAAGAAGATGAAGACAATTGTTAATAATGAGAGTTCGGAGATAATTCACATGTTTAATACTCAATTCAATGATATAGCGGAAAACCCTGCTCTGGATTAGTATCCTGCTGAACTGCAAGATCAAATTGATGAGACTAATGAATGGATATATAATGGGATAAACAATGGTGTTTACAAATGTGGGTTTGCAACGAAGCAAGAGCCCTATCACGAAGTAAGGAATTTTCATCCTACCGTAGTATTCAGGCCTTAAAACCATTTTATTATTGACATCCTTATCAGTTGCTATGTAGTCTAAGAATTTTCATTGATCTGTTCTTCAGGTTGTGAAACAACACCTTTACTTAAAGTGAAATTTGATTTGATGGGGGTGCATTGTAATTTCAGAAACTTTTATGGAATGCACTCTAAAAGCTGTGCAGGCACATTTACAATATTACCAAAGAGCCTATGCCCAATGTTATATATCAAACTCTTTGATAATATAAGGTTCATCCATCAGGTTTGAGTAGTGTTATTTAAGCCCATTCAAACCGTGAATTTTTATATTATTTACACAGCGAATAAGGTGCTTGGACCATTTTACTTGGACAATATCTATTTTGATATGTTATACATCATTTAAGAAAAATTACTATACTTCTTATTATGTTTGATTCAATTGTAATACAAGGAAATGATATATTTAGCAAAGGACATGATCAAATAATAAGAAATTTTTGTATATGATCGAAAGGACAAAACTATTGTCTTCATGTTACTATAATTAAACTTTTTCATAATTATTTGGAATAATCCATCCATGGTTTAATATATTAGATAATACTATAATTTACTATAATTGAATGGATATACATAAGTTGTATTATTAAAGAATTTTAGATAAAATAAATAGACTTAATTGAGTTTCGATTTTGAAAGAATCAGGTACCCAAACCGTAATCGATTTCCACATTTGCAAGCCTTGTCTTATTTTCCTTTTTCTTTTTTATTACTTTGATTTTATGTCAAAAATCGTGTTATCATTCTCAACATCCAACATAAGCTAGTCGCGAGCAATCTGAGCAATTATTCAATCAATCTCCATATTACTTCAGATCCAGATATCGTGGGAATGACTAGATCAACAATAATCACGGCGTAATCATAGCGCCCAATCATAAGAATATCAGAATTGTAATTCAGATCAATTGTAATCCCCTTAATTTCGCTATTTTCTTTGTACAAATCTTGTATATAAACCCCCTCAAATGATGAGGAAGGGGCTAAGAATTTGACATAGGAATTATATTGTAATCTTTTACAACAAATACAAAAACAGTGGACGTAGGCTTTAGAGTTAATCTCGCCGAACCACTTTAAAACTCTCATTGTCTTTACTTTATTCAATTTTACATACATTGCTGATTATTCTTAATCACGTACACATCAGCTCCGATTCTAGCAAGGTCGATCGGATCTCACTGGTTGGTGCAAATTTAATCAACAATTCTATAAGGGCTAAAAACATAGCTTTTTTTAATTACAAGGATAGGATGTGTCTATTCTTTGAGTGAATTTATTGATATAATTTTTCAGTGTTTAGAGTTCATTTTAGCTAGACTTCTAATATCCCTTTGAAAAAGCTAGTGTAATGTGTGTAGATATGGTATACCTGTATAAATCCCTTGAAAGAAGGTAAGGTCTGAACTGGACATCAGAGGCAAGAGATAATCGATGTGAAGCCTGTGTAAGCTGGAGAGGAAATTATTAATACAGCCGTAATTCTGCCTGGAATGTACAGAATATCTTTGTATCATTTTGCATGTATTATCATAACGCGGATAATACATTACCAGTAAATTGTCTGTTCCAACAAAGTGTCTCAATCAATTTCCTCCTTTTGAACAAGGCCGACACGTTCAACGTTTGATTGTAAAGGATTTGGGGCTTGGGCATCCGCTAGCGTGATTATAAAAGCCTGTTATTGGAGGTGAATGGCGTAAATTTGTTGCCAGAAGGGGACTAAAACCTGGTGATGTAGTTATATTATTCAAGAAAGAAAACGAAGTTACAGCAGAAGTTTATTACGGGATCAAACCCGTCTATAGTTTTTTTTTAAATACTTTGTTAATGTGTGTTTGGTAGTTGATTTAATATTGTCTATGCTTTTGTTTGGGTTTGGAAGTTTGATTTACTTTTTTGGTTTGTTTTCAGATTGTGTCTATATAAACTCTAACGTATATTGCATCTAGTACCATTTATTTTATTTTTGTTTGAGAGTTCGAGGGTTTTGTATACATCTTGGTTTGATATAATAATATCTGTGGTTATATTATACTCTCAGTGAGTTAGAAAAGGGGAGGTAGGTGGGTGGGGCTGGAGTGGAGCAGGAACTTTCAACTTACTTAGTGATTATGTAGTTTCTAAAGTTGGCCAATACAAATTCTCCACTAGTCTTTCTTTTATTTACATTTTTCTGCTCAAAAAAATAACTTCACTTTCAGCTCAATTTGTTCTCAAGCTCTTCGTCTGCTTCATCTACATTCATCTCTCAGGTCAGCTGCCATCACTTAATTACCTCAGATCTTGAGATCAATTTTTTTTTCTTCTTGGTATTATGACATGAGTCGGTCTAAATTTTAGGTTTTTCTTGGTAATAAATGATTAAATATTAGGGTAATAAAATATTGTGAAAGAGATTTTATAAGGCATGAGTTAGATTCCAAAGCATTGTGTACGTGTGCGTGGGATCTATTTTTACTTATGGCGACATGAAATCATGAATGATTCAATCACTAAGGTGTTTTATTTGTTGTAAAACTTGTTGAAGTATGGAGTAGTAGTCAGTTTTAAGCAGTTATTCACATAAAATTGATTTTCTTTTCATTCTTTGTTTCTTTCTTTAATAATTATATTTGTATTATTTTTTCCATTAAATTTATTCAAACAAGATCCTGAAAGGTATCCTAGCATCTCATCTTATAATCATATGATTAAATTTTAAGATTAGCACAAGGGAGTAGTGCGCATGCATGAGAAGCCCTTTAGTTTAATATCATTTACGTAAAGTTTATGACAATTTCCTTCAAAAATATGTTAGTGTAATACCATTGAGTTAAAAGTATATAGAGTATATCCATGGGTTTTACAAGCTGACTTTAGAGGAGCTTAGTCTTTGTCTCCTTTGTCTAAATGAGTTCTGGTATATGAGCCTCATCTACACCTAAGATAGGAGTTCTACTATTTTGTGAGCTTCATCTAATCCTGGAGTAGCATTTTGCTACATAATATCAAATGAAGAGAGCATTGGCTAACTGTATTTATGCTTTGTGCAATGGTGTTATTCTTACTTTAATTTGGCTCAGTATGTTGGCTACTGGTACTTAATTTCTTAATCATTGGCCTATTTAATTGCTTCTTAATCAACTTATCAGAGGCTCCTTACTGACTATGGCCAAGCCACATTGTTTGTATGTAAATTTGATCAGATTTGGTAAGAAATATATATTGCAATTCTGAAATGATCAGATTTGGTACGAAGGATCATTGCAATGCTTAGTCAAGATTTTATATTTGATGGTTGCACTATTTTGGTGCATGGATTTTCCAGAGTTGTTCTAGAAGTACTGAAGACAGCAGCACAAAATAAGAAACTCTTCCGAGTTTTCTGCCCAGGTTTTGTACTTATTTTCTCAGAACTTCTTGTCATATGCATTGATTAAAGTATGCATTATCTGTATTATATTGAATTTAGCGGTATTGGAACTAGGATCTAGGTATTTAGTATTTCACGTACAAAGTGTTTGATCTTGTATTTGTTGATATAACTTTCAAGACTTGATTTGAAGTAAGCATCCTTCTGTTTCCACTTAATTTTTCCATATGAATGGTAAAAGAAAGGGTTGTGTTATCAGAAAAGGCTCAAGACGCATCTAGTAAGTATTGTTTAGGTTGACTGGCCCGTGTAGCCATGACTGACAACTTTAAGAGTTTCACTCCTCTCCATCATTTTGTTACTTTAAAAGTTGATCTACATTGAGCATGCAAGAGTTCTTATTTTATTTTATTTTTTATTTCTTTGTTTTGAATTGCTTTAAAATGCAGAGGGAAGGCCAGACATAATTGGATTACGATTGTCCAATGAGCTGGCCAAACTTGACGTTCCCGTGAGTTGTCATGCACTACAGGCTTCAAGTCCAAATCGAATGTCGTCGTCAATGTTTCACCCTGTTCATCCTTAACTTGCTTTTGCTGGACAGCTTGCTTTTGCTCTTGTTCAATCTTCTCTTTTTGGAGAACTTGTTTAGCTTCAACGTTGACTGCATGCTTAATCTCCTGTGATGTGTGATCCTCAATTTGTAACATCTTATGATCTTCCTTGACTTTAAAAATTTCTTTAGAAAGTGTTTTATGCTTCTTGTCTTCTTCCATAACTGGTGAGGCATATATTCTCTGAAGAAAACTTTTTTTTTTTTTTTAATTTTTAATTGTGATTCTACATCAAACTATCAAAGGCTAATTGAAGAACATCAAGCAATGCATGGTCAGGTCGTAAACCAATTTGAGCTCGTATGTTTACATTCAACCCATTAAAGAATCCTAAAGCTACACTATATGGATGTTCATTATAGTCAAGGTGGAGTAACAACCATTGATATTCAGCAATATATTTTTGGACAGATCTTTGACCCTGATGGCATCTTTGATACTATTGTAACAAGATATGCTCATAATCAAGAGGAAGAAAATCTCTCTGTAACAACTATTTCATCTTGTACCAGGTTCTGACTGGTGCTTTCCCCTCGTGAAATCTTTTGGATTGTAATCCTTCTCACCATGCAGAAGGTCCACCCTTCAATCTATACGCAACAAGTCTCACCCTTCTTCCTTTAGGAATCTCCATATATTCAAAAAACCTATCTGTTTCCGCAATTCACTCCAAAAAGTCTTCAATATTTAAATTACCATTAAAGCAAGGAATATCTACCTTTAATTTGAATTCACTAGTATCTCTATCCCCATAATCACTTCGTCCATATCTAGCATGCCTCCCAAAATCTGCAAAGCAATCATCTTTTTCATCTAAATCTTCCACGTAGACTTGCTGTCTATGCCTGTTTGTAAAAATTGGTCTACTGACATGTTGTCCATGAGCCACATCATCTTCGATACGTTGCCTCTTGTCATTCCAATTTCTATTGGCATCTTCGCTCAAAGCATCAAGCAGACCTACAATTTCTTCAAAGCGTCGTTCCAAACGCTGGAATCTGAGATCCATTCGTTACTCCAAAGCTGTCAATGCCACCCCTTGCGAGGTCTCAGTTCCCTGATCTTCGTCATGAGAACTGCTGCCGCATACAACTTCATCACCTGCCATTAGATCAGACGAATTTTGCATGCTCTGATACCAACTGACATAGCGAGTTAGAGTAATAAAACTAGGATAGCACTCGACTAACCTTTAAGGTTGATAAACAAGTCTCAATCTAGAAACTTAAGCCTCAAAGTCTGAGATAAAATTTGAATAATTCATTGAGTATTCTTTCTCTTCAAAAGAAACGAATAATAAGTTTATATAGGGTGTTGACAACTAACCTTAACAAGACTCTAATTAAAAAAGGAAGTAAAATCCTAATTATTGACTAATTATAAAATAAGAAAGTAAAATTTAACTAAATTTAAACTTCTTAAATCAACTAAACTCCTAATTAAAATAGAAACTACTTTAATTCCTAATATGAAACTCTAATCAAATAAAGAAAGGGAAACAAAATTAAATCATAATTTAACACTATTTTCACTACATCATGGATCTTGTGTACGAGACTACAACGGGTCCAAAATATTGGACTGACACCCTACCTTATGTGGGTACGGTTGGACCCGCGGGTACTTGCAATGTTCATAGCAGTTTTCAATTATGACAGTTACATCCCCAAAATTCCTGTAGTTTTCAATTATGACAGTTACACCCCCAAAATATTGGAATATTTTTTGCATCATAACATAACCTTATAGAAGCTGGATCAATTAATATTTGGGATCTATTTTGTTCGATGTTTGAACACTTATAAGTTTGAATTGATTAAACATTACCTTGAACCCGATTCTACTTATGAATTCCTTTATATATATTAAATACCAAATCCATCACTATCTTCTTCAGGAATACTATATGAATTCCTTTAGTTTTTGTCTCTTTTAGTTATCCCCTTAATATCTCATTCCTTTTGTAGATCACTTGTGGTAATTAATTTAACAAAATATTATTTGTTACTTTGAAATTCAATTTAATCTACAAATATGGAAAGTTTGAATTAATTAATTATTCGGAAAATAAATCAGGTTACTTTTGAAAATCTAAAAGGAGAAAGGAAATCAAGTAGCTTAAGGAACTTGACCACATTAATAAAGTAGATTTATCCCGCAAATCCACATGGCATGACTTAAAATATTAAAGCAGGAACTAGTAAGGATTTCTTTTTCACAAAAGTTGAATGGTAGGGTTATGTTTTCACACACTGTTAGGGCTACTGGAGGCTGTCCGCAACAGGATAGCTGGTGGCAGTGAAATGATGACCAACGACCTTTAGCATTGTTTACTGTTTATTGTTAAGAGAATGGACTAAAAGAATCCTTAAGAGTTTAGAAGAACAATACTGGATATTCAACAAACATTATTGCCCTTGCCAACCTCGGATAATGATACTGCAATTGTTATATGGTAATTTTTTTGATTTCTATGTTGTTGTTTAGATCAAAACACTTAAAAAAGAAAGTCAAAATGGAAGGATTAAATAAGATGAAATTGATGAAGTGGTACCTTTACTTTATGTCACTTATTTGAATGTGAAACTTATTCCTTCACCATAGTCGTGTCTGCTTTATTTATTTTGATTTTGGCACAGCACCAACCACTCATCATAATTGAGACAAATTTATAAATGGTATTGATAATAGAAATTGGGATTAATAAGAAATTTCTAGACATGGTCAAATGTTTTTCAACTTGAATGATTAAATATTGGGAGATCAAGTAGTATAATAGTGTTTTTGTTCCATTCTCTTTGATATTCTTCCTTTATTATTAGAAAAGAATACAAAAAGAAGATATCTTTATATGTTCGACAAACCTAACTTTTGGTTAGTGCTAGACAGTTTGAACATTGGGGTGCATGTGTTAGAAGGGATTGTTTTTCACATTTTAGAATCTCTCTAGTCAACAAACTTTTCAGTGAAAACAAAAAAAGAAAAAAAATATTAAAAACTTTAGAACCTCTCTTTTTAAGTTCTCTAATTTTCTATGAATTTCAGAATTGCATGCTATCATCCATTACGAAAGATTCATGATTTCATCCCTATAAAAAGATGATTAATATTTTTTCAAAGAGGATGTGATTATAGTGCTGCTGATTACTGTTATATGGCAATAATTGGTTTATGATATTGATATCTTATTTATATTATGGAAACAACATTTGAATAGGAAGAAGGAAAAAGGAAAAAAAAATGATAATATCCTCAATTAAAATTGCATAAAAAGACAATTATAAATTTTAAAGTACATGCACATCTCTTTCATTTTTTATTTATTTTTAATTATTCTACGCCCACAAATTGAATTAAAAAATAAAATTTGAGGTTTTATTCTTCCTAATTATCATGGTTTATGAAAGAATTTCATATGAGTAAATCATGGCTTTGTATAATGTTATTAAATATATAATTCTAAGTATAAATTTATTTTACAATCAAATTGGTGTATTTGAAAAACCATGGGCATCTAGCTTTGTTTATTGGTCAAATGAGAAAATCATGAATAAAGGGAAAACCCCAGAACTCTTGTCTCACCAGCAGTACTACTGACTCTACAGTTGAGATAAATCTAATAAAAAGGAAAATTATTCGTGATGCTTAAATAATTAAACATCATGAATAATTTCATGATGAGTGTTGTACAAAAAGCCTAAACCTCCTATATTTATACTTGTAGTGATTCATTTTGTAAGTTTCTTATTATTGTGATCTGATTGGAAAAATGGGTTTGATGTTTTTTTTCTTTTGGGTGAATGGTAATAGTATAAAAAATGGGTTTAATGTAATATAAATTCAGAAATTTCTGTTAAGATAAGTCAAAATAAACACTAATTACATATTAATATTTTTATTCACTAATATTTTTATCAGGGTAAACCAAAATTCAGAGAGGGTAAGCCATGACCCACCCAAAACAAGGCTGGGTCCGGTTTATACGTGTATTTACATATCAATATTACACATGCTTGACACATTAGAAGGGAAAAGAAAGTTGAGGTAAGGCTGGGAAGAGTAGCATTATCAATATAATTCTCTGCATGTGGGAACAACTTAAATTCAATGATTTTCCGAATTTTAGACAAGCAACTCAAGCCCATTTTTCTGATTTTATATGAAAAAAAAATACGAGCTAAGTGGATATATAAGATTACATTAGAAAGACAAAAATAGAAGCATCTGGTATCAAAATATAGACATTAGATAAGTACCCTGAAAGAGGTTAAAAACTTGACCATATATAATAATGATATTAGAATTTTAATTTTGTTGCTTCTCACCTTTTTTTTTTTTTTTTGACTAATTTGCAATGTTTGAAAAATTATTAATGATGCTTAAATAATTAAACATCATGAATAATTTCATGATGAGTGTTGTACGAAAAGCCTAAACCTCCTAGATATACTTGTAGTAATTCATTTTGTTCGTTTCTTATTATTGTGATCTGATTGGAAAAATGGGTTTGATGTTTATACGTGTATGATTCAGATGGCACCGTTATCCAGTCTCTCTCACTGCAATTCTTACTTCCAAACATGAGCAAGAGATAAATCAAATGCAGTCAATTAACTCTCATCGGAAGTTAATCGAACGGTTGTGTGTTTTTGTAATATCAATTAGAGAGTTTTTGCTTAATCAGATAATCTTATCATTTTTAACTTTTGGTCCACAAAAAGGCATTTGAAAGTTTTTGCTCAGTGAGTGTGCATGAAAATCTTCACCTTGATCCACATGTCCTGTCACCCAACTCTACTCACTATCTGTATAAATATACAAACAAAGACCTTCATTTCTCACCTTCATTTCCACTCCCTCGCAATCACTCTCTTTCTGTTTCTTTGAGAGAAGAATAATGGCTACATTAGTTTTTGAAAAGAAACTGACACGGACAGACATTACCAGTAAATTGTCTGTTCCAACAAGGTGTCTCAATCAATTCCCTCCTTTTGGTCAAGGCCGGCGCGCTCCAGGTCTGATTGTAAAGGATTTAGGGCAAAGGCATATTGAGAGATACTGGTCTTTCCGCTTGGCCATCCGCCGGCGTGGTTATGCAAAGCCTGTTATTGGAGGTGAATGGCGCAAATTTGTTGTCACAAAGGGACTAAAACCTGGTGATATAGTTCTGTTCTTCAAGAAAGAAAACGAAGCTACATCAGAAGTTTCTTACGGGATCAAACCCGTCTATGGTTTTATTTAAAAACTTTGTTAATGTGTGTTTGAGAGTTGATTTAATATTGTCTATGCTTTTGTTTGGGTTTGGAAGTTTGATTTGCTTTTATGGTTTGTTTTCATATTGTCTATGTAAGTTTGCAACTAGTACCATTTATTTTGTTTTTGTTCGAGAGTTCGAGGGTCTTGTATACATCTTGGTTTGATATAATAATATCTGTGGTTCTTATATATTCATCTCTCAGGTCAGCAGCCATCACTTAATTCCCTCAGATCTTGAGATCAATTTTTTTTTTCCTTGGTATTATGACATGGGTCAGTCCAAATTTTAGGTTTTTGGTGCAGCACAGTATCTTCTTTCTTTCTTTAACAAAATTACAATATATTTTTGGAAATTAAGTTTTAGATTTCAGATCGAGGGTAGCATCTTCGTTTTTGGACTCCTTCTCCTTAGAAGGAGGGACCTTTTCCTCAGCTTTGTGCTCAGGTTTCTTTTCTTCAACACTCAACTTCTCAAGAAGACCAGCAGTTGAAGTTGCTTCTTTATTTTCCTCTTTAGATTTAACTTCTGTAAACATTTCCATGATATTGATCTAATATTTTCTATGCTTTTGTTTGGGTTTGGAAGTTTGATTGATTTACTTTTTTGGTTTGTTTTCATATTGTCTATCGTCAGTCTTAATTTTAGGTTTTTGGTGCAGCATATTATCTTCTTTCTTTCTTTAACAAAATTACAATATATTTTTTGGAAATTAAGTTTTATAATTTCATTTTTGTCTTTTTATGAATGGATCTGCTCACTTGCTCCAGATCTCAAAATCAAATATCATATTTTCTTTTTAATTATTTTTTTGTTGAAGAAATTATAAGAATTATAACATGTTATTTATTTTTCAACTTTACCTGACAGGGGTCAATATAAGTTTTTGGTGTTGGCATCAAAGTATCTTCTTTTCTGTTTTATGAATGGACATGTGTTAAATTTGAGTTTTTCATGAATCTTTGATATAATTAGTTTGGTTCTTACCAAATCAGTTGAATTCCTAAGGAAAACTATTCTTTGGATTTTCTTTTTCAACTTCATCTGGATGTATGTGTTTGATTCTTCTCAAATTAGTTGATTAATTAAATTAGGGCTTTAATTGGTAAAGTGAGTTTTAAATTACACGTTATATCCTGTATTTATGGTGACATTAATTAAGACTTCTTTTATTGTTGTTTTGTATATCTATGAGTTCCTTTGATTCCGTACAGTGATTGTTTTATAAATGTAGATCTCATTATTTTAATTTCTGCTTCCAATCAATTGTTAGATAATTAAAAAATTTAGGATATGGCCACGTGTTTCTCCGCTTAAATGATTAAATGTTAGGGATAATAAAACATTGTGAAAGAGATTTTATAAGGCATTGTGTACCGGGTGCATGGGATCTATTTTTACGTATGGCGACATGAAATCATGAATGATTCAATCACGTATAAGCTGTTTTATATGTTGTAAAACTTGTTGAAGTATGGAGTAGTAATCAGTTTTAAGACTTGTTGGGATCTTGTTCTATTTTCTTTTCATTCTTTGTTTCCTTCCTTAATTATTATATTTGTATTATTTTTGCCCATTAAATTCATTCAAACAAGATCCTGAAAGGTATCCTACCATCTCATCTTATAATCATATGATTAAATTTTAAGATTAGCGCAAGGGAGCAGTGCGCATACATGAGATTGAGAAGCCCTTTAATTTAATATCATTTACTTTTCCTTCAAAAATATTTTAGTGTAATATCATTGACTTAAAAGTATATAGAGTATATATCCAAGGGTTTTACAAGCTGACTTTTGAGAAGCTTAGTCTTTGTCTCCTTTGTCTAAATGAGTTCTGGTATATGAGCCTCATCTACACCTAAGATAAGAGTTCTACTATTTTGTGAGCTTCATCTAATCCTGGAGTAGATGAAGCTCACAAAATAATGTACCACATATGACTTCAAATCTTGGTGAACTTTTTAACTTTCTGTTTGTGGTATAACTTTTGAATATGCTGCTGTTCTATCTGAGATATATGCATGGTTTGATTGTGAGCATGAAATGATAAATCCATGTCGAAGGGGACTTCATGCCCAAAGCCTATAACCATAAATAAAAACCCACTCATCAATAACCCTATGTCAACCTTCGTGAACCAAACCCCGGCACCCTGGATAATCATCCATTTCCTTCTTCTCACAAACCTGGATGCCAAATGCCGCGTAAAACAACAACTCAATCACAGTATGAGTATGAGTTTGAGAGCACTAATGATTTTTTTTTTTTTTTTTTTTGGCTGCTGAATCTGAATTTGGAGATGGAGCTCAACTTTATATTAAGATTGATGTTGAGATGCATTTGTGGGTCATTTTGTTTTTCTTCGTAATTTTCATATACTTTTTGTATCTCAAATAGTAATTTCAAACTGTGAAGACATGCATGGATTGATCATATTCATTAAGAATATTCCGTTTATTTCTACCTGCTGTGATTGTTTTTATTTAATTAATATCAAGTTTTCAATAATTTCTAATATTTCTATAATTTGAAAACAATAAAATTCATATTGTATTAAAGAAATCCGTAACTTTTATTTTATGTTAAAATACTTAGATATTATCTATATTGATATGCTATACATCATTTAAGGAAAATTACTTTTCTTCTTATGTTTTATTCAATGGAAATACTTTACAAATATTATTAGAAATGACATAATAATTTATAAATAAACTCATAATCTTTTTTTTTTTCATTTTTAATCTTTAATTCTTAATCATAAACCCTAACGCTAAATCTTCAAAATCATTAAAACATTTTTTTTAATTTCAATATCTCTCTTTGTTTTATGAAAATATATTATTAAAATTATAGAGGATGTAATCACACAACGAGATGAATCTAAATCTTAAAAAAAAAAAAAAAACAATTTGAAAATGAAAATAAAGGGTATATAAACAAAAAACCTAATTAAGAAATAGAGAAAAAGTGGTGTAAATAAAAACTATAGTTAAGTTTGAAATTGAGGAAAAGTACAGTAAATAGAAACCTTAATTAAATTTAAAATTGGAGAAAATGGATAAAAAAGGAAAATCTTAATTATATATATATATAAAACAAAGATGTGTTTAATAGCAACCAAGAATATTGATCAATTTAATGCTTTATAAAAACCTTACCATGGAGGCCCAATATGCTGTAACAGGCCGGGATGACGTCACTTGTGTAGGCCTAGACACTCTACTGAGGTCAGCCCAATGTCTTCATTGCAGACCCTAGCACTACAATCTTCATTTCCTCCTTTTCCAAGATGCGCGACTGAGATCTTCCCTCCTCCCTCAAACTCCCCTGGGCCTAGGTTTATATTCAAAGCCGTAGGGTTTTCAAGTTCTCTTTAGTCTTTACTCTTTGGTCTCCTGTACCATAAATTCCTTCAAATGCTTGCTCCAGTTATTTTGACTCGTTGGGGTTAGGTGAGAGTAGACTCTCGGGCCCCGTCAACATGAACACCGTGATCTTCAGTAGTAGTAGAGGAACAACGTTGCTGAAAGTCTGAGACCTTGAGTGCTAGAGATGCAAAACTGAGATATACTAAACTTTAAATTCCATTTTCGTGGCAATATGTCAAGCTTTAGGCATCTACTATTCAATAAGTTGTCAAAGTAAATCTTTATCCATCTTCCACAGTAACATTCAGTAAATACTATTTCAAATTTCTAGTTCCTGTGCACGTCTCTTTGTAACAATGTGTGTAATTAGTGGTGAATAATTCGATTGCTAGTGGTTTAGAGTCAGATCATTACTGTTTTCTGTTTGGCTGCTGAGAAAATAAAATGTTTGTTGTTTTGGCTAGCTGATGTGAAAGTTTTGCTATTTAGGCCATGTTTGGTTCATTTTTTTTTATCTATATTCCCAATCATATTCCCCAAATATTGTTTGGCACATTATTCTAGAAATATTAATATATTTTTTAATTACATTTAGACCCCTTAAGCTTATTAATTTCATTAAATATCCCTAAAAAAAGTTTAAAAATTAACAAAAACACCCTCATCAACCCATATTTGCCTTATTCTGGCAACCACCGTCGGTGGTAGCTGGAATCTATACAACGGCCTACCTGCAAACCAGAAATGACCGAAAGTTCACCGTCGGAAAAGGCCAGATCTGGCCGTCAGCGACGGCCAAATCTTGGCCATCGTTGACCGAAAACGACGGCCAGATGGACTTCTTTTGACGTTTTTTTACGGTCGACGACAACATTTGGCCGTAGATCTGGCCTTTCCGACCAGATCCGTGGTGGATATGATCGGAAAAGGTCATAGCAACGAGTTACGACACAGATCCGACCGGTCTGTTTTGTAACAAAATTTTCCGGCCAGATTCCGACAGTGGTGGCCCGAATCTGGCACTATAGGTGGTGGAGGTGTTTTTGTCATTTTATATATTAGGGTCTTTAATTAAATTAGCAAACCAAATGGCTTTTTCATAAAATTTTAAAGTTTACCTCGTAATACTCCCCTATCCAACTACCCAATATTATTCCCAAAATCATATCCAAAATAATGAACCAAACGCACCCTAGTTATTTTATTTAGAAGTCCATGGTTGTGGATCTTGTTTTTGTCTTGAATTAAATATATCAATTGTTAAATATGCTAGTTAAAAGAATTAATGGTGGGTTATGCATAGTCTCTGCATATCTAATGCAAATTCTTTATTGAATTCAAAAAGGATGGAGTAAACAAAAACAAAATTTCAGGTTCTTCAATACATCTTGAATATTAACAAAAGAAACGTTGTCAATAATGTTGCAACACATCTTTGACACACATCAAAATTGATTTGCAGAAAATCTAAAAAAAACGTCAACAAGAATATTAACATAACATTTTGCTTCTTCTTCTCATAAGTACTTAAAACAGTTGTGATTCCATTAATATATAACTTACAAAGTGATGAAGAGATAATTATGTACGAACTAAACAAATGAAGAGAAACACCTAAGTGTGAAAGAAAATCAAGTCTGAATCAACAACGCCTTGTATGAACTAATCAACTAGTTCCGGTGAAGTTAATAGATAAATTAACAAGAGACAATCAAGCAACTTCATGAGTTACAACATTCGCTTTACGAGGGACATAAGAAATTCACTCTTCTTTTATCTCTCGCAATTGCTCTTAAAAAGAGGTTAACATATCTCCATTATTGACTATAAATTAGCTAAAAAAAAAAAAAAAAAAAAAAAAAAAAAGGTGAGAAGCAACAAAATTAAAACTCTAATATCATTATTATATATTGTCAAATTTTTAACCTCTTTCATGGTACTTATCTAATGTCTATATTTTGATACCAAATGCTTCTAATTTTGTCTTTCTAATGAAATCTTATCCACTTAGCTCGTATTTTTTGTTTTTTTTTCATATAAAATCAGAAAAATGGGCTTGAGTTGCTTGTCTAAAATTCGGAAAATCATTGATTTTAAGTTTTTACCACATGCAGAGAATTATATATAAGACATCAATAATGCTACTCTTCCCAAAACTTATCTCAACTTTCCTTTCCCTTCTAATGTGTCAAGCATGTGTGATATTGATATGTAAATAAATTGATGATACATTGAATGACTTAACAATGCTTATATGATCACACAAGTATTGGAAACGAATAGTATTACTCCTAAAACATTGAACAAGAAAATCTAGACCAAAAAAAAAAAAAAATCAGTAATGAGAAACAATATTTAAATATAATCATCAAGACGAAACATAGATGCAACGAGTTATCTTGAGGAAGATATAAGAATGATTTGTAACATGGTTGTTAAAGTTTCTTACTCCCTTACATGGCAGTCGACGTGACAGATATGACATCATATGTCACGTCACTTGTCGGCTACGTTATTCAGGAGTCCAAAATTTAAAAAAAGTTTGAAAACCCTAAATTTCGAATTTCAAACACAAAATTTCACATATTACCTTAACCCAAGATACTTTAAATGTGGACGAAAGGGGTTTGCTAAAAGACAAATTGTTGAACTCTTTCGACTGAAAATCGACTTCTTTTACCATAGAAATAGTGAGTAAACAAGTCAATTTATGGTTTCGAAGGTAATTATCAATAAGGGTTTACTTAATTTTATCTTTTTAACAACTGTTTTTAGGACTTGATCACTGTAAGGTTTTTTTTTTTTTTTTTTTTAATATGGAAATTTTGTATGGAATAAGTGGAATGTTTTATTAGTGTGAGATGGGACTCAACTCAAGCCTATCTCCTTTAAATGAGCCCAACTTTTGTCACTATTACTCCATTTAAATATCACTGTAGTTACAGGCCTGTCCCAATTGGATTGGGTCGGGTAATGGGCTATCCGACCCAAACCCATACATTCCTTCATTTCCAAATAATGTTATTAATTAGCCAAACAAAAAAATAAAAATAAAAAATAAATATTATACTAGTTGTTGTCAAAATGTGTTGTAAATTTCATATATTAAATGATAACCCATTTTTCAAATAAAATTTTCAAAGTATTTCTACTTATTTTGTTTTCTCTTTTTCAAAATTACTTCTACTCAAAACGAAATTTTGTGAAAAACACTTTCAAACAAAAAATAAGGTAAGTATAATTGTGGCTAATTTGTCAAGTAAAATGCTAGTTCTATCTTACATATCCTTAAAGAAAAATCTAACTATCAAACGAAGAGGTTAGGTTTAATATGTTTTTAAAATATTTTTATTAATTTTTGAAATTTTCAAAAATTTCTAAATTATTAATATTTTTATTTAAATAGAAAATAAAATTTAGATTTATTACATAAAATAAATTGAGTATATTTTTTTCAAAAACTTTTGTTTTTTTTTTCCATTTCATCAAAATTCCTCACTACAAGTCTACAACCAAACTGTTGGAATGATAATTCAGAAAATACAGGTCAAGAGAAGTCGACTGAGATACTTGAGAGAAGTCGAGTGAGACTTGACACTTGAGAGAGCTGGGTTTAAAGGGGAGCGTTAGAATATTGAGTAGTAGTTTGTAAAGTGTCAAAGAATAAGGGGCGACCTGTAATTAGCCAAAGTGATGTCGTTTTGGTTTAAGTTGTTAGTTAAGAAGCAGAGATGTTAAGCTGCTTCCTTTTCTCCTTTACTTTACCAAAAGTTTGCTGTCTTCACTTGTGTTTTCTGAATTATCATTCCAACACAAACAATGTAATCCCATTTTACGTATAAGACATCAATGATCTTGGCTATGTTTGTTGAATTTGTGGATTGATTGGCCGAGGAATTGAAACGATAATTGAGGTCCATTTCAACAAGGTAAGATTATTGTTGTTTATTCATTTAGTTCCATACTTTCTCCAAACAACACAAGTTTTCACCTCCCTTCAATGTTACTATGCATTTTCATACTGCTGCCTTAGACTTTGATTATAACGGAATATTTTTACTTCGTTTGTAGGCTAGATCAAAGGAAAGAGATGAGATTGATGAAATGCTACATGCGAACAGAGACCGTCGTCGTTCATGATTGGAATGAATGTTTTAGGATTGCTAGATATAGTGAAATCTTATTGAGTTTAAGACTTGTAATTCAGATCAAACTTAATTAAGTTCTGGATACTGTTTTCGGTTTAAGTGCTTTTTTTTTTTCATTGCATTTAAAAATGCATTAATTTTCACTCTGGGTTCCCGTTAATTGTATGCCTTAACTGGTTCTTGTACACTGGTTGGTTATCTGTACCTGACAAATGCAAAACGCTTGGAAGAAGTCATGGGAAAGCTGGGATTCTCAACTGTTTCTTCTACACAGCCCATTTTAGAGGAACAAGTAGCAAGTTAATTGCTGAGTCATGCTGTTTGTGGCATTTAGCTCGAATATGCAACAGTCGAGAGGATTTGCACGATCGAGACAGAGTGAATAGATAGGCAGCATGTAATATGCCATAGTTAAGTCATGCATGAAAATTTTCTGAGAAGTGGTGGTGGCATTGTACACCAGAGATGGAAGGGAAGCTGGGATTTTAAGTGCTGTTCACTCAAACTTCATGTATGTTTAGTTTTAGGGCATTGGACGCCTCTGCAATTTGGCATTGTATGATTTTGGATAAAAAATGCCTAGTAAACTATTATGACTGCCCACATCAGCTTCCATAATGTGTGAACAACTGCAGCACCGCACCTAAAAAATGGAAATATTAAGTGTAAAAGAATGAAGAATGAGGAGAAGTTAATTGTAAATTGACATTAATTTATTGACATTTATGTACACACCTGGGTATTCAAGATCGGAACCATCTAGCATTTGCAATTTGTTACATCCTTTTAGTATGGCACTAATTCTGAGCTCCCAAAAGTTGCCCACTGATTTTTTTTTTTTTTTTTAAATATTTGAATTTTTGCCTAAATTTTGATTATTTAATGGATTATATTTATAGAATGAACGCGTATGATCGAAACACTATCCGTATGAAGAGGAAGAAGAAGAAGAAGAAGAAGAGGTGTTATTCCAGTTATCTGAACTCTGAACAGATTTGAAGAAGAAATATGCATGAAGTAGAATACAAGCATGAATGAGATAAGCTGTTCAGAGGAGAAATGTGCAAGAAGGATAGACATATAGAAGTACATGACAATAATACCCCTAAAATAATATTGTCATCACCAATATATTATGACTTTTATCATGGGGTTTTATTATTTGGAGACAAATATTCTTCAAAAACTCATGAAAAAAGTATAAAATTTTTAGATAATTCAAAAGAGAGAGCTACTGTTATTTACTATAATTTAATAGTAGATAAAAAGACTTAAATACCCCTGCCTCATAAATAAAAAAAAAAACAAAAAAAAAAAAATCAAATTCATACAATAATTCATCAAGGCCATGTATTTTCTATGTCAAAACAGAGGAAAAAGCATGAGATTTTACTGAGCTTTTACTTTTCCAGATTCACATAATTATTCTTTAAGTAAACATCTTCTCCTCATAATAAATCAGTTAAATTCTTTCCTTTAAAAGTGTCTTCTATATTTTGCATCACATTCTTTCTTTCTTCAAGAGCAGCTTGTCGAAAGTTTGATACTTAAAATCAATAGATTTTTTGAACTATTCTGTGAACTATTCTTTTATCTTTATGATAATTTGTAGATAGAAGAGACTTCCTATTATTAACCCCTTAATCAGACTCTTAATTTATTATATCTAATGCTATTTTATAGTAATAATATATACCGTTTCAGCAAAAACAAACAGTACAGATTGTGCAATAAAGTAAAAAAAAATATGATCAAAGAAAAGAATGAAGAAATCGCTTGAACAACACTTATACCTTAACTAGTTTCAAAGCAGAACTTTGGTAATTTGGAATTGTTACTTGGTCTTTTCCATGCACTATAAAAGTTGAATGGAAGTTACAACACTATCACAACATAAGCAAACCAAATATTTTGATTCTGATCATTCTCTGTTTAATCACTTTACCATCATTCAATATGGCTGAAGCGCTTGTGGAGATAGTGTTGGAACAATTTGTTTCAATCATTCGTCAACAAACAGAAGAAGGGATAAGCCTGATTGTGGGTGCTGAGCAAGAAGTTGAGAAGCTTCAAAGCAACTTCCTGTCCATTCAAGCTCTGCTTGTTGATGCTGAGAGCCGACAGGTGAAGGAGAATACTGTGAGAGTATGGTTAGCCAAGCTGAGAGACGTGTCCTATGACATAGATGATGTGTTGGATGAGTGGAACACGAAGCTTCAAAAATTAAGAATTAAGAAAGCTGAAGATGCTTCTAAGCCTCTAAAAAAGGTATGGTCCCTTGTTTCTTACTATCTCAGTTGTAGGCCATTCGTTGTGCGTTATGACATTGCAGTTAAGATAAAAGGTCTCAATAGAAAATTAGATATTATTGCTATTGAGAAAGAGAGGTTCAACTTTAGATCAATCACTGAGAATAACAAAGAAGTAGAACGACCAAAGACAACCTCTTTTATTGATTTAAAGGAGGTTAGTGGAAGAGATAATGATAAGAATTCACTAGTCGATTTGCTCTTGAGTCAAAGTAGTCAACAACAAGTCCTCCCCATAATCTCGATAGTAGGGATGGGAGGAATCGGCAAGACAACTCTTGCTCGATTAGTTTTTAATGATGATAAGGTGAACACAAATTTTGATAAAAAAAATATGGGTGTGTGTTTCTGAGCCTTTCGATGAGCTCAGGATTGCAAAAGCAATCCTTGAATCTCTCACAAATAGTCCATCACAATTAGTTGAATTAGAAACTGTAATGCAAAACATAGGTCGAGAAATTGAGGGAAAGAAGTTTCTTGTTGTCTTAGATGATGTATGGACTGAAAATTCTGAAAATTGGGAAAATTTAAAATATACTCTCAGGTGTGGATATCTAGAAAGTAGAATTTTAGTGACCACACGTAAGGAGAATGTTGCAAATGCCATTGGAACCACCAACATAATCTCACTAGGGATACTTCCCAAGGAGGAATGTTGGTCCTTGTTTTGTCAACTTGCATTTTCTGGAAAAACGAATAGAGAGTTTGAAGAAATCGGTAAAAAAATTGTTAAAAAGTGTAAAGGTTTGCCTCTTGCTGTAAAGGCTTTACGTAGTCTTTTGCGCTTTAAAAGAAGATTTGAGGAGTGGGAAAGTGTCTTAAATAGTGAAATAAGGGAATTAAAAGAGGTAGAACAAAAGATTTTTCCACCTCTATTATTTAGCTATAATGATTTGTCCTCTATATTGAAAAAGTGTTTCTCATATTGTGCTATTTTTTCAAAGGATTATGTGATAAAGAAAGATGTATTGATCAAGTTATGGATGTCACAAGGTTATCTAAGGTCAGAGGCAAATAAGGATATGGAGTTAGTTGGTGAGGAGTATTTTGAAATGTTAGCAATACGTTCTTTGTTTCAAGATTTTCAAAAAGAAGAACATTATTGATATACGTTCTTGTAAGATGCATGATATAGTACATGATTTAGCTCAATTCTTACCAAAATGAATGTTATACAATAGAGGCAGATGGTAAAGGAGAAATTGAATTAGAATCTTCTATGATAAAGTTAGACATAATGATAAACATTCAAGGAGGGGCCTCATTTTCTAGCTCTATTTATACTAGAAATATTTTTCTACGTAGTCTTGTGGTTGGTTGTAATTATGGTAGTGACCCTAAGTAGTTTTGTCAAATTAGTTGATCAATTACATGTCTAAGGTCATTATCTTTGAATAAGTGCCCAATCGAGAAAATTCATGTAGAAATAAAAAAATTAGACACTGAGATACCTTGATTTGTCTTGGAATAGAAACATAAAAGAATTGCCTGAGACATTGTGTGAATTATATAATTTACAAACCTTAGGCATAAGTGATTGTTATAATGTCAAAAAACTACCTGAAGGGATTGGAAACTTAATCAACTGAGACATTTGTTTAATTGGAGAACTGAAGTAGTATAAGTTACCTGCCAAAAAGTTTGGAGAGATTAACTGTCTCGAAAATTAGGAATATTTGTATAAGTGAGGGTAGTTATGGTAGTGAAGAATGTTTGTTGAATGTCTAAA
The DNA here is from genome assembly GCF_008641045.1 of Pistacia vera. Classification (NCBI taxonomy): domain Eukaryota; kingdom Viridiplantae; phylum Streptophyta; class Magnoliopsida; order Sapindales; family Anacardiaceae; genus Pistacia; species Pistacia vera. The sequence continues at coordinate 220,289 of NW_022196067.1, read as the reverse complement.
AAACTTCAAACACCTTCGAGGACTGGATAAAAAGGGTTAGGGAATTTGAGAGATGTGAATGGGGTTAAGGGAATAGAATTAACAAATAAGAAAAACTTGCGTGATTTGTGGGTAGACTTTGAGGGGAAGATGATGAGGAGCAAAATCAACAACTTCTTAAGGAGTTGCAACCACACTCAAATTTAGAGATATTAGAGCTACGAAATTACAGTGGCAACTCTATTTCCCTGATTGGATGATGTCATCAACAATTTGAGAAAGTTAAGTCTTTCTAATTGTGTAAACTGTGAGCATCTGCCTCCTTTGGGTAAGTTATCATTCCTGAAATCCTTTTATTAACTACTAAAGAGTGTGAAAAGAGTGAGTAATGAGTTTGGGAATAGAGAGTGATGTCACGTTCATCATCAATCAATTTTGCTTTCCCAAACTAAAATTTCTACGCTCCAGGGATGAGGAATGGGAGAGTGGAGAGTTATGAGATTATAAAGAGAGAAGATAAAGATATTATAGTCATGCCATCTCTTCAGACCTTGAAAATGCTTGGCTGCACCAAATTGAAGTCTCTACCAAACCACCTTCATCAGATGACAACGTTGAAGAAGGAAATAAATCATTGTCCTCTTCTTGAAGCTCGATACTAATACTGATTAAGTTCTCTGAAATTATCAACTTCTACATTGATTTTCCTTCAAAACACAGGTAATATTCTCTCTTTTCCCTTTTAATGATTTGTTTTGAATAAAAAATTAGTGGTTGTTAATAACAATTACCACAAATAAACACACCAACAACTTGTTATGTTCCCGAAAGAAGTTGGAGTGAATTGATAGCTCATTATCATCTCCTCCAGTTTTGACCAACGTCTCTCAAATCTTAGCTCTCACCAAGTGAAAGATTCCTTTAGTCTTTCTCTGAATATAAACATTGATCAATTACCAGAAAATAAACATTGATCAGCTTTAACATCCCCTGCACATGGTATGGAATTTTTAACTTCATAATCTGGTCTTACATACTATTTTCAAGAGAATTTTGATCATTATTACTTCATTTTCATTAATGTGACTTTGTGTTGTTCTTTTAAAGTTAGATCATGCTAAAGTTTTTTTTTTTTTTTTTCGCTTCTCTTCTTCCTGCTATAGCAACTAGGTAATCCCGCACTGAAGACATCTTGTGAAAGAAGTGTTGAATATCAGGCACCATTGCACTTTTAAGCAATTGTTATGTTTTGTTGTTGGATCTAAATTGGATTAGGTAATCTGGCCATAGGAATTGTTATATAATCTTGAATCTATAAGTTTGTAATAAATTGTTAGTCAAAAATCATTTTTAAATCCTTTTCTTTTCAAGCTGCAACAAACAGTCATGGCATGTTATGAAGAAATGTTTAATATCAAGCAACATTGCGAAGTGAAAAGGCTCCGTCAATTCACCATATCGGTTTCTGCAAGCAATTGTTACTTTATGTTGATGCATACAAACTGGACGAGGTAATTGGCCGTATGACATCTTATATGATTTTGTACGTTTCAATCATTCTTGCTAATTATTATTTTATTAAGTTATATTGTTACAGGGGAATATATTAGTTTCTCAGCAGAGAAACATATGTTCTTTAACTTCTCTATTTTTGAGAATTGATAAACTAGCAGTGCTTGTTAGTTGCTTAGTTATTAAAGTTATGGCAGTTATTAACATATTAGTCTTGTGTTTCCGCAATAGGATTTGGAACATTGCAGGGTCTCACCTACTGGAATCAGAAATTGTGTTTTACAGTAAGATTCCTAGCTACTGGATTATTTGTGTTCGTATGATAACATACATATAACATTGCAAGATTTTCTCATATTTAGACTCCATAGTTTTGTGAAGATATATAATACACTTTATGTATCCTATCCCACGGAAATAATCACGTATCGCTATCTAAGGCCAAGCAATTTTTTAATTGTTAATAACTGTGTGCTTCAACCGGTAAAATATCTCTTGCATGTAACGCTAGCAAGCAAACTGCATGCTAGATGGTCAGTGGCATGGAGGAAGCTCTATTTCAATCTTTTCAGGTTCCAAGTTTCTAAACATATGATTATTAATAAAGAATAGAAGTTATGATTAATAAACAATGCAACTGAAGGTATTAAATTTAACTGGCTATTGCTTTATCATATATTTGGGCGTTGGTTCTATAAGTGTGGCTAAGCCTTTCTCTTTCTCTAATTGTTGTAGGCTATAGATTAAATTAAGACAGCCTAGTCCAAATTTGTTGAAATCGTCAATCCTTGTATTTCTTGGGCAGCTATAAATGCAATCAACAAGTTATCAATGCATCTTAACTTTGAATTTCTGGAGTTCTAGCTACATTAAAGGACCTGTCGATGACTTCCTGACCATGTTTAGGTATTTCACCTTTCAATTGTTTTGCTCATAGTTAGGGACAGTCAATTCTGCTTTAAGAATACCTATGCTTGAGATATTCATACTCGGGTTTTCTGTTATTTATGTGAATTGCAGTCATGATATTACAGTCTAGCAGACCATAAAGTCTAAAAGCATGAATGAGATAGGAGAATTGCAAGCAGGTAAGAGAAGTAGTTAAAGCAGTTATTTGTTATTTGTAATTCACTGGTGGAGAATTTTTTTTAATGAAATTTCATGTTGCTCATTGGAAATAGAAACATAGTTTAATCTTTTTGGATTCTATCATCTTCTTTCTAGTTTTTGACTGATTATGTATAGTCAGCCTTTTGTGGATGCAACCAAGGGGTATCCAATTAAGCATCTCAGCCCAAAATTTCAACCTAACTATCATCAACAAGGGTTGCCTGTATGAAGAGTCCTATGAATGATTATTTGGCAGAATCCTTTTGCATAGGTACTTCGTTTTCAATGTTGTACTACATATTGATGAATACTGATCCTAAATCTTCCTTTTATGAAAATTCATTGTTATACATGACAATAAACTTGCTCTATAAGTTTTATTAGTTAGTCATATTCTTCTGTCTATGTTGGTGTGGAAGAGGATGATGATGATAAGGCCAAGACTAGTGAAGATCAAGGTGTTCATGTTGATGTGGAAGAGGACATAAATTCAGCCAAGATCCCATCTTCATGTTGGCGGGGAAGAGGACACAAATTCGGCCAACGATCTTGGCTATGTTTGTCGAATTTGTGGATTGATTGGCCGAGGAATTGAAACGATAATTGAGGTACTTTCTCCAAACAACACAAGTTTTCACCTCCCTTCAATGTTGCTTTGCATACTGCTGCCTTAGACTTTGATTCTAACGGAATATTTTTAGTTCATTTGTAGGCTAGATCAAAGAAAGGAGATGAGATTGATGAAATGTTACATGCGAACGGGGGCGGTCATCGTTCATGATTGGAATGAATGTTTTAGGATTGCTAGATATAGTGAAATCTTATTTAGTTTAAGACTTGTAATTCAGATCAAACTTAATTAAGTTCTAGATGCTGTTTTCGGTTTAAGTGTATGGTGGATTAAATTAACTAGTGGATGTTTGGAAAAATGAAGACATTGGGATGATTTACATGATTCCATTTGTATTTGTAACTTAAGTGATAGATAGGATTGTGTTTGGCCATTTTTATTTGAGAAAATTGAATGATTAAATTTACTAGATATTCAGTCCTAAATTTATAGTTAAGGCTCAAAATAAGATTTTATCCTATTTGGGACAGATGTCTTGCCCACAAACTCTGTTCTTTTTTTTATTTTATTTTATTTTATTTTTTATTTTTTTTGGCCTTTTCAATAGCAGTGGTGTTCTTAAATAAGAAAATTTGCAAATTTGGAGACGAAATGCTTCATACCCTGACTTTTAAAGTTTTAATTACTATAACTATACCACAATTTTCCTCCCATACATAATATATATATATATATATATATTTTTTTTTTTTTTTTGGTCGGTCGGGGGTGGTTTAAAGAATGTTAAAAATAAATGGGAAGATTTATGCCTATACTATTCAAATTTAAAATATCTTCCGAATTGAAATGAAGAAGAGACAATTGCAATTTCATTTCATCATACAAAAGTCAAGTAAAGCCACTTAGCTTTATTTCACCCTCAAATCTTGTCTACTAATTCATCAATCAATGATTTTAATGATTTATATGATGATCCATTCTCCATCAAATCTTTCTTCTCAGTGTCAGATGGAAACCATGGGAAACATTCCTGAACAAGATGGAATTTCGGAAAAGCTTTAGCGAATCCCAAGAGTGTGGGAGTCACCTACAGGTCCATGGGGGAACGGGAGGTAGAATCATAATAGTTTTCCTTTTGCAATAGTTTAAGAAAGTGTTCAAAATAGAATATAAAATTTTATTCTACAATATCTTTTGGGTGGAGCTGAAGGATTGAGTTTATTTCGTAATTGATTTGAGTAAATTACTAAATAGGAAAGTGTAATGAAGTGTAAAATTTGGCATATTTCTATTATGCATGTCTCGGCCGGAGAGAGAATTGGTCTATGGCACATCGAATTAGGCTTTAATGGTTGTGTTTAGATAATGCATAGTACCTTTATTTGTATTATGTGACCACCATATGAATAGATTGTTGGTGTGATATTTATTTTGAAAATGATTGCTGGGAAATTGAGAGGTAAACTTAATGTTTGCTTGGGTTACTTGGGCTGTGATTGAGAATTATTGTTGCTTGGTTGAGGTTAAGTACTTTAATTGAAGAGTATTGAATAAGCAGACGATATCTTGTTTAATTGATGAATATAGTATTTGGCCTTTGAAGTTCTATTAGATTTTATTAGGGACAATGACTTTTTCCCACCCAAGGTTTGGTGAAATGACACTTTCCCACCCGTCAAGTTTCAAAATGACACTTTCCCACCCTCCGTCAGATTCCGTTAAGGTTTTCTGTTATAAAAAAGGGTAATATGGTCAATTTTAATCCAGCCGCAAAAATAAAAAACAAAAAACTGAAATCTCAGTGAGTGTCGCCTGAATGGCTGACTGCCTTTTCTCTCTTTGCTTTCTATAACTGAAGCCACTACGATCGGGTTATTGGTTGTGTAATCAACACATCTCCACCCTTTCTTCTACTCATCGTAGATATACTGTATTGGCTTCTTTTTCATCTTTTGTCCGACCTCCTTTTTAATATAGTACAACACCACTTTGACATGGGTATTTCCGCCCATTGACACCCAATCTCAACTCTCTAACATTGTTGCAGAACCTTACAAAATTTCACTTAGGTATGTCTATCTCAACTTATATTTATCTACACTACACATATAGATTTTCCCTTTCCGGCTCCTCTCTTTTAACGAGTGTGTTTACTTCAACTTTCGTTGCTTTTTGTTTTTTGGGTTGGAAATGGTGGTGAAGATCTGAACTCATCAGAAGCTTAGTTGGGTATTCAATATTCTTGTTGAATTTGGAGTTAAAGATAATGGGTAGTTTCGAATTTAGAGGAAATTCATTGTTAGATTATGTAAGGACTAAGTAGTCGAAGATTTATCTATTGTTATTTGTAGTAACTACTCAATGACCAAACTTTGCAAAGCTTTGATTGAATTTTGAAACTTTTGGAGTTTATATTGCTTAAATTGTAGCATTAAGATGTTATATCGTTATTTTACATTGTTGATTTCGCTTCTAATGGTCTCATTTCCTATCTTTAATATCTTGCAATGTCTAAATTCAATTGTCTTTTTTTCCTCCCTGTTCCCACATTTTCACTAACTATAAATTAAAAAGTTTTCCGAATGTTGAATTTTCCATGAGGGAAAAAAGCATTTTGATATTAGAAAACAACATGTATATTGATATAAGATGATTGAGTAGTTTTCAATCACTTTTGTTGCCATTAAATTATGTGGTAGATTGCGTCATTGAGATTTTCATTTCTGTTTAGCTTGTGTTTTCATGGTATTGATGAATCTACTTGAAAAGGTCTTTTTAGATAAGCTTTGTCAATTATGTTTACGTTTGCTTGAAATTTTAGAATATCTATCAGTCAAATAGTTTATGGGGGGGATATTTTCAAAACGAACAAGTTCTCGACAGTCTTCTTTTGGATCTAGTTCACGTTCATGGTGTCATCACAATTATCCACCGCCAACATATGCTCAACCAAGCCAAGAATATGTGTCACAACAGCATTATGCGCCTTCTCAAAACGACTATGGTTGGGCCCTTGAGTCAAAAAGGAAATTGGAGAGGAAATATTCAAAGATAAATGATGATTACAATAGCCTTGAGCAGGTTAGATAATATTCTTTGTTTCTCAGTATATCTAAGTTTGTATTTGCCAGATATGAATAATATAGGCTATTTCCATTCTGAGTGCACATAATACTAATTCTAGGAATGTGTTCTAAGGATCCACTTCATTAAGGATGATTTTTTACTTTGTAATGCCAATTTTTACTCTAAAGTTATTGACATGAAAAGTCCATATGACTTTTTTTTCCCTTATGTTGTAAAATTGAGGATCTCTGTTTATTATTACTGTTATAATAATCTGTAAGCTTCTTGGCAGCATGTATTAAGGAATTGAGATTGCATTGGAATGTTTGTTACCCTTTTTTATAATAGAAAACTCAATTTTTTATAAGTGGTATTGTTTGTTTTAACCTTATTTTTTTGGCGCTAACCGTAAAAAAATGTTCTAAATCAACATTTCAATTGATTAACTCAAGGAAAAAATAGATAATTTTAATAAAGACTCATTAGTTGGTGAGGGCTCATATGGAAGAGGTATTTCGGTGTTCTAAGAAGTGGGCAGTCTATAGTCATCAAGAAATTAGATTTCAGTAAGCAACCAGACCTGGATTTACATGCTCAGGTTTGGCTTATTATTGTGCATTATCTTCAGTTCTTCTATAGCGTTGCACATGTTTGTAACTCTCTCTCTCTCTCCCTTTGCTTTCTTAGACTGAAGCAACTAACCTAGAGTTCAATTGTAACTCTTGCTGCTCTCTGATATTTAAGGGTTTTCTCCCTCTTCTTTCGTAACCATTTCTTCTGCTCATTGTATGTAATAAGGGTACACTGTATTGGCTTTTTTTTGGGTGTCTTATTGGGCCGAGATGGAGTGATCATGGTAGTGGTTTGAATGCACAACAATTTCGTGGACTAATAAAAAGCTGATTTTGTGTTCTTCCTATTCTTCGAAACTGAAGCGATTGGGGACTTAAGGTTGGCGACTAACGATGACGACTAACAAAAAAAAGGTTTGAAAGGGCGAGTGACGATTGGCTACAACAACGAATGAGAGAAAAATAACGATCATCAGAAATCATTATAAAATTAAATCCCTTGATCCGATATGGCAAAGCTTTCTCTATGAAATTTTTGTAATTTGTGGCTACGTTTTACACTTTTGCTTCTCTATTAATTCTACGGTACTATTTTTTATCTTTGCACAAAGTTTGTGGAAACTTGCTTTCTTGTATTGAATTTCCTATTCTTATTGGGTTTCAATTGACAAAAAATTATATATATATATGCACTGCAATTCTACAATTTGGATTCTTATTTTCAAATATTAGTAACGCTAGTACGTTGTTTTATTTGGGTTTAAATTGAAAAAATTTAAATATAAATGCCAATTTAGGGTTGCAACAACTAGAAGGACAAAATGGTAATTCTACAGATTCTAAATTTTTAAAAATCCAACGGTAACTTCATAAATTTGAAACATTATTTTTAATTTAAAAAAACATTAAAACAAGGACAAATTGGTAATTTAACTTTCATATAAAGTTGAGGGTATACTAGTAATTTCATATTTAAAGAGTGGATATTTTGGTAATTGTCTTGTTGATATGACAAAAAAATAATAAAAAATTATGAAGTCAATTAACAGAAAACGCTACTAAAACATAATGAAATGTGGGAAAATATCTTTTATATGTTATTAGTGCTGTTGGTGTGTTGAAATTTTAGTACGGAAGGCTTATAAACAGAGATGGGCTCCGCCCAAACATAAGATATTGTGAGTAATGACTATATTGGGTTAGCCTTTATTTTGAGAAAATTATATATTATATTGGTTGATTTAATTGTTGGGTTGGACCGGCCTATTTTGACTCATAAGGCACAGTACATTGTTTGGGGCTGTTGGGACTAATTTAAGTGGGTGGATTTAACTGTTTGAATGGGTTAGCCTATAGATAATGTGATTCAATTGTTTAGTTTGGATAATTAAATTGGTGAGCCATTAGCCCATCAAAATGATATCAATTGAATTAGTGGGCCGGTCTATTTTTTGACGAGATTTAATGTTGATTTTGATGTATTTCAAAACTAATTAATATGGAGTAAAATATTTTAAATGCATGTAAGACAATTTTCTCTATGCAGAAACAATGGTGTCTAACAGTCTATGTAATAAACAAGGGAGAACGACATTTTCCCACCCAGGGTTTGGCAAAACAACTTTGTCCCACCCACCAAGTTTTAAAACGACACTTTCCCACTCATGGTTAAATTTAGACGTTAATTTTAATAGTAAAAAGGGTATTTTCAAACAATAAGGCTATTTTACATAATTCTTCCACATACCGAAATCTTTCATATAAAAAGATTATACATAATTCTTCTGTCAGATCTAATTTGCTTTTCATAATTCTTCAATACAAACCAAGAAATTACTTCACATAAACCTTCCATGTAATCCAGATTTTGCTTAACAGAACTGCTCTAAAAAAGCAGAATTTAGTTTGGGTGAGGAATTTTGTCAAATAGGTAGTGGGTGAGTTGCCTGTGGGAAGGTTGTAAATGATGGGCACTCACCGGCGACCAGAGAGTTACACACAACATCAATCAAATAAAGTAGAGGGAGAAAATTGGAACAGAGAAGGAAAAAGAGCAAAGGATTCTGCCTTCACAAATTTTCAACCCAAATTTTGGTTCACATACATCTTCCAAACAACACAGAATTTGCTTTACAGAAATATACACTTCCAATTCCATCAAAAATTCCTCCATGAACATAAATTCATAATTAAAAAAAAAAAAAAGAAGATACAAAATCAAACTCATAAAATCCATGAAAATAAATACAAAAATAAATCATTTTGACATTGGCTGTGTGACATAAATTCTAGAGCAAGGTTGCCAACACTGACGGCGAGGGTCATGAGTAATTGTGGTGGGCTTTTTGGAGGAGGGAGGGAGGTTGCCACCCGAGGCCCTTTGATTTGACAAAGGAAAAAAATTTGGGCAAGAAAAATAGAAACAATAGTCTAGCAAGTTTCTGACTCCGAATTAAATCTAGAGAGAACAAAAAAGGAGAAGTTAGTTGGGAAGAAGGTAAATATAAACAAGTTGGAGAAGGTTTCGAAAAAGGAGAGCCAACAGAAAGGTAAGGAACACCGAAACGTGGTTGAGACTTGCCAGTTAGCTAAAGAAGAAGCAAATATGACACTGTTGGTGGCGCTGCTGCTGGCTTGCCATGAACAAGAGGGAGTGGTGGCATCGGTTAGGCAGTGGGTGAGAGATGTTTTTACGTAAAGATGATAGTGAATTGAGTGTTTAAGATAAAAATGATATAGAATTTTTTTTTAATTATAGCAAATTTTATAAAATTATAAACTCAAATAATAAGGATATTTGTTTTTTTTGTAATTTTATCCTTGTCAGATAATAGATTTCATTAACGGAAACTTAACAATGGATGACAAAATGTCATTTTGAAACTTGATGGATGGGAGAAATATTACAGTCACCGACAGTAGTGTATCGAATGACATGATAAAATCTTAATTATTAATTAATATTAAATTAAAATTAATCAATGATTAGGATTTTATCACATTATTTGGTGTACAAATTCGATACAGTACCATTGATAGTTGTATTATTTTTCATAAACAATTCCTTACAACTTACATGGTAATAAGTTGTTGTCTTATCAATTGAATCCTAATCGGCCCAGACAACACAAACCCAAGCCCGAACCTAATGTCCATCACAAGAAAAACCCCCTGTAAAACCCTAATTCCAAATCCCCAACTCTTTCAGAAACTACTCTCAATTGCTTCTCTACAGCGGTAGATTCAATGTTTGAGTGCTACATTCCGATAACAGGCAAGTTTTGTTTTCTTAACTTCAAACTCTGTTCTTTATAATCTGTATGTTAACAATATCTCCACAGTGATGAATTCTTGTATTTGCAAAGCCCTAGTTTCTGTGCACTTCAAGCACTCTTCACACCTCCACAAACCACCAGTTGCATGCTCATCCCTCTTGCGGTTTTTCTTCTCTTCTTATTCTTCTTTTTTACGCCCCGAAAATGGAAAAATCAAAGTTCCTTTAGCTGATTACTTGATCAATCGGCATCACTTCTCCCCTGAAGCTGCTTTAAAAGCCTCATCAATCAAAAAATATTTGGAGAAACCTGAAAACTCGGATGCAGTACTCTTATTTCTCAAAGAAAGTGGTTTCAGCAATTTCCATATTGAGAACATGATTAAGAGAGCGCCTGAGNAATATCTCCACAGTGATGAATTCTTGTATTTGCAAAGCCCTAGTTTCTGTGCACTTCAAGCACTCTTCACACCTCCACAAACCACCAGTTGCATGCTCATCCCTCTTGCGGTTTTTCTTCTCTTCTTATTCTTCTTTTTTACGCCCCGAAAATGGAAAAATCAAAGTTCCTTTAGCTGATTACTTGATCAATCGGCATCACTTCTCCCCTGAAGCTGCTTTAAAAGCCTCATCAATCAAAAAATATTTGGAGAAACCTGAAAACTCGGATGCAGTACTCTTATTTCTCAAAGAAAGTGGTTTCAGCAATTTCCATATTGAGAACATGATTAAGAGAGCGCCTGAGGTACTCTCTTCTAGTATTGTTAAAACAGTTGAACCCAAAATCAAGGCTTTTCAAGGTTTGGGTTTTTCATCTACTGACATTGCTGATGTATTGTCTTCTGATCCCTGGATTTTGACCAGAAGTGTAGATAAACTTGTACCATCGATTTTGATGTTGAAGAGCGTTTTAGGATCAAATGCAGATGTGGCTAAGCTGTTGAAGACATCTGGGTGGTTTCTGAAAAATGATTTGGAGAAGACTATGATGCCTAATATGGAATATTTGAAGAGTTGTGGAGTTAGTTCTACACAAATTGTTAGATATGTGTTTAGTTTCCCTAGATTTTGGCTCAACAAGCCTGATAGTGTTAAGGATTTTGTGAAAAGAGTCGATGAGATTGGCTTTGATAGGAAATCTAAGATGTTTCTTTCTGCTATTCGGACGATTAGTTCAATGAGCATGGAGAATTGGGAGCTTAAGTTGAAGTGCTTCAGGAGCTTGGGATTTAAAGAAGATGATATTGTTTCTACTTTCAGGAAGTCACCTCAGTCCTTTGCCGTATCTGAGAGGAAGATTAGAGAGGTAACAGAGGTGATACTTGGTAGAGGAAATTTGGATATATCTTTTATAGTTAACAACTCATGGCTGCTTATTTGCAGCGTTGAGCGAAGGCTAAAACCTCGGCTAAGGGTTTTTGACATTCTGGTAAGTAAGAATTTGCTTAGGAGGAAACCTCAATTAACTACAATTTGTAGGATTCCTGAAAAGGTTTTCCTAAAGATGTATGTGCTTCCCTATTCTGATGAACTTGGTGAATTATACCCTCTAGTAATTAAGGACTGATAATTAATGTATTCATATTGAAACATGATCTTTTGATCATTCTATTATTGCCAGCCAGAGTTCATGTACAATTTTTCAAGTCTCATTTCTTTATTGCCTGAAAACCGAGGAAAAAACTTTTGACATGTTTTCAGGCATTTCACATTTGATATGTGCGTTGGCATGTTATTTCTACCATGTTCTCAATCCTATTCTCAAAATATTATTTGGCACATTATTTGAGAAATATTAGTATATTTTTTTAATTACTTTTAGACCCCTTAAGTTTATTAATTTCATTAAAGATCTCTAGAAAAAAGTTTAAAAATTAACAAAAATACCCTCATCCACTCATACACCAAGATCGGAACTGGCTAGTAATTAACCGATCTGGGATCTGGCTGTCACCGACTGTCAAAGAAATGGTTGTCGTCCACTGACAACGACAGCCAGATCTGGATTTTTTCGACCGTCGACGGTAAGATCTGGCCTTTTCCGGTCATATCTGTGATAAATCTGGCTGAAAAAGGCTATATCGATGTCCTATCTGCCAGATCTGACTGATCTATGTTGTAACGCCATTTTTTTACCAGATTTCGGCGATGGTGGCCGGAATCTGGCACTGCGGGTGGTGGGGGTATTTTTGTTATTTTACAAAAATCTTATACATTGGGGTGTTTAGTTAAATTAGCAAATTTAGGGGTTTTTTTATAAATTTTTAAATTTTATCTCATAATACTCCTTTATTCAACTACCCAATATTATTCACAAAATTCTATCAAAAATAATAAAACAAACGGATGGGGTCATTGTTCTCTGCAGCTAGGTGTAGCTTCCAGCAAGCCCACTTTATCAGTAAAGCTCATAGAGATTTGGTAGACACGATCAAGTCCATTTCGTATGCCCATAGAGTTTTTGTAGACACAATAGAGTCCTTTCGGTATGTCATACAAACGATTAAAAAATTGTTTGATATACTGTTGAAATAATTTTTAAATAGGAAAGTGATAGTCACCGAAAGTAATGCACCGAATTCATGTACCGAATGATATGACACAATCCTGATCGTTGATTAATTATAACTTAATATTGATTAACAGTCAGTATTTTATCACGTCATTTAGTGCATGAATTTGGTACACTACATTCGGTGAGTGTAGCATTAATCTTTTAAATATAATCTTAAAAACTAGTGTAAAATAAAAAATAAAAGAAGCCTTAAAAAAATATAATTTTTTAGTTTTTCAAATTTGCAACTCTTAACATAATTGAATTTCTTGTCAATTATCATATATATTTTAATTAATAAAAATATTAAAATATAACTCAAACTCTTAAATCATATTTCATTTTAAAAATTATTTTCAAGGATACAAAAAGGAAAAAGAAAAGCTATAAATGCTGAAAGAAAAAGAACAGCTATAAATGCTGAAAAAGGCCGAGGGCCTTGAAGTTTTGGGCTGGGTTAACCCCGGGCGGGTAGTAATGCCATACTGGGTCCGGTCCGATCTAAATACTTGAATTACATGAGAACAGAGTACGGCGTCGTTAAAAGTACAGTACATTAATACACTATTCAATCTCTAAATCGGTAAATCCGTGATTAAAGTGAAACAAAATCTAAACCGGAACCGCGAAAGATTCGGTTTTTTACTAATTTTCTCTCTCCAAACTCTAGCCAAATTTTCCCGAGAAAGTGATTCTTAAAACAAACACAACCTATAAATGTGGCGGAGGTCAGCCTCGTTCATTTTGGACAAGTACCAAACCACTCAAAACGAAGCCCTTCCATCGGATTCAATCACTCTCTCGCCTCCACCGCTCTCAGCCTCCACCGCCATGGCCGCGCCGCAGAACCCTAACTTTGACCAGAACATGTCGATTTCGGCATACTACCAGACTCGCGCGGCGCACCACGGCGTCGTGACGAGCGACTGGCTGGCGCAGGCACAGGAGGCAGCCACAACGGCGGCGGGACCTGAAGTTGACGCCGGTGTGAGGAGTGGAAGGACGTTCAGTGTGATCGAGGAGTTTAATAGTTGGAGGAAACAACCGGATTTGGCGGAGGCTGTGGCGGCTATACGTGCGTTGGCGGCTGTTATTAGAAACAGTGAAGCTAATACTATGATGGAGCTTGAAATTGAACTTAAAAAAGCATCCGATTCACTCAAAGTAAGTTTCTTTTCGGTTAATGGATTGAATTATGATGATTATGATTTAATTAGGGTTGAATTTATGTAATACGGAGATGTTGTGAACTTGTTCATCCTATATAGGCTAAATATTGCTTGTTAACTACAAGGATAGGATGTGTGTATTCTTTGAATGAATTCATTCTTATTTTAAAGATATTATATTTCTAGTGTTTGGAGTTCAGTTTAGCTAGACTTCTGGTATCCCTTTGAAAAAGCTATTGGTCTTGAGACACTCTGCGTGTAATGTGTGTAGATATGATATATCTGTATAAAGCCCTTGAGAAGGTAACATTAGAGGCAAGACCGCAAGAGATAAACAATGTGAAGGCAGGTTGTGACTTTCACAAGATGAAATTATTAATACAGTCATAATTCTGTATGGAATGTACAGAATATCTTTGTATCATTTTGCATGTATTATCATAAAGACTGCATTGTCATAAAGATTTCATATTTGAAAATGAAGTGCTTAGTCTGGGTGCTAGAGAAATTCAATACTTGCTCTCCTGCGGACATGATGGAGGGAAATATTTCTGGTTTTAGTGATGGTGCTTTCTTGAGAGCATGGTTGCTCAATATTCACAAGTAAGTATTTGGGATGTTAGATGCCGTATATCCTTGATGCCATCTGTTTGGAATCACACCGCATAACTACTAAAGGCTGTAGGTTTTTGTAGAAGTCTCCATATTAGGTGCAGATAACTTCAATAATGTGTAAAATATGATGATATAATAGCCTTGTGGAGAGGGATTGTTTATAAGGTAGTATATGCCAGCATTGAGAGACTTGCGAAACCAGGGTTTTGCTACATAATAGTTGTGGTATATATCTATCTTAAGTGTGTTGGAGGCATATATTATTAGTGTAAGTGGCATTCCATTAATGATTACCTAAGTTGTGTTTTTTATTTCGTTACCTGTCTCTGCTTAATCAATTAGGCTGGCTTCTAGGAATCTTATTTCCGAAGTTGTTGAATAAAGGAATTTAAGTTTTTTGATTCCCTGTTTCCAGTCAAATTATTAATCCTATTTTTTTTCTGTTTGTTCCCAGTCATGGGACAGCACTTCTATTTCTTTGACAGCAGGCTGCGATTTGTTCATGCGATATGTAACCAGAACTTCAGCCTTAGAATATGAGGACTTTAATTCTGCTAAGTCTCGGTTGATTGAACGTGCAGAGAAGTTTGGGGAGATATCTTATAAGGTGATTTGAGTAATTATGTCTACTATTACAATGCATCGTTTCTGCATTTTCATTCATGCCAAGATTCTCATGAAAAGAGAATGGTGTCCCATGTTGCAGGCACGAAGGATCATTGCAATGCTTAGTCAAGATTTTATATTTGACGGTTGCACTATTTTGGTGCATGGCTTTTCCAGAGTTGTTCTGGAAGTACTGAAGACAGCAGCACAAAATAAGAAACTCTTCCGAGTTTTCTGCACAGGTTTTGTACTTATGTTCTCAGAACTACTTGTCATATGCATTGATTAAAGTATGCATTATCTGGATTATATGAAATTTAGTGGTATTGGAACTAAGATCTCGGTATTTAGTATTTCACGTACAGAGTGTTTGATCTTGTATTTGTTGATGAACTTTCAAGACTTGATTTAAAGTAAGCATCCTTCAATATTCACTTAATTTTTCCATATGAATGGTAATAGAAAGGGTTTTGTTATCAGAAAAGGCTCAAGATGCATCTAGTAACCGTTGTTTTGGTTGACTGGGCTGTGTAGCCATGACTGGCAACTTTAAGAGTTTCACTCCTCTCTATCATTTTGTTACTTTAAAAGTTGATCTAGATTGAGCATGCAAGAGTTCTTATTTTATTTTTTTTAATTTCTTTGTTTTGAATTGCTTTAAAATGCAGAGGGAAGGCCAGACAGAACTGGATTACGATTGTCCAATGAGCTGGCCAAACTTGATGTTCCCGTGAAGCTTCTAATAGATTCAGCTGTTGCATATTCTATGGATGAGGTAGATATGGTTTTTGTTGGAGCGGATGGAGTAGTTGAAAGTGGAGGTATCATTAACATGATGGGTACATACCAGATTGCATTAGTTGCTCACAGCATGAACAAACCGGTTTATGTTGCTGCAGAGAGCTATAAGGTATACATTCATTCACTCTCCACTATTTATTTAGTGCATTGTACTAATAATCACCCTGCATGACTCATTACTTGCTTTTGCAGTTTGCACGTCTTTATCCATTGGATCAGAAAGACATGGCTCCCGCCTTACGTCCTATTGATTTTGGTGTACCCATCCCGTCCAAGGTTGAGGTCGAAACATCCGCCCGGGATTACACTCCTCCACAGTATCTCACTCTTCTCTTCACAGATCTAGGTGTTCTTACTCCATCCGTAGTCAGTGATGAGCTTATTCAGCTCTACTTGTAGGATTATAAGTCATGTTCTTCAAATATAATTTTGTCCGAGAGGAAGTAATAACTGAAATATTTTTATTTTTGACAGTATATGTGGATGCTTTATGGTTCTTTATCACATGAAACCAGAAAATTTATTTTATTAATATGTTTGATTGATTCGATTACAGAAAACTAAAAGTGAGAGTCCGTATATCCATCTAGTAGTTCTAAGCTTGTTGACAATTTTTGTGAGGAAGAAACTTGTCTCGTAACTCTGCAACATCAGTCTGGTTAAAGTGAGTCTCAGGAATCCAGTTACCAGTCTTTGGATCTCTCATCCAGAACACTTCCTTCTTCTCCATACATGAAACGTCCTCCATCTTCCTCGTTACTGTAGACGCTGCTGGTGGCTGCACAACTCTCACATTCTCTACGGCTACCGCATACGATCGCTTGCTACAAACAGAAGTTAAAAAAAAATATAAACAATCAGCTCACGAGACAATCAAAGATGATATTATACGTGTGCATTAAAGAAGAAGAAGCACCAACCAACCTGATAAGAAGAAACTTGTTGATGGAGAACTTCGAAGCCATGATGATAGGATTGGTTTTTGAACGTGGAGGGTTTATAGGAAGAGAATAAAGAGTTTTTGAACGTGAAGAGATTTGAAGGGGGCAAAGGTTTATATATAGGCAGAGGCAGAGTTTGAGAAGAAGTGTGATTTCTTATTCCTTTAGGAAAGGAAGAGTCCAATTGCAATTCGGAAACCCTGCTGCCTACAGGATTTTCAAATTATTCTTCCTTCACTGCTTTCTTGCCAGATTCACTTTGATTTGCTTCATCTCTTCCCTTGTATATATCACCAACCCTCTTTCTATATATATTCTTTATGTTATATTGCTTGATTTTTCTTAAACTCGCTATTATTTTCCAATGATTTTGTAATTGTATGTAGGATTATTTATTGTCCTAATTGGGACTTAATTTCTTATTTCATATTATTTTCCTTTTTAGATTTTATTTGTTTTCCCTTTTTGGAAATCGGAAGGGTTTTATTTTAGGAAGATTAATTATTTGAATATTAGAAATAACCATTGTTAAGAATTACTATTCTATAATATTCACGTAATTCTTAAGTTATATTCATTCAAGTTTTCAATAAAATTTCTTATTACTTTCTTTGAGAATTATCGCTGTCGTAAGATTAGAACGCCATCTAACCTACGTCAGTTGTTCCCTAGTTTCATGTAATGTTGACTTGCATGGTGATTGATTGAGCCGAGCATCCCACTTTGAAATATGGACTTGATAATAAAAGTTAAATTGATATTATTCTGGACAACAAAATTTAATGCATGCCTTTTTATTCCTAATTCCAAAAGCTTATATTCTCAGAACCAAAACCCAATATTATTTATTAAAAAATAACATGAAAAATATTAATAGACAGATGGAATCGACATATTAAATATTAATTAGAGGTGAGAGTGGAATTGTGTATGTGTTTGTTTGGTCATGAATTCACATGACTATGTTTATACTTTAATATATAAAATCTTCCCAAAAGTAGTTTTGATCATCTCGTGAAGATGAAGCAAAGCATCTTAATTTGGAAAAAGGGTTTGGTTTGTCTAGTCATCTCATTGGAGATTTGAATCTTCCAAGCAAGGGCATATATATCTACATCTTTATTCTTTAATTAGGAATAATATATAATATCTTTAAAACCCACAACATTTAGGAATTAATTAAGGTTTGTCCACTCATTATACATGTTGATAAACGGGTTTGGATAGAATTTAAACTCAAAAAAATTTGTCCATCCATCATCTAACAGGATTGGATAGAACTCAAGCCCAAAAAGATTTGTCCAACTAGCTCAAAAGAGAAGGTTAGGAATTAATTAAGATTTGTCCAACTAACTCAAGAGAGAAGAGAGTCCAAATATATATATATATATATATATGAACCCACTAAACTCACCCTCCTCCCAAACAAACTGTTCTAATACCATGATAAACAAACGTGGGCTCTACAGGGCTTAGATAGAACTCTCTCTTGTACCAATCTTTCCAACTAATTAATCCAGGAAACTATTGCTAGAAGTTTTGCACCTCTCTTTCATTAAATAAATGAATAATGATTCTAGATAGATATTGAGGCAATTTAGCTACGGTTCTAAAGTTACATACTGTGGTAATGTTAATAAAAGACTTACAAAATTAGAGAAGAACTTGGTCCACTCGTCAAAGACTTATCTTCACGGTTTCACTTGAAAGGAAACTCTCTTCACTAGGCTTACGGCGGGGAAGGATTACATCGACAGGACACCTCTATTTCTTGTGTTAAAAGGGTTTTCCCACCTGATCACACTCCATCACCCCAGATGATGATCGCCCCACCCAGGTGCATGGAAGGGTAGGTGGCAGGGTCCCCATTATGGCATTATCTTACCCTATACAACAATAATAGAAAGAATAATGCTACGGACACCGACGCTTTACACCGAAATGTTAAACGAACGACGTGTCACCTGAGTCAGACGAGTCATGTAGCATGTTAAGTAGTATTTCGCGAATTGGATAGTCGTTCATTTAAAATAGAATATCATCCATATTATATGGACGAGAGTCCATTTACTATGAACGGGAGTCCACCTATAAGGACGCCCGTCCATAGTTTAAATTAAAAAAATTTGATAACAAAAGTCATGGACGCTCATCCATATATTATGGACGGGTGTGGACAAGCATCCCTCCATTGTTTCAATTAAAAACAAAAGTAATCTCATTTTTCTAGCTAAAGTCTATGAACCTTCGTAGTATCTGTTTCTTTACTTTATTTTTTATTGCAGATGGTGGATCCCTTGACTACATTGATGTATGCATGGGACCTATTTCTTTACTTTATTTTTTATTGCAGATGGCGGACCCTTTGACTACATTGATATATGCAGTTCAAGTGATGAACTTCTATTTTAACTTTGTGTTTGTATTTAAAAGTAAATAGAAATAGGAGTTTAGAAGAAGAAAGTAGAAGAAACACTGCAAGAAAGAGAAGATTCTGTTGTAAAGCAGAGTCCCTATTTAATGGACAGAAATGGATGGGCGTCCATCTAAGAGGGATGCCTGTCCATTGCTTTTGTTTTTAATTTAAACAATGGGCAGACATTCACCTAATAGGGACGTCCGTCCATTAAGTAGGGATGTCCATCCACAATATATGAACAAGTGTCCATGATTTTTGTTATCAAATTTTTTTAATTTAAATTATGAACGGACGTCCTTATAGGTGATCTCCCGTCTAATAAAAATGGACGACTGTCTATATATTTTTATTAGACTGTCTATATTTGATGGATGACTATTCATTCATAAAATATTACTTAATGTATTATGTGGCTCGTTTGACTACACGCCATTCGGTTTAACATTTTGACGCAAAGCGTTGGCGTTGGTAACATTATTCTGATAGAAAAGGTGAATGGCTAAATCTTACGGGCCACAAAACTCAGTATTATCTTTGTTGAAGATGATGAAAGTGACTCAGTTTGTGATGCCCATTCTCCTTTCTTCACACCAATCAAACCAGTATCATCCGCTACTTGTCACTGTTGTTGATCAAGAGTCAAGACAGAAACATACAGTGATTCATGCATGTA
The DNA here is from genome assembly GCF_008641045.1 of Pistacia vera. Taxonomy (NCBI): domain Eukaryota; kingdom Viridiplantae; phylum Streptophyta; class Magnoliopsida; order Sapindales; family Anacardiaceae; genus Pistacia; species Pistacia vera. The sequence goes on along the minus strand of NW_022196067.1, from coordinate 200,427 downwards.
ACACGTTTCGGTAAAGCCTTGGTCCCCTCCTTCGATAAAACCGCTGCTGGAGCTGGACGGCAGTATTAATGTATTCTTAATCAGAATAAATTAATACTTGGACTTTAAAGTTAGCTCAACTCCCAGTTTGTAATGAAATTAAACAAAAATTAATGGCCAAATTCCTCCACGTTTTCAATGGTGAATATATCAAGCACTGAGTCTAAAAAGTCATGTTCTTGGTAGGGCCGAAAAGAAACAACAGGCCGAAAATGTTTTCAATTCTCTGATATTTTAATAACATTTAACCACTTAAAACACTTTACCAAAAGCACCTCAACCAAACACGGTACAACACAGTAACATTTATCTCCAGGCAAAGTTTGCACCACTTGTTCTCTTTTTGGCTTTTTAATCATTATTTTATGTTCTCTGTTTGGCCCCAGAAGCCAAAAGCTTTACTTCTACCTTTTCCTCTATATATAAGTACACCCACCCTTCACTCAACTCCTTCACATTTTCATAAATTCTCCAGCTTTCTTCAGTTTTCTTGCTGAGATAACAATGATTCCAAGGTTCAGAAATCCTTTCAAGGTTGAAGAAGACATCAAGGAGAGCTCAAACAAGAGCTCAGTGATTGTTGGTTTGAAAATTCTTGTCCAGAATTCTCAGGGAAAATCTAACGTTGTTGTTAATAAATCAGCACTTTCCCCAGGCTGCAAACTAGCTGATGAAGATTCTTCTTGTTTTCTCAAGTCATGTCATCTTTGCAACAAGAAGCTGAGTTTCGACAAAGATGTGTACATGAGGTAATATTCATATTAAAACTTGAAACTTAATTAACATTAAACAGGATCTAATTTGTTAAGAGATTTTGTGTGAATCTTTACAGGAGCGATCATGGATTCTGCAGCATTAAATGCAGAGACAGGCAGATTTATTTGGATGATATAAAGGACTTAGAAAACTCAACCAAACAAATGCTTTCATCTGCCAGGCGCCATTGCAGTGGTGATGATAGACGTGAGACTCAGCTTCTTCTCAAGGAGCTTCGTCAGAGACGCCATAATAACCAGCCACACTCTCAGAAAATACAGTGGACTACAGTTTCATAGTTCCTTTTTGTTCTTGAGTCAGTTCTGATAATGTAAAAGTTGGTTGAAAAAAGTGAGAAGGTTTGTGGGATATTTTGTCTAATGGAGATGTATGTAATAGTTGAGTGTTAGAGAAGATAAAGATGATGTTGTGGCAGGTTATATTTTGCAATTTGCATATTCAAAGATAAGAATCAGTGAATCAACGTCGCTTTTAATTCGTTTGTCTGCAACAATAATGCCAAGTTTACAGGACAGGTGTGTCTTTGTGGAAGGCAGCTAGCAATGGCGTTTTCTGATGCTTATTTTATCAACAAGATATTTTGACTCCACTATCAAATATTAATGCTTTGATTATGACTTTGATTAATTAGTTAAAATAATTAGCTTTGTACTTATCAATCACAACCTTATAAAGATGATCTGATCCTGATTGTCCATTAATTGATTCCCACTAATTAATTAAAGTCAGATTCTTAATTTGATTCTCATTTTCTAAAATATCTAATGCAATGCTCTACTGATCTCTTGATTTAATTGAGAGAAGAAAAAGACGTTGAAACTGTTTAGACTGACTCCTAAATATGCATGGGAATGGGGATGGGCATAAAATCTGGTCTTGCAGGGACCCATCTCGGCCCGACCCGAAAAAGACGGAGTTTCCTTGAATCATTCGAGATTTGGGCCAGGATCGGGCCCAAAATAAGTCTTGAAATTTGGGGCCGGGATAGGCTGTTTTGTGACAGTATTAGAATGTCCGAATTGTCACAGGCTGTTTTGTGCTAAGTGTAAGGTTTCATGGCATGAAGGAATGGGATGTGGAGAGTTTCAGAAACTAAGAAAGGGAGAAAGAGAGAGAGAGAAGATATAATGTTGATGGAGTTAGCCAAGAATAAGAAGTGGAGAAGATGTCCCAAGTGCAAGTTCTATGTGGAAAAGCTTCAGGGCTGCTTGCACATTACTTGCAGATAATTTATTGGTTTAATTATCTGGATTAAAATCATATATTTATTGTTTTAGCTGTAACTGGTTTCAATTACATTTTTTCTTTCAGATGTCGATTCGAGTTCTGTTATGGCTGTGGACCTTCGTGGTCGTCAGTTCATCAATGTCCACAAACTTGATTACTCTTTACAATGATAGTGAGAAAATGATCAAGGATCTCATCAAAGATCTGAATTTAGAATGCACCAGTGTCCTGTTGTTGAATATTTGATTAATTTAAGCTTAAATTATAGCTTCTTGATTAGGCCATAGATTTGAATCCTGCTAACACACTTGTGCAAAATTGAATATGATTGTTTTATTCAAATAACATAAAACAACTCTAAAAAACTCTAAAAAACTCAACAACAATTAAAACATATGATTAAATCAATCCTCCTATATCCATATTGTCAAAGAAGTTGCCATCATCAAAGAAGAAATTGAGAGGTGCAACATCATTGACAACACTTTGATCAATCCTTGCCTCAAGATGATTGACACCATCACTCTTAGCAACAATTGCAAGATCATTATTTTCCTCTTTGTTCACCCTTGTTGCCACGTTACTTCTTAGTTGTTCCAAAGAGTTGACAAATTGCTCAAGCTCATCTAACCCCATATCATCAACACGCTGCTGTTCCCACCAGTCGTGGTCATTCGTTTCGTTTCGATGTTTAATCTCCTTGGCAATTTTTTCTTCCTCTTCAAATTGATCTTGTAGCCTGTCGATCTCATGTTTAATCGTGTCAAACGCTTCGTTGTTAGTCGAAAACTCTGAAGACTCATTGTTTCCAGAGAAAAAACGATCAAGAAGAGTTTTAACACTAGGATGACCATAACTAAAAGGTCTATTGTTTGGAGACATTATGACAATGGCAACTTGAGCACCACATAATAAAGAAAGCTCACTAGCTTTGTTGAAAATCCCTTTCTTTCGCTTGGAGAAGGCGACTTCAAGACTGTTTTTATTCTCTAGTTTCTTGATTTCAATTCTTTGACGACCTTTGGTCTTCTTTCCCGTGTTTGATGTCTCCATTGATGGTTTTGGTGAATTGCTTATGCGATTAATTTATGTGTTTATATATGTATATAACATCTTATTAAATATAGACTCAGCAGAGAGGCAATTAATGTTAGTATCTCTTAGTGATCTCATAGTCCTAATTCCCTTGCTAAAAATTTTCAGGAATATTTACTTGTCTAATTAGTATTATTATTAGAATTAATATAAAAATAATGTTATATATACAACCTCACCACTCGTTGATACATTAGATTACTCATCGGGAAAATCAAGACCACTATTATCACTACACAGAATGGTACAACTCTAAACAATGGAATAGGCAAGTAATTAAGGTGCCAAATTTGCAAATTCATTATGAAACAGAGATCCAACTAAAAATACAATAATTATATGCTTCATAGTAAAGAATAAACTTCCTTCATGAAAATAAAAATATTAAACACAAGTCAAATAATTTTTCGGAGATAGAATTGGAAATAGTTGTTTCCTTAGTGAAATTAGATTTTATTTTGATTTATTGTTCTCTTGACTTAGAAATCTTAAATCAATCTATCCGTACAACAATTAATGGGTTTGTTAATGTAATTAATTATCGAAACGCCACCAACCAGATTAACTATCCCCATAGCATAGGCCCCTTTTGCCCAAAACAAAGGCAACAACACAGTACAGCCTGGGAAACCAACCTCTCTAGGCTCAATTCATGAATCTAACTTAACCAACCTAAATTCCGCAAATCAACTAGCCGAATTTCCTTGAAATCCGTTTATCAATCTCTCTCATAGGTCTTATCACGTGTAATATGAACCCACATAGAAATAAATGTTGGAAAATTTCTCAATTATAGGCTACCATGAATTATGGGTGGTTTGTTTCCTTATTTTTATATTATCTTATTCCTATTTTTTTTAAAATACATATTTATTTTCTTATTCTGAAAATCTTATTTTATTTTATTTAATTATTTTAAACTCTCTAAGTTTGTTAATTTAACTAAATACCAAAAAAGAAAAAGTTTAGAAATTGATAAAAACACATCCATCTACCTACATTTATCAGATTTCAGCCACCACCACCAACAGGTGGTTGGAATCTGATATAATGGTACACTACCAACTAGATCTGATTAGTAGTACGTCGATTTAGCCTTTTCCGGTCAGATTCACCATGAATCTAGCAAGAAAAAGTCAAATCTAAGGCTTAAGATCTTGCTATTGATGGTCAGATCTCTAGCCGTAGTTAGTCGTCAACGATGACTATATCTTTAGCCGCCATTGACGACCAAACACGGCCAGATTAGGCCGTCAACGGCCAGAACTAGTCGTAGATTTGATTTTTTCTGGCCAGATCCGGCTAGAAAATGTTATATCAACACATAACCGGTCAGATCCAGCTGGTAGTGCGCCAATATGATGACTCCGACCATCCTCCGATGGTGGTAGCTGACTACTGGTATTTAATGGATGAGTGAGGTGTTTTTGTTAATTTTTAATGTTTTATTACATGGGTGTTCAGTAAATTAATAAACCTAAGAGATATTTTTTGTTAATTTTCAAATCTTACCTGTAATAATCACCCAACTCTTACTTTTTCAAAAATCTTATAAATTCTATCCAAAATAATAAAACAAATAGACCATTTTTTATTTAATCAACCTGGATAAACATATAATCCAATAAGATATCTTGATGAGCTTAATATGATCATTTCAGGATTGCCTAGTACACTTTATTATTAAATAATATTTGTTGATGATAAGTGTGAATTTGAGCCTGTAATAGGTTTTAGAGTTTATTGGGCATTTAATAGGAGGGCCAAGTTAGGTCCTCTTTCCAAAATATGATCTTACGTTGAGTCTCATTTGAAAGACATCATTTGGTGCAATTTTTGGAAAGAAAGACCAGTCACCGTAATTCCAGAGTTTATAAAGATATGACACAATTGGGTATTCCTATAAACCTTGATTACTAATTCATATTAGTTGATTGATTGATTGTTGTTTGAATTAATTTGTTAAAATTTCTATCAATAAATAGATCTCAATTCGTAACACGTACGTGTTTACATGTAAAGGTAAGGGTATGACATTAATATTAAGCTTGCAAACATGTGCATCCAATCCAAGCATTCATAAAGGAAGACTGAAATTAATCAGCCACAACCACGCACAAAATAAAATTTTTGTTGAGGGAACACATGGGTCGCCAAATTATTCGCTTGGAACTCTTGGGTATATTACTCAAGAGATTTTAAATTCAAATCTCTACGACTACTAATAAGGAAGAGTTATTAAAAATTTACTTGGCTGTTAACTTTACGGTTTTGAAAGACTAATTGAGGTGACTTTGGACACCTCCGAATACCCGAAAAAGAAAAAACACATGGGTCACCATTTGATCTCTTCAACGTAGTTGACCTGTTTGACAGTAAACCGTGTGGATCTGGTGTTCTTTGATGCCCACTTACAGATGGCCCATGGGTCCATGTTGATTCCTTTTTTCCAATCTTTGAGTCAATGCATTATTCAAAGTGCAATGAACTGCTTTTTCCAAGCTCAATTTTGATTAGAAAATTGGGGGGAAAAAGGGCCTGTTTAAGGGAATTAATAAATAATCTATGCACTTTCTCCTGAAACTCTTTAATTAGCTTCATTGTTAGATGAACTTCTAGATTATCTTAATCATTAATGTAATGCTAAGCTGGTTTTTACCATTAATATTTCAATAATATGAGCCCTAATCATGATGATTCTGCATAACAAAGTCTAAAATAATAAACAAAACCACATATGTTCTCATAAAGCCTATCACCTAATCATCTCGGAGAAGTATAATCTCTATAACTTTTTATTGGTTCTGATTTACTTCTTAGGTTCGGATCTAAAACTCGTCGAATTTGAATTCTAGTCAACAAAAGTTAACTCAAAACATGTATGAATTAATCTTTACTGACCAAAACGAAGTCTGAATTTAAAAAATGAAGCTGACTGGAGAGATGACTTTAGCATAAACCAAATTAGTCATTGCATTAGTCAATCATCCAACATAAGTATATTCTCTTAACCACTTAGATGTGGCCGGATGATAAGGCCTTAGATTACTCATAGATTTTGTATTTGAGTCCCATAAGTAGTCATTAACCACATTTGTGATTTACCTAATCCATTGAGTTTGTAAGGTATTCAATGGACCCTGAAGATTAATCGCTGACTAGTCTAACCTATTGGGCTTATAGGGTATTCAATAGACCCAAGGATTAGTCAAGATACGCGCAAACTGACCTGGACAACCTGGACAACAAAAAGAAGTATAATCTCTTCAACTCAAATTTGAATTCTCACCAACAAAAGTTAACTCAAAACATGTATGAATTAATATTTATTAACTAGAAGAGGTCCGAATCTTGAATCAAATCAGGATATTCATCAAAGAAGCTTGCTAGATTATCTAATTAAGTATTGAAATGACCTTAAAATAACATCAAAGTTAGTCTTTAGAGTGATAAAAGAGGATCCTAATCCAAATGGCTCATTGCATCAGTTTCGAAGATTAAGTATTATTCAGCCGAAAGTTAACCAAAGCTTTAGATGTCAATAATGGAAATTAAAGAGGATGACAAAGGAGATATATACAATACAATAATGATACAGAAAAGCAAGAACCTTCTTGATGAATCAATAATCCTAACTCTCCTCTGAAAACGTGCTTAAAGTCTAACCTACCGTTAATCAATAATCCTACAAAAGATTTGTCAAACTCCATAATCGAATTGCTTTTGCTTTGCTTTGATAAATTCAAAACCAAACCCAAGAGGGCCATTCTTAATCAACCTTCTTTAATTAAATAGTAAGAATAAGACAGCCAATAATTTCAAGTGAACTGTATCAAAACCCCACCTAGCTCAACTATTTTCTCCTTTAGTCCCTACTCTATTTCCTTTTTTTATATTTAGATTTATTTCTCTGCACTGTCATACATGGGACCTCATTGTCTCCCAGTAGTGTTCTTTTGGTTTTCACCACTGCTACTGTAACTTTTCACTCATAATAACTCGTTCCTTAAAAGTGGGGTAACTACGCTCAATTGGTTGACAAAAAGACCTCAAGCTGTAAACAATTTGATCACATCAAGACTTAAATCAAATTTATATCAATGCTTGATCCTTATCTAATAGTTTAAACTTTTATGTTTAGTATTAACTTAACATTATATCACAGCTAGAGATTTCAAGTTTAAATTCTATATTTTATGTGAAAGGTTTATTCCGNATATATATATATGAGTTATACATTCGACATTATACATTATATATGGTATATAAGTATAATGTATATAACATATATATGTTATATATTATACATAATATGTTATTATATATATATATGTGTGTGTGTGTGTGTGTGTGTGTGTGTGTGTGAGAGATATATTATCTGGTGTTTTGATTGATCATAATAAATCATTATAGATTTAATTTCGTTTTAGATGGTATATTATAATTTGGAGAAAATGATAATAAGAACACAAAAAGACACAAAACCCTCAAACAAGGAATTTGGGAATCCCCGAATTCCACGTTTGGGGAACGGGCTTTATTCGGAGATTCCCCAAATTCCTCAAACGGCCTACGGGCTGGGATCGAGGAATCCCCTTGGGCTTTCGAGATGAGTGTCCCTGCCCCGCTCCGGCCCATGCCCATCCCTGCATGGGAAGTTGCAGATAACTATAGATTAAACCAAGGAATGTAAGACGAATCCAGAAAACAAGGAGATATCAATTAATTAAAATTCAAAATTCCCCTGATTGACCATACAGGTGCATGCATGAACTTAGATTTATAAAATGAGAAGTCCCTGAAGAACAAAAGAAGAAGAGGAAATCAATCAACTGACACAAATGATAGGAACATCAAGTTCTGATATTCACCTTTCCGTTGATGAATTCTACTTCTCATCCTACAAGATAAGGAAGAATTATTTCCGGTATCAGATGAGATATATGCAGAGGAGTTAGAGCTTCAATAAGTTTTAGTGTCTCTGCAATTTCTTCTTCAAGATTTATTATGAACAATGAATCACCAAACCCTCAAAGGAAAGGAGAAAGAAACCGGTGAGTCTTCTTTTTTAAGTTTCTGTATGATCTGCATGGACACAAAATCAATGCAAGAGATGTTGACAAACAACCAATGCAGCCACTCATTTTGTAACGATTGTACTGCAAATTATGTTGCATCAAAAATCCAAGAAAATATATCGATGGTTAAGTGCCCTAACATGAACTGTAAAGGGGTTTTAGAGCCACAAAATTGCGGCTCATTTGTTCCAAAACAAGTGTGTGATAGATGGGACGAAGCGCTTTCTGAATCATCAATTCTGGGGTCACAAAAATTTTACTGCCCTTTTAAGGATTCCTCAACAATGTTAGTGGATGATGGAGGAGAATTTGTGACAGTATCAGAATGTCCGAATTGTCACATGCTGTTTTGTGCTAAGTGTAAGGTTTCATGGCATGAAGGAATGGGATGTGGAGAGTTTCAGAAACTAAGAAAGGGCGAAAGAGAGCGAGAGATATAACGTTGATGGAGTTAGCAAGAATAAGAAGTGGGAGAAGATGTCCCAAGTGCAAGTTTATATGGCCTGTGGGTTAACTGTTACCAATGTTGCTCCTTGGGTTACTTCTGTTGGTGCTGGTACTATTGATAGAGATTTCCAGCTGATGTTCATTTGGGAAATGGGAAAATGTTTCCTGGAGGTAGTGTTTATGGGGCCGGGTTTGGGTGGCCCTGAGAAGAAGTATTCTTAGTTTATGCAGGGAGTGAAGAGAAAATGAGGGTGATTTTTCTATCTTTTTTTTTTTTTTTTTTTTTTGTTTTAATGTGTGAGGTTAATTACTTCTTTACAAATGAATTATACCTCTCAAGGGGCTACTTTACTATAGTTGAGTGGAGAGTATATAATTGATACTCTAATAAAAGACAGTTTCCTTTTTCTGCGTTTTAGACTTTTAGTAAACTAAGATACATTTAAATAGTACTCTCCACTAACTATAGTAGAGAAGTGCTTTGTTTTAATAGGGTTAGTCAAGCGTGTGTTGATTTGAATGAATTGGTTTCTTGAACTTTGTGTTAAAGTTCGAAGGAGGTAATGGTGCGGTGCAGAGAGAGCATCAGAAAAGCAAGTTGGATTTGGATATGGTTAAAACGACAGAAGCAGAAGTGAGAAGCACTTTTGATTTTAACTCAAAGATTTAGAAGCTGAACTAGCATGTTATAATGGCTGATTATTTTTTGGTGTGAGTGAGTCCATCATAAGAGTTTGCTCTAAGATCCCCACGTGTATGCTTCTTCTGATGAATGAATGAAATCAATCAACACCATGGAAACGTATCTTGCATGATGACAACTACTGTAACTGGCCGACACATTAACCAAAAGTTTTTATTTTTTAACAAGAACACATATCCCTATTTCCTATACATCTCTGTCACGGACAAAGTTTTCTGTTTTGTTTTTTTCATGGAAAAATAATAAGAAAAACAAATAGTTGTGATTCAAATAACATAAAAAAACTCTAAAAAACTCAACAACACATTAAAACATATAAATCAAACCTCCTATATTCATATTGTCAAAGAAGTTGCCATCATCAAAGAAGAAATTGAGAGGTGCACATCATGACAAACACTCTGATCAGTTAATGGGTCAACAATCCTTGCCTCAAGATGATTGGCACATCACTCTTAGCAACAATGGCAAGATCATTATTTCCTCTTTGTTCACCTTGCTGCCACTTTACTTCTTAGTTGTTCCAAAGACTGACAAATTGCCCAAGTCATCTAACCCATATTATCAAAACGTGCTGTTCCCACCAGTCGTGGTCATTCGTTTCGTTTCGATGTTTATATCTCCTTGGCAATCTTTTTCCTCTTCAAATGATCTGTAACCTGTCGATCTCATGTTAATCGTGTCAAACATTTCGTTGTTGGTCGAAAACTCCGAAGGCTCATTGTTTCCAGAGAAAAAACGATCAAGAAGAGTTTTAACACTAGGATGACCATAACAAAAGGTCTATTATTTGGAGACATTATGAAATGGCAACTTGAGCACCACATAATAAAGAAAGTTCACTAGCTTTGTTGAAAATCCCTTTCTTTCGCTTGGAGAAGGCGACTTCAAGAACTGTTTTATTCTCTAGTTTCTTGATTTCAATTCTTGAGACCCTTGGTTTCTTTCCCGTGTTTGATGCCCATTGATGGTTTTGGTGAATTGCTTATGTGATTAATTTATGTGTTATATATGTATATAACATCTTATTAAATATAGACTAAGCAGAGAGGCAATTAATGTTAGTATTCTTAATGATCTCAAGTCCTAATTCCTTGCTAAAAATTTCAGGAATATTTACTTGTCTAATTAGTATTATTATTAGAATATAAAAAATAATGTTATATATACAACCTCACCACTCGTTGATACATAGATTACTCATCGGGAAAATCAAGACCACTATTATCACTACAAAGAATGGTACAACTCTAAAAATGGATAGGCAAGTAATTAAGGTGCCAAATTTGCAAATTCATATGAAACAGAGATCCAACTAAAAATACAATAATTATATGCTTCATAGTAAAGAATAACTTCCTTCATGAAAATAAAATATTAAACACGTCAAATAATTTTTCGGAGATAGAATTGGAAATGTTGTTTCCTTAGTGAAATAGATTTTATTTTGATTTATTGTTCTCTTGACTTAGAAATCTTAAATCAATCTATCCGTACAACAATTAATGGGTTAGTTAAGTAATTAATATCGAAACGCCACCACGAGATAATATCCCCATAGCATAGGCCCTTTGCCCAAAACAAAGGCACAACACAGTACAGCCTGGGAAACCAACCTCTCTAGGCTCAATTCATGAATCTAACTTAACCAACCTAAATCCGCAACAACTAGCCGAACCTTGAAATCCGTTTATCACTCTCTCTTAGGGCTTATCACGTGTAATATGAACCCACATAGAAATAAATGTTGGAAAATTTCTCAATAAGGCTACCATGAATTATGGGTGGTTTGTTTCCTTATTTTTATATATCTTATTCCTATTTTTTAAAATACATATTTATTTCTTATTCTGAAAATCTTATTTATTTATTTAATTATTTTAAACTCTTAAGGTTGTTAATTAACTAAATACCAAAAAAGAAAAAGTTTAGAAATTGATAAAAACACATCATCTACTACATTATCAGATTTCAGCCACCACCACAACAGGTGGGTGGAATCTGATATAATGGTACACTACCAACTGATCTGATTAGTAGTACGCTGATTTAGCCTTTTCCGGTCAGATTCACCATGAATCTAGCAAGGAAAAAGTCAAATCTAAGGCTTAAGATCTTGCTATTGATGGTCAGATCTCTAGCCGTAGTTAGTCGTCAACGATGACTATATCTTTAGCCGCATTGACGACCAAACACGGCCAGATTAGGCCGTCAACGGCCAGAACTAGTCGTAGATTTGATTTTTTGGCCAGATCGGTAGAAAATGTTTATCAACACATAACCGGTCAGATCCAGTGGTAGTGCGCCAATATGATGACCTCGACATCCTCCGATGGTGGTAGCTGACTACTGGTATTTAATGGATGAGTGAGGGGTTTTTGTTAATTTTTAATGTTTTCATGGGTGTTCAGTAAATTAATAAACCTAAGAGATATTTTTGTTAATTTTCAAATCTTACTGTAATAATCACCAACTCTTTTTTCAAAACTTATAAATTCTATCCAAAAAAATAAAACAAAAGACATTTTATTTAATCAACCTGGATAAACATATAATCCAATAAGAATCTTGATGAGCTTAATATCATTTCAGGATTGCCTAGTACACTTTATTATTAAATAATATTTGTTGATGATAAGTGTGAATTTGAGCCTGTAATAGGTTTTAGAGTTTATTGGGCATTTAATAGGAGGGCAAGTTAGGTCCTCTTTTCAAAATATGATCTTACGTTGAGTTTCATTTGAAAGACATCATTTGGTGCAATTTTGGAAAGAAAGACCAGTCACCGTAATTCCAGAGTTTATAAAGATATGACACAATTGGGTATCCTATAAACCTTGATTACTAATTCATATTAGTTGATGATTGATTGTGTTTGAATTAATTTGTTAAATTTCTATCAATAAATAGATCTCAATTCGTAACACGTAGTGTGTTACATGTAAAGGTAAGGGTATGACATAATATTAAGCTTGCAAACATGTGCATCCATCCAAGCATTCATAAAGGAAGACTGAAATTAATCAGCCACAACACGCACAAAATAAAATTTTTGTTGAGGGAACACATGGTCGCCAAATTATTCGCTTGGAACTCTTGGGTATATTACTCAAGAGATTTTAAATTCAAATCTCTACGACTACTAATAAGGAAGAGTATTAAAAATTTACTTGGCTGTTAACTTTACGGTTTTGAAAGACTAATGAGGTGACTTTGGACACCTCGATACCCGAAAAAGAAAAAACACATGGGTCACCATTTGATCTCTTCAACGTAGTTGACCTGTTGACAGTAAACCGTGTGGATTGGTGTTCTCTGATGCCACTTACGATGGCCCATGGGTCCATGTTGATTCTTCCAATCTTTGAGTCAATGCATATTCAAAGTGCAATGAACTGCTTTTTCCAAGCTCAATTTTGATTAGAAAATTGGGGGGAAAAAGGGCCTGTTAAGGGAATTAATAATAATCTATGCACTTTCTCCTGAAACTCTTTAATTAGCTTCACTGTTAGATGAACTTCTAGATTATCTTAATCATAATGTAATGCTAAGCTGGTTTACCATTAATATTTCAATAATATGAGCCCTAATCATGATGATTCTGCACAACAAAGTCTGAAATAAAAACAAAACCACGTTGTTCTCATAAAGCCTATCACCTAATCATCTCGGAGAAGTAATCCTATAACTTTTTATTGATTCTGATTCAAAACTCGAACTTGAATTCTGGTCGACAACAAAAGTTAACTCAAAACATGTTAGAACTATCTTACTAACCAAAATGAAGTTTGAATTTAAAAAATGAAGCTGAGTGGAGAGATGACTTTAGAATAAACCAAATTAGTCATTGCATTAGTCAATCATCCAACATAAGTATATTCTCTTAACCCCTTGGAGGGCCAGATGACAATGCCTTAGATTACTCAGAGGTTTGTGATTTGAGTTCACAAAGTGGTAATTAACCACATTTGTGATTTACCTAGTCCATGAGTTTGTAGGATATTTAATAGACTCCGAGGATAATCGATGAACCTGACCTATCAGACTTGTAGGGGGTTTAATGGATTCAAGAATAGTCAAAGTGTGTGTAAGCTGGCCTGGACAACCCGGTCACAAAGAGAAGTATATCTTCAACTCAAATTTGAATTCTAGCCAATAAAAGTGAACTCAAACATGTATGAATTAATATTATTAACTAGAAGAGGTCCGATATAAATCAAATCAGGATATTCATGGAAGAAGCTTGCTAGATTATCTAATTAAGTATTGAAATGACTTAAAATAACATCAAAGTTAGTCTTTAGAGTGATTAAACAGGGATCCTAATCCAAATGGCTCATTGCATCAGTTTCGAAGATTAAGTATTATTCAGCCGAAAGTTAACCAAAGCTTTAGATGTCAATAATGGAAATTAAAGAGGATGACAAAGGAGATATATACAATACAATAATGATACAGAAAAGCAAGAACCTTCTTGATGAATCAATAATCCTAACTCTCCTCTGAAAACGTGCTTAAAGTCTAACCTACCGTTAATCAATAATCCTACAAAAGATTTGTCAAACTCCATAATCGAATTGCTTTTGCTTTGCTTTGATAAATTCAAAACCAAACCCAAGAGGGCCATTCTTAATCAACCTTCTTTAATTAAATAGTAAAGAATAAGACAGCCAATAATTTCAAGGGAACTGTATCAAAACCCCACCTAGCTCAACTATTTTCTCCTTTAGTCCCTACTCTATTTCCTTTTTTTATATTTAGATTTATTTCTCTGCACTGTCATACATGGGACCTCATTGTCTCCCAGTAGTGTTCTTTTGGTTTTCACCACTGCTACTGTAACTTTTCACTCATAATAACTCGTTCCTTAAAAGTGGGGTAACTACGCTCAATTGGTTGACAAAAAGACCTCAAGCTGTAAACAATGCTGGATCCTTATCTAATAGTTTAAACTTTTATGTTTAGTATTAACTTAACATTATATCAAAGCTAGTGATTTCAAGTTTAAATTCTATATTTTATGTGAAAGGTTTATTCCGCCTTACTATATCAGGTAGGTTAGAAATCTTTTTTTTTTTTTTTTTTTGGTAATTGGAGTGTTCAAGTCAGTTTACGCATACCTAAACTAATTTTCGAATCCATTGAATACCCTGTAAGTCCAAAAGACCACCATTGAACTCCCTATAAACTCAAATAATCAAATAAATTATAATATTATTGTGATTGGTGACATCAAAGTTTGAACCTAAAAGTTTAAAGCTAATCCCTTGGAGTTAGAAAACTAAAATATTAACCCAGAATCTTTATCTAATAACTTAAACTTTTAGGTCAAATACTAACTTAATATAATTTCAAAGTCGATGATCTCATATTCAAATCTCACAATTCGATGTTGGGATGGGATAAAAAGTAAATCTACATTTCATGTGAAAGGTTTATTCTGCCTCACTACATCAGTTAGGTGACACTAAAGTCAGAATGAGATAAGTCGAGGGATTTGATTTGTTGTTTCGGTTATGGAAAACAAAAGGAAGAGAGAGGAGGGAAGAAGCTAGATGCTAGGTAGCTAAATATTGTGATAAAATTCAATTTTGAAATTCAAAGTGAGAAAAGGAGAAACGGAAGTTTGTCCAATATGCAAAGAGCAAGAGTCCCCACCTTTTAGCTGTTTGTTGATGAGAAAAGATTTTGCAAAATGTAATACTGGAAAGAAGCAAGAAGAGGGTCACATTCAAAGAAATTGATAATTGCATTTATATTGAAATCTTGTGTAAGCAATGGACCTACCCACCAGGACCAGCCTTTCCCTCTTCCAAAATGGGCAATTATGATGATTCTAACCCATCGCCATGGCCAACTGTCTTACCCATGCGCATTACAATATTGGCTTTCCTTTACCTCTTTCTCATTGCTCAATTGGGTCAATCTTTTTTAATATTTTCCCCAAAGTTTCTTCTTTTCATATATCTCTTCTTTATCATCTAGTTTTTTTTCAAATACAAAATTTTACAGTTGTAAGGGTATACAGAGGCCTACAGGAAAAACGGATTATATGTATAATTACGATTTAACATATTGTAAATAATATAACTTCTTTACTTAACATATTGCAAATAATTAAGCACCCTTAGGTGGCCAGGTGGGGGTGATAGGGATTATTGAGTGTATTAGTCAAGAAGTCTGAAGTTTAATTCTCCTCGGTCCCTAGCAAGGATAGCCATTGGAGGGTTTATCTGGTTATTAACTTTAGGGTCCCAATGGATTAGTCGTCCGTATGAGCTGGCTTAGACACCCTCGATCACAAAAAAAAAAAAATAATAATAATAATAATAGTGAATCTTTTTTTTTTTTTGTATTGTCCTTTTTTCTGTTTGACTTTTTTTTTTTTTTAAATAAGATTGAAATTTGACCTATTCTATGCTTTTTATTTGATTGAGCATTTGAGTTTTAAAGTTTGAATGAATGATAGATACTTATTTTATATGATTTTGTTTTTTAAATAGAGATATTGTATCTTTGTATAATTGAAAGAGTCGCTTATTTCTTTAAAAACCAAATATATATATATATATATAGAGAGAGAGAGAGAGAGAGAGAGAGAGAGAGAGAGAGAGAGAGAGAAGAAAAAGGAAACTAGTCTTTTATTAGAGTATCAATTATATATTTCAATAATAAAATTTTCTGCAATTTCATATATTATTGTTCAAAACTGAAATTTCAGAAGAATTATGGACAGTGTTCCGTTCCACGATTTTTTGTTGTTGTTTTTTTTATTTTTGTAAACTAAATCAGATTTTTGAGATATATTAAATTTAGAACAGTAAAGAATGCTATAGAATTTTATTTCACTAAAAAAAAAAAAAATACCAAATATACGAATTTTTAAATCTCTGTTTTTAGTTTTTTTGTAAATGGAAATTTATTTTGCTTTGAATTTTGTACTGGTGCTAATTTCATATGTCTATTTTCTATTAAGAAAAATGTAAATTTTCAGTACGTAAAACATTTAATATAATTTTTGAATACAGTATGCTCAGTTCTGGAATTTTTGGACAGCATTGAAAAATAGAAACTAAAATTATTTTTAAAATGATTCTTGTGAGCCAATTGAACTGATTTTTTTTATAGCGTTAAGTTGAATTGTTTGGGGTATCACCTTGGCATGGGGTACATTTATTGCATGAATAGCTAGCATTGAAGCCTAATTACAGGCACACCTAAACAATTTACAGTCTTTAATTTATTGCTTGGGAACATTAATGGGGTGGGGGTGAAAAAGAAACTAAACAAAGTAGCTGCAACATGTTTGCTTTCAATATTCTTCCCAGTTTCAAATTATTCATAATAACACGTGTTGCAGAATAAAGGACATTAGATAGCATATCTTAGTGTTAGGAGATCACATGTAGAAGCATTTATACTATTTAACAATAGTGTTGCAGAATGATAGAAGAATGAATATCCTAATCACTCTTGGGTGGTATGATGATAAAAGAGTAAAATAGGATCTAAGTTTACATGGTTTTTCGAGTTCGAGTTCGAGCCTGATAGAGCTTGTGAAATTGAGTTCGAACTCGAATTCGAAATTAAAATTCGAGTTCGTATAATTAGTAGTGGATCCATAAATTTTTGTTAGAATTGGCCAAAATAAAAACTAATTACACATTAATATTTTTGTTAGGGTGGGTGAAAGTCCAAAAATTATATATATTAGTATTTTTTTTTAAATAAAATTGAGGGTGGGCCAAAAGTAGGCTGGATCCGCCCTTGCGTATAATCAAGTTTTAGTCGAGTTTGAGAATAGAAGTTTCAATCGAGTTTGAAAATACGAGCTTCAATCGAATTCGAGTATTCGAGCTTTAATCAAATTCGAGTTCGAGTTCTACTGTAATAGAACTCAAATGACCACTTGAACTCGGCTCTCGACTCAACTAATACCGAGTCGAGTTCGGCCGAGCTTGAGCCATTTGCAAGTGGCTTGACTCGATTTTTATGCCTATCTGCAACATGTTTGCTTTCAATATTCTTCCCAGTTTCAAATCATTCATAACAACACAAGTGTTGCAGAATAAAAGACATCAAATAGCTTATTGTCAAGAGATCACATGTAGAAGCATTTACCCAATTTAACATTAGTGTTGCATAATGGTAGAAGATTGCATATCCTAATCACTACAGCACTACTTGGTAGCCTGATAGTAAAAGAGTAAAGGAGAATCTAAGTTTACATAATCTCTCAAGTTCGAATCCTTACAGCTCCTATAGGGGTGACAATTAGAGCTCTTATCTAGCTCGTAGTTTTAGAATCTCGGGGGATTAATCGAGATATGTACAAGCTGACATGAACACCCTGATTATTAAAAAAAAAAAANTGTATGAATAGCTAGCATTGAAGCCTAATTACAGGCACACCTAAACAATTTACAGTCTTTAATTTATTGCTTGGGAACATTAATGGGGTGGGGGTGAACAAGAAACTAAACAAAGTAGCTGCAACATGTTTGCTTTCAATATTCTTCCCAGTTTCAAATTATTGATAATAACACGTGTTGCAGAATAAAGGACATTAGATAGCATATCTTAGTGTTAGGAGATCACATGTAGAAGCATTTACACTATTTAACATTAGTGTTGCAGAATGATCGTATAATTAGTAGCGGATTCATAAATATTTGTTAGAATAGACTAAAATAAAAACTAATTACACATTAATATTTTTGTTAGGGTAGGCCAGAGTTCAAAAATTATATATATTAGTATTTTTTTTAAAATAAAATTGAGGGTGGGCCAAAAGTAGGTTGGATTCGCCCTTGCATATAATCAAGTTTTAGTCGAGTTTGAGAATACGAGTTTCAATCGAGTTCAAAAATACAAGCTTCAATCGAATTCGAGTATTCGAGCTTTAATCAAATTCGAGTTTGAGTTCTACTGTAATAGAACTCAAATGACCACTCGAACTCGGTTCTCGACTCAACTAATATCGAGTCGAGTTTGGCCGGGCTTGAGCCGCTTGCAAGTGGCTTGACTTGATTTTTATGCCTATCTGCAACATGTTTGCTTTCAATATTCTTCCCAGTTTCAAATCATTCATAACAACACAAGTGTTGCAGAATAAAAGACATCAAATAGATAGCATAGCTTATTGTCAGGATATCACATGTAGAAGCATTTACCCAATTTAACATTAGTGTTGCATAATGGTAGAAAATTTGCATATCCTAATCACTACAGCACTACTTAGTAGCCTGATGGTAAAAGAGTAAAGGAGGATCTAAGTTTACATGGTCTCTCAAGTTCGAATCCTCGCAGCTCTTATAGGGGTGATAATTAGAGCTCTTATCCAGCTGATAGTTTAAAGTCTCAAGGGATTAATTGAAGTATGTATAAGCTGACACGAACGCCCCGATTATTAAAAAAAAAAAAAATTAGATATCCTAGAGAGTAGATTTTAATGTAAATGGCTCCGTTTGGTTCACAATTTTGTGTTTTTGAAAAAAGTTTTTTGAAAAAAAGTTAAAAAAAAAGTTGAATTGGGCGGGTATTATAATGTAGGATTTACAAATTAATAAAATACCTTCTATGTTTGTTTTTTTATAAAACACCCCTTATAATAAAACATTAAAAATTAACAAAAACACTCTTAATCCACCCTCAAATATGGACAGTCGACAACCACCGCCAAAGGGTGATCGGAGTCGCCGTAATAAAAACATTAAAAATATTTAGGGGTATTTAATTAAATTAATAAATTTAGAGGGTTTAAAAAAAGTTGAATAAAATTGAATAATATTGTGAGTTTTGTGGTATTTTACTATTTAACTTTTTTGAAAATACTAAAAGTAGTATTCCTAAAATCCAACCAAACGAAACCAATGTGTCCACACAAGCAAAGGCCAAATTGAAGTGTTCACATTCTAAATAGTACTCTCCACTCTCCACTCAACTATAGTAAAGTGGCCCCTTGAGAGGTATAATTCATTTGTAAAGAAGTGCTTTGTTTTAATAGGGTTAGTCAAGCGTGTCTTGATTTGATTTGAATTGGTTTCTTGAACTTTGTGTTTAAAGTTCGGAGGAGGTAATGGTGCGGTGCAGAGAGAGCATCAGAAAAGCAAGTTGGATTTGGATATGGTTAAAACGACAGAAGCTGAAGGTGAGACGCACTTTTGATTTTAACTCAAAAAATTTAGAAGCTGAATTAGCATGTATGAATGTGACTGATTTTTTTGGTGTGAGTGAGTCCATCATAAGAGTTTGCTCTAAGATTCCCCACGTGTATGCTTCTTCTTCTGATGAATGAATGACATCAATCAATCACCATGGAAACATATCTTTACATGATGACAACTACTGTAACTGGCCGACACATTAACCAAAAGCTTCCATTTATTTTTATTTTGTTTAACAAGAACATATATCCCTGTTTCCTATACATCTCTGTCACGGACCAAAGTTTGTTTTGTTTTATTTCATGGAAAAATAATAAGAAAAACGAAAGATTTCATATAGTTTAAGCTTTCACTGCCTCTCTGATTCTGGTTAACGATGTTAAATGGATGGAATTGAATCGAAATAAATTTGAAAAATAAAATAGGAGTGAGCGTTGGGCACCACATCACAGCGTTACCAACTCTCACTGTATCCCACATTCCGCATACTGTCTTCTCTCCTTTTAATGCTTCATTCACTTCTTCTCTCTCAACTCAACCATGTCTTCTTCTTCAACCTTTCTTCTTCTCTTCTTCATTTACTTCTCCTTCTTCTTCTTTTTCACTTTCAGCTAATGTTGATAATGATTACACCCTCAAAACTTACATCGTCAAAGTCCACTACGATGCCAAACCCTCAATTTTCCCAACTCACAAACACTGGTACGAGTCCTCCCTTTCTCCTCCACCTCTCTCATCACACTTACGACACTGTCTTCCATGGCTCTCCGCCAGACTCACTTCTTCTGAGCTCAACAACTCAAAAACCTCCCCCATTCATGCTCTCATTCCTGAAAAAGTTCGCCACCTTCACACTACTCGTTCTCCTCAGTTTCTCGGCTTAAAAAACCTCCGACAGTGCCGGCCTGTTGAAAGAATCTGACTTGGTTCCGACCTCGTTATCGCTGTCATTGCACACCGGTATTGGCCCGAAGACAAAGCTTTAAAGACCGAGATCTCGGTCCTGTCCCCGCCAAATGGAAAGGCAATGTGTCACTGCTAAAGACTTCCCAAGTTCGAGTGTAATAGAAAAGTAATCGGTGGCAGGTTTTTCTGCCAAGGCTACGATACGACTAAGGGAAAATGAACGAAACCTCCGAGTTTCGGTCTCCCCGAGATTCGGACGGTCATGGAACCACACAGCTTCTATACGTGGAAGGTACGTGTTTCCAGCTTCTACTTTGGGCTACGACGTGGGCTTGCATCAGGTATGGCGCCAAAAGCTAGACTTTCGTTTATAAAGTGTGTTGGAATGCTGGCTGTTATGATTCCGATATTTTAGCTGCTTTTGATAGTGCTGTTTCGGATGGTGTTGATGTTGTTTCGTTAAGTGGGCGTGTTGTTGTTCCTTATTATTGGATGCTATAGTATAGGGCTTTTGGTGCTTCTGATCATGGAGTTTTTGTTTCTGCTTCTGCTGGTAATGGTGGCCTGGTGGGTTAACTGGTACCAATGTTGCTCTTGGGTACTTCTGTTGGTGCTGGTACATTGAGAGATTTCCCAGCTGATGTTTCATTGGGAAATGGGAAAATTGTTCCTGGAGTTAGTGTTTATGGTGGCCGGGTTGGGTGGCCCTGAGAGAAGTATTCTTTAGTTTAGCAGGGAGTGAAGAGGGGATGGCTATTCAGCTTCTTTGTGTTTAGAAGGGTCTCTGGATCCTAATATGTTGAGGGGAAACTGTTTTGTGTGTAGAGGGATAAATTTAGAGCTGCTAAGGTGAGGTTGTGAAGAAAGCTGGTGGAATTGGGATGATTTTAGCTAATGGGGTGTTTGATGGGAAGGATTAGTTGCGATTGTCACTTGTTACCGGCTACTGCGGTCGGTGCTTCAGGTGGTGATGAGATAGGAGTACATTTCAGATGCTGAGAAAGCAAATCACCTGCAATAGCAACTATTGTCTTAAGGGGACTCGAGTTAACGTGAAGCCAGCTCCGGTGGTGGCCTCTTTCTCAGCTAGAGGGGCCTAATCCAGAGTCCCCTGAGATTTTGAAACCTGATGTGATAGCTCCTGGACTGAATATACTCGCAGTCTTGCCGGATAAGTTGGACCATCTGGGGTTCCTTCTGATAGCGGAGAACTCAGTAATATACTTTCTGGAACTTCAATGCTGTCCACATGTTCTGGTTTTGCTGCTCTGTTAAAGGCGGCGCCACCCTGAATGGAGCCCTGCAGCATAAGATCAGCATTGATGACAAAACTGCTTATACGGTTGATAATGTGGGTGACACAATGCTTGACGACCACCGGGCAACACTTCTACTGGTGAGATTTGGAGCTGGTCATGTTCACCCCCAAAAGGCTATGATCGGTTTGATTTTGATATCTTTCCTATGATTATGTGAACTTCTGTTGCAATTCAAATTACTCGGTTACTAATATCAAAGTGATCACAAGAGAGAAGTGCAGATTGCAAAGGGGCCAAAGGGCTGGTCAGTGTGGGAATTTGAATTACCCTTCTCTGTCTGCCGTGTTCCAACAATATGGTGAGAAAAGATGTTACACATTTTATTAGGACTGTGACTAATGTTGGGGACCCAAATTGGTTACAAGTCGTAATCAGGCCACCAAGTGGCACGCAGGTGAAGTCCAGCGGAGAAACTGTGTTTAGGAGGGTGGGACAGAACTGAATTTTCTTGTTAGGGTTGAAGCCATGGCAATTAAGCTTCTCCAGGGAGCTCTAGTGTGAAGAGTGGTCACATATGTGGACAGATGGGAAGCATAATGTCACTAGTCCCTTAGTTGTGACAATAGCGCAACCTCTCGTTTTGTGTGGTAGGGTTTATGGTTTTAGGAATTTTGCTTCCTTTTTTATAGGGATAAATTATCTATCTCTCTAAAAAAGTATATGAGAATGAAGTGTGTATGGTGTTTTCTATATCAGAAAGCAGATGGACTGAAAAAGAAGGGAAATATGTTGTATCTTTTGTGTAAGTTGAAGAATCAACAATGTGGGGTAAAAATCCTGTGGTGTGATGTGAAGTAGCCAAGTATAATGAAAAAGGTCTTGTCTTTTTCAAGTTTATATATAAGAATATTTCTTGGTGTTTTCTTCAACTGAAACTGTTGTGTGTTTGAAAATTTCTGTCAACCAAATTAATTGTTATGTGTATATGGTGAATGCATGTGGGGAAGGTTGATTCAGACAAAAGTATGTGCTACAGTACAGACCAAGACTATCAAGACAAAAATACATGGGGGTAACTCCTCAATTGATTGTCTATATAAGATAATCAATATGACATTCTTTGCAAGAAACTGAGGACTTGGACAGCAGGTTCCAAAGCATAAGTGTTGTGTCTAAGCCAAAAAGATAGATTAAAAGAACTGTTCTGACCATACTACTTTGATTTTTTGGATGGGGATGTGTCAGGACTAGTTTGTATGCACCTAACTAGTTTTCTAAATCTGAAATTTGCGGTCAGATAAGTTTCAATGACTATCTCTTATTAGTGGTTGTGAGATCGAACTCAAGACCTTTTGAATAATATAATCAGTGGCATCCAGCTACCTAGAGTTAGTTCATACTACTTCAGTACAGCAACAAATGGATGATCGTGCGTTTGCGCGTTGCGAATGCTGATGCTGCTGCATTAAATATATCCTACCCGAATTCTGGGGATTTGTGTAGGATGGGGACAAAATCAATGTC
Organism: Pistacia vera; assembly: GCF_008641045.1. Classification (NCBI taxonomy): domain Eukaryota; kingdom Viridiplantae; phylum Streptophyta; class Magnoliopsida; order Sapindales; family Anacardiaceae; genus Pistacia; species Pistacia vera. The sequence goes on along the minus strand of NW_022196067.1, from coordinate 177,206 downwards.
AATTGTTGAAGAAGATATTCATCTGTTGATGAAAGCAACTCAGCTGTAAATGTCACTTATGTAGCCATGACCATAACATGTCACTGTTTCCATTGGTCCATGAATTATGATGTCTCTGTTCAAATCTCTGTGAGCAAGCATCAACAAGGATCCCATTCATTCAAAGGTTCATATTATAATGTTATGGGGAACAAGCATTGGGCTGTAAGTCCTGTAACAAAAGCTAAGTGCAAATAGGCCAGCTTTTTATGTTTTCACTACTTTATGATGAGATACTCAATCTTGTAGAAAACACAGCAATCTAGAAAGTGAATTTGTACTTAGCTCACAGGTCATAAGATCAAAGCAGTGCTTTTTTAACTTCAAGATCCATTTTTCTGCAAAAGTTCTGCAGGATGGGAATTGAGGTAAATACCAAACCTTCATGTGAAACAACAGGGGTTCGTCTTTAAATCTTTCAATTATTGTCTTTCATGGGCCTGATAACATGTGACCAATTAAGACATTTTCAGCCCTGGCCAAGCAGGCTTAACACAAACAAGTGAGCGGGAAATGCTAAGCTATGAAACAACAAGAGTTTATGGTCTATTTTCCTTCAAGTTTCCTCCTAACAAGGAGTTTCACACCAAAATTCGAGTTCGATACCAAGTTCCCCTTCTTGACAAAGAAATGGAACATTGAGCCAGCTTCTGCATAATGGAATGGTGACATAAGAAATGATACAGCAAATCTGATTTGTGCACACCATCCTTTTCATCACTACCTGTAATGAACAAAGACAGAAAATGACCTAAACCTTGTTCTGAAATGAATCCAACTTAGAACGAAATCTCGTCTTGTGATTATAAGATCTCTTGGTGGTCCTCCACTTGTTTTGCTTTCACAGTGCCAACTTCTACTTATGCATTTATAAATCTGCATTTCACGTGCTTAAGTTTCTCGATGATTAAGACGTATACTATCAAAATTATAGGTCTTGCGGTGTATATGCATGATTTATGTACACGGTTTGCTTTCAAATCATTTAAACAGAGATGAGCCAACGAAGTTCAAACTTTAAACATTATTATGACGAAATTTATCCCGAACGTCTGACAAAAGTTATTATGTATGGTGGGATTATGTTACGTGTTCTATCACATTGAATTTTAATTTATTTTTTTATATAAAATTATTGTTATGGTGAATAAAGGAAGAAACTTAGGTGCAGAAATGTTATCACAAAAAGGATGTTAATAGTGTAGTGAACAGATGTGTTAAACTAAAATATCCGATCCGATTTGTATTTTTTCTGATCCGACCCGAAAAATTGGATCATGATAGAATCTTTTCGAACGGATCCAGATTCATCTGCTAGGTTATCCGAATTTGCATGGAAAATATCATTTTTGCATTATTCTTTAGTAACTTGTACCCTGCCATCAACATTACATTTTGATCCCCAACGTGGTCATTCGAGTATTCAGCAGTCCACATACTTTACCACTTTTTCCTAGAACCCTGAAATAACATCTTAAAACTTGTAGTTATGGACAAAACCGGATCAGATCTGAAAATCCAGATATTCCAAAATTAATATATGAATCTGATCTGAATTTTTGAATATCTGATTGGATCGGATCAGATTTTGGATATCGGATTTTTTTACATACCCCTAGTAGTGAGAGCTTGAGTGGAGCTCAACATGGACGTAGAGTTTTTATTTATTTATTTATTTTTATTTCATTAGAGGGTTTCAAAATTTATTGAACACTTTACAAATTCAATGGCCAAGTAAGTCACAAATATGGTTAGTAGTCATATTGTAAGACTTAAAGACAAGACTTCTAGATAATCCACCTAGACAGTTGAAGTCTTACTGTCCAGTCATAAGGCTGGTGGTTAACTAGAGTTTGTTAACACCCGAGCCAGAGTAAATATCTCTTATCTTGTTTCTTTTATCATTCGATTGTGCGTGAATCTTATGTTGGTTGAGAGGGTATTCTCCCAATAAAAGACAACAATTAAATTTAAAACCATGAAAATTAATTTGAATGTACATATGTGAAATATAATATATAAAGTAGCTAGCTAGTAGACAACTTGCAAAGGTGGGTTGGGTTAATATGTATTATACTAATCAAAGTGATTAATTGAGTTGAATTTGTAAATATATATAATAAAATTTATAATGGGAGACTGTCGGGAAAATAGGATAAACATACAACCTAATACCTTCCTTTTCGGAGGCTAAACCAGAATTGAAAAATATATTTTTCATAAAACTACTGCAAAACCTTAAACCAACCCACTGGTTTTAATGAGATTATTATTATTATTATCATGGGTAATACTATACTTATAATCCAATCTCATAAATTTTCTCTTATAATTTCGATATAATAGGTCGTGATTAATCAATTATAATGGGTTTTGTTTGCTCAATAATAAGTCGTATTTACCTAATTGTAAGTTGATCAATTGTGAACTGTCACATCGAAATTGTAAGTGAAAATTTATAAAATTAGATTATGAGTAAATTTTTGTTGTTGGCTAAAAAGCTAACTTAGGAGAGAAAATAACCCAACTCTTATGTATCCATCATAACAACTCGTGAACTTGGTCATATGCCAGCAAAAACAAAATTTTAACAATTTTGAGAGACAGTAGAAGGTCCACATTGAAATTGCATGTGATTGAATTATTAATGAAGAGATCACAGCCGTACAATTAGTTGAGTTGAATGTTAATATATATTATACTAATCAAAGTGATTAATTACATGAGTTGAATGTGTAAATATATATAATAAAATTTATAATGGGAGACTTTCGGGAAAATAGGATAAACATACAACCTAGTACCTTTCCTTGTCGGAGGCTAAACCAGAATTGAAAAATATATTTTTTATAAAACTACTGCAAAACCTTAAACCAACCCACTGGTTTTGCTGAGATTATTGTTATTATTATGGATAATACTATATTTACAATCCAATCTCATAAAGTTTTTCTCATAATTCTGATATAATAGCTCGTAATTAATTATTTATAATGAGTTTTGTTTGCTCAACAATAAGTCTTGTTTATCTAATTGTGAGTTGTTTAATTGTGAATTATCACATCGAGATTATGAATAGAGGTTTATAAGATTTGATTATGAGTCAATCTTTATTGTATTATTATTATATGCTAAAAAGCTAACTTAAGAGAGAAAAAATAACCTAACTCTATGTATCCATCATAACAACTCTTGAACCTGGTCATATGTCACAAAAAAAATTTTAACAATTTTGAGGGACGGTAGAAGGTCCACATTGAAATTGCATGTGATTGAATTATTAATGAAGAGATCACAGCCGTACAATCTGTCAAAACTATCAAACCATTGGTCAATCTATTTTAATCTAACACTCCATCTTGTCAATTTGATGTACCATTTAAATAATTTGGTGCATAGGATTTATCACAATATTATCGTTAAGTCTTGTTTTTTGTCAAGCCGTGAAAGCGTGTACACCACGAGCTCTAATCTCTTTCCGTCTTTCAATAATATAACATTCCAAGTTGGTTAATTAGATAATTAGCATAAAACCATGTAATGTACAAGATTAAATTATAATTAAATCAACAATTTGTTTGGTAGGTGAACTTAATTTTAGCAATAACAATAATATAATTAGCACTTGCATTTGATATTTTTAAGAAAATATAAAAATAATGTTTTGTATATCAACCTCACCAGCTCGTTTATACATTAGATTACTCAGCGGAAAATCAAGACCCCTATTAGCACTGACAAACAGAATGGTACACCTCTAAACAATGGAATCGGCAAGTAATTAAGGTGGCCAAATTTGCAAATTCTTATGGAAACAGAGATCCACTAAAATACAATAATTTATGCTTCATAGTAAGAATAACTTCTTCATGAAACTAAAAATATTAAACACAGTAAAATAATTTTTCGGAGTAGAATTGGAATAGTTGTTTCCTAGTGAAAATTAATTTTATTTTGTTTAGGTTCTCTTTGACTTATAATCTTAAATCATCTATATCCGTACACCAAGTTAATGGGTTAGTTAATGTAATTAATTATCAAACGCGCACACACAACGAGATTAACTATCCCATAGCATAGGCCCCTTTGCCCAAAACCAAGCACAACACAGTAACAAAGCCTGGGAAACCACCTCTCTATTCTCAATTCATTACTCTAACTTAACCCCTAAATTCCGCAAATCACTAGCCGGAATTTCCCTTGAAATCCTTTGATCAATCTCTCTCATAGGTCTTTCACGTGTTTAAAAAATGAACCCACATAGAATAAATGTGAAAATTTCTCAATTATAGCTACCATGAATTAATGGGTGGTTTGTTTCCTTATTTTTTTATCTTATCTTAGTCCCTATTTTTTTTAAATACATATTATTTTTCTTATTCTAAAAGCCTTATTTTATTGTATTTAATTATTTTAAACTCTCTAAGTTTGTTAATTTAACTAATACCAAAAAAGAAAAAGTTTCGAAATTGATAAAAACGACATCCTCTACCACATTATATCATATTTCAGCCACCAACCACCCCAGTGGTTGGAATCTTATATATTTTTACACTACCAACTAGATCTGATTAGTAGTACTTCGATTTAGCTTTCAGGTCAGATTCACCATGAATCAGCAAGACAAAGTCATCTATCGGCTTAAGAAGCGTGCTATTTGATGGTCAGATCTCTAGCCGTATTAGGTCTTCAACGATGACTATATCTATCCCGCCATTGACACCAAACAACGGCCCAGTTAGGCCGCAACGGCCAGACCTATTCGTTTTGCATTTTTTTTTTTCTGGCCAGTCCGGCTAGAAAATGTTATATCAACACAGAACCCGTTCAGATCCGGCTGTAGTTGGCGCCCCATATGATGACTGACGCGGCCGACCATCCTCCATGGTGGTAGCTGACTACTGGTATTTAATGGACTGAGTGAGGTGTTTTGTTAATTTTTAATGTTTTAATATTCCATGGGTGTTCATTAAATTAATAAACCTAAGAGATATTTTTTTGTTTTTTCAAATCTTGACCTGTATTATCACGCCACTCTTACTTTTTCAAAAATCTGTATCATTCTATCTATCCAAATAATAAAACAAATAGACCATTTTTATTTAATCAAAGCCTGATAAAACATATAATCCAATAAGTAATCTTGGATGACTTAATTATCATGTCAGATGCCTAGTACACTTTTATTATGAACTATATTGTTGATGCAAGTGTGAATTTGAGCCTGTAATAGTTTTTAGGAGTTTATTTGGGCATTTAATAGGATGGCCATTAGGTCCGCTTTTCAAAATAGATCTTAACGTTGAGTCTCATTGCAAAGACATCATTGGTGCAATTTTTGGAAAGAAAGACCATCACCGTAATCCAGAGTTTATAAAGATATGACAAATTGGGTATTCTATAAACCTTGCTTACTATTCATATATTTATTGATTGATTGTTGTTTGAATTTATTTGGTAAAATGTCTATCATAAATGATCTCAATTCGTACACGTACGTGTTTACATGTAAGGTTAAGGTATGACATTAATATTAAGCGTGCAAACATGTGCTCCAATCCCAATCATTCATAAAGGAAGACTGAATTAATCAGCCACAACCACGCACAAATATAAACATTTTTTTGGTGAGGAACACATGGGTCCGCCAATGATTCGCTTGGAACTCTTTGTATATTCTCACGAGATTTAAATATTCAAATCTCTACGACTACTATAAGGAAGAGTTAATTAAAAATTTACTTGGTGTTAACTATTACGGTTTTGAAAGACTATTGAGGTGACTTTGGACACCTCCGATAACCCGAAAAAGAAAAAACACATGGGTCACCATTTGATCTCTTAACGTAGTTTACCGTTTGACAGTAAACCGTGTGGATCTGGATGTTCTCATGATGCCCACTTCAGAGGTCCCATGGGTCCATTTTGATTCCTGTTTCCAATCTTTGATCAATGCATTATTCAAAGTGCAATGAACGGCTTTTTTCCAAGCTCAATTTTGATTAGAAAATTGGGGGTAAAAAGGGCCTGTTTAAGGAATACTAAATAATCTATGCACTTTCTCCTGAAACTCTTCATTAGCTTCAACTGTGAGAATGAACTTCTAGATTATCTTAATCATTAATGTAATTCTAAGCTTGTTTTTACCATTAATAGTTTCATAATAGTTAAGCCCTAATCATGATGATTCTGCACACAAAGTCTGAAATAATAACAAAACCACGTATGTTTCTCATAAACCCTAGCAACCTAACATCTCGGAGAGTCTAATCTCTATAACTTTTTATTGATTCTGATCTAAACTCGAACTTGACTTCTGGTCGACAAAAGTTAACTCAAAAAGCATGTCTGAACTAATCTTTTACGTACCAACATGACGTTTGAATTTAAAACATGAAGCTGATTGGAGAAATGACTTTAGTAATAAACCAAATGAGTCATTGCATTAGTCAATCACATCCACATAAGATATATTCTTCTTTAACCCCTTGTGAATGTGGCCAGATTACAATGCCTTAGATTACTCAGATGTTTGTATTTGAGTCTCACAAAGGGGTAATTAACCCATTTTTTTGATTTACCTAGTCCATTGATTTGTAGGTATGTAATGCTCCGAGGATTAATCGATGACTCACCTGACCTATCAGACTTGTAGGGGTGTATGATTCAAGAATTATCAAAGTGTTGTACGCTTTGGCCTGGACCACCCGGTCACCAAAGAGAAGTAACTCTTCAACTCACGATTTGAATCCTAGCCATAAAGTGAACTCAAACGTATGAATTAATATTTAGTAACTATAGAGGTTCCGAATCTTAAATCAAATCAGGATATTCATGGAAGAAGCTTTGCTATTATCTAATTAAGTGTGAAATGACCTTAAAATAACATCCAAGTTAGTCTTTAGAGTGATACAAGAGGTCCTAATCAACTGGCTCATTTGCATCATTTGCGAAGATAAGTATTATTCAGACCGAAGTTAACAACGCTTTAGATCTCATAATGAAAATTAAGATGATGACAAAGGAGATAATCAATCCATAATGATACAGAAAAGCATGAACCTTCTTGAATGAAGTCATATCCTAACATCAGACGGGTCTCCGCTGAAACGTGCTTAAAGTCTAACTACGTTAATCAATAATCTACAAAGATTGTGTCAAACCCTATAAGCGAATTGCTTTTGCTTGCGTTGATCAAATTCAACCCACCCAAGAGGGCCATTCTTAATCAACCTTCTTTAATTAAATAGTAAAATAAGACAGCCAATAATTTCAAGTGAACTGTATCAAAACCCCCCCTAGCTCACTCTTTTTTCCCCTTTAGGTCCCACGCTATTTCTTCTTTTATATTAGTTTATTTCTCTGCAGCCTTTCATACAGGGGCCCTCATTGTCTCCCGTCGTGTTTCTTTTGTTTTCACCACTGATATGTAACTTTTCCATCATAATAACTCGTTCCTTGAAAAAGTGGGGTAACTACCTCATTGTTGACAAAAAGACCTCAAGCTGTAAACAATGTGGATCCTATCAATATGTTTTTAAACTTTTTGTTTAGTATAAACTTTAACATTATATCAAAGCTAGTGGATTTCAAGTTTAAATTCTATATTTTATGTGAAAGGGTTATCCGCCTTACTATATCATGTAGGTTAGAAATCTTTTTTTTTTTTTTTTTTTTTTTGGTAATTGGAGTGTTCAGTCGTTTACGCATACCTCAACTAATTTTCGAATCCTGGATCCCTGGAATTCCAAAAGACCACCATTGAACTCCCTATGAAACTCAAATAATCAAATAATATAATATTATTGTGATGGTGACATCAAAGTTTGGAACTAAAATTTTAAAGCTAATAATCCCCTTGTAGGTTAAAAACTAAATATTAACCCAGATCTTTATCTAATAACTTAAACTTTAGGTCAATACTAACTTAATATTAACTTGCAAAGTCGATGATCTCATATTCAAATCTCACAATTCGATGTTGGGATTGGATAAAAAGAAATCTACATTCCTGTGAAGGTTTATTTCTGCCTCACGACAATGAGTTAGGTTGACAACCAAAGTCAGAATGAGATAGTCTGAGGGATTTATGTTTTTGGTTATGAAAACAGAGCGAGAGAGAGGAGGGAATAAGCTAGACTATTTAGCCTAAATATTGTTTAATTCAATTTTTGAAATTTCAAATGAGAAAAGGAGAACGGAATTTGTCCAATATGCAAAGAGCAAGAGTCCCCACCTTTTATCTGTCTGTGTTGATGAAAAAGGATTTGCAAAATGTCATCCTGGAAAGAAGGCAAAAATGGTCCCCATTCAAAGAATTGTATATTCCTTTATCTTGTAATCTGTGTAGCAATGGACCCTACCCACCGAGGACCAGCCTTCCCTCTTCCAAATGGGCAATTAGGATGATTGCTAACCCTGGCCATGCCAACTGTCTCCCCCAGGGCGCAGTACTATGTGGCTTTCCGTTTACCTCTTTCTCATTGCTCAATTTGTCAATCTTTTTTAATATTTTCCCCAAAGTTTCTTTTTTCGCATATATCGCTTCTTTATCACTAGTTTTTTTTCAAACCAAAATTTTACGTTGTAAGGGTCGACAGAGGCCTACAGGAAAAAACGGATTATATGTATAATTCCGATTTAACATATGTAAATAATTCACTTCTTACTTAACAATTGCAAATAAATTAAGCACCCTTAAGGTGGCCATGTGGGGGTGATAGGGGATATTGAGTGTATTAGTCAATAAGTCCTGAAGTTTAATTCTCCTCGGTCCCTAGCAGGATCGGCCATTGAGTTTTACTCTGGTTATTCCTTAGGGCTCCAACGGATTAGTTCGTGCCGTATAGCTGGCTTAGACACCCTCGATCACAAAAAAAAAATAATAATAAGTATAATAGTGAATCTTTTTTTTTTTTTGTATTGTCCGTTTTTCTGTTTGACTTTTTTATTTTTTTTTAATAGATTGAAATTGCCCTATTCAGCTTTTTATTTGTTGAGCATTTGAGTTTTAAAGTTTGATGAATGATAAGATACTCTATTTTTATATGATTTGTTTTTTTAATAGAGATATTGTATCTTTGTGATATTGAAAGAGTCCGCTTATTTCTTTCAAAACAATAATATATATATATAGAGAGAGAGAGAGGAGGAGAGAGAGAGAGAGAGCGAGAGGAAGAAGAAAAAGAAAAACTAGTCTTTTATAGAGTATCAATTATCTATTTCATAATAAAATTTTCTGCATTTCATATATTAATTGTTCAAAACTGAAATTTCAGAAGAATTATGGACCGTGTTCCGTTTTCCACCACGATTTTTTTGTTGTTGTTTTTTTTTTTTTGTAACCTAAATCATATTTTTGAGATATATTAATTATACAGTAAGAATGCTATAAGAATTTTATTTCACTAAAAAAAAAAAATACCAAATATACGAATTTTTAAATCGGTTTTAGTTTTTTTGTAAATGGGAATTTTTTTGCTTTTAATTTTGTACGGTGCTAATGTCATATGTCTTTTTATTAAGAAAAAATGTAAATTTTCAGTACTACAAACATATTAATATCATTTTTGAATACCGTTATTCTCATTCTGTGAATTTTTGGACAGCATTGAAAAAATAAGAAACTAAAATTAATTTTTTAAATATTCTTGTGAGCCAATTGCACTGATCTTTTTTTATAGCGTTAGTTGAATTAGTTTGGGGTATCACCTTGGCATGGGTACATTTATTGCATGAATACTAATCATGAAGCCTAATTACGGCACACCGAACAATTTACAGTCTTTAAATTATTGCTTGCGGAACATTAATGGGTGGGGTGAAAAAAAACTAAACAAAGTCTCTGCACAGTTTGCTTCAATATTCTTCCCATTTCAAATTATTCATATAACACGTGTTGCAGATAAAGGACATTAGATAGCATATCTTAGTGTTATTAGATCACATGTAGAAGCATTTATACTATTAACAATAGTGTTGCAGATGATAGAAGAATGAATATCCTAATCACGCTTGGGTGGTATGTGATAAAAAGTAACAAGGATCTAAGTTGCCATGGTTTTTTCGAGTTCGTAGTTCGAGCCTGATAAGCTTGTGAAATTGAGTTTCGACTCGAATTCAGTAATTAAAATTCGAGTTCGTTATTAGTAGTGATCCCTGCAATTTTTGTTAGAATTGGCCAAAATACAAACTATTACACATTAATATTTTTGTTCAGGGTGGGTGAGTCAAAAATTATAATATTAGTATTTTTTTTTAAATAAAATTAGTGGTGGGCCAAAAGTAGCTGGATCCGCCCTTGCGTATAATCAGTTTTAGTCCGCGTTTTGCGGAATGAAGTTTCATATCGAGTTTGAAAATACGAGCTTCAAATCGCATTCGAGTATTCGAGCTTTAATCAAATCGAGTTCGAGTTCTCGGTAATATAACTACAAATGACACGGAACTCCAGGGGGGAGGGAAGCTCTCGCCTCAACGAATACGAGTCGAGTTCCGGCCGAGCTTGAGCCATTTGCAAGTGGCTGACTCGATGTTTTTAGCCTATCCTGCAACTGTTTGCTTTCAAATGCTTTCCCAGTTCAATCCTTCATAACAACAAAGTTTTGCAGAATAAACGACATCAAAACTACTTATTGCAGAGAATCACATTAAGAACTTAACCCAATTTTAACTTGAGTTTGCATATGGTAAAAGATTGCATTCCGATCACTACGCACGTACTTGTAGCCTGATAGTAAAGATAAAGGAGAATCTAAGTTTACATAATCTCTCAAGTTCGAATCTTACAGCTCCTATAAGGGGTTACAATTATAGCTCTTATCTAGCTCGTAGTTTTAGAATCGCGGGGGATATCGAGTATGTACAGCTGACATGAACACCCTGATTTTAAAAAAAAAAAGAAATTAGATATCCTAGAGAGTAGATTTTAATGTAAATGTGTCCGACACAAGCAAAGGCCAATTGAAGTTTCACATTCTAAATGTACTTTCCACTCACTATCGTAAAGTAGCCCCTTGAGAGGTATAATTCATTTGTAAAGAAGTGCTTTGTTTTATAGGGTTAGTCAAGCGTGTGTTGATTTGAATTAATTGGTTTCTTGAACTTTGTGTTTAAAGTTCGAAGGAGGTAAGGTGCGGTGCAGAGAGAGCATCAGAAAGCAAGTTGGATTTGGATATGGTTAAAACGACAGAAGCAAAAGCTGAGAAGCACTTTTGATTTAACTCAAAGATTTAGAAGCTGAACTAGCATGTATTAATGTGACTGATTTATTTTTGGTGTGAGTGAGTCCATCATAAGTTTGCTCAAGATTCCCCACTGTGTATGCTTCTTCTTCTGATGAATGAATGAATCATCAATCACCATGGAAACGTATCTTTGCATGATGACAACTACTGTAACTGGCCGACACATTAACCAAAAGTTATTTTTTTTTTAACAAGAACACATATCCCTATTTCCTATACATCTCTGTCACGGACCAAAGTTTTCTGTTTTGTTTTATTCCATGAAAAATAAAAGAAAAACAAAAGATTTCCTATAGTTTAAGCTTTCAACTGCTCTCTGATTCATGGTTGAACATGTTAATGGATGGAATTGAATCGAAATAAATTTGAAAATAATAGGAGTGAGCGTTGGGCACCACATAAACACAGTACCAACGGCACTGTATCCACAATTCCGCATACCCTCTTCTCTCCTTTATGCGTTCATTTCACTTCTCTTCTCTCTCAACTCACCATTTCTTCTTCGTCACCCTTCTTCTTCTCTTCTTCATTTCACTTCTCTCGTTCTCTTCTTTCCGTCTTTTTCACTTTCACAGCTAATGTTGATAAGGATCCCACCATAAAACTTACGTCCGTCAAGTCCCCTACGAATGCCAAAGGCCCACCCTTCAATTTTTCCCCAACTCACAAACACTGTACGAGTCCTCCCTTTCCTCCTCCACCTCGCTCTACCCACTTCCGACATCTGTCTTCCAGGCTTCCTCCGCTAGACTCCTTCTTCGGAAGCTCAACAACTCAAAAACTCTCCCCCCCATATCAGTGCTCTCATTCCTGAACAAGTTCGCCACTTCACACACTACTCGTTCTCCTCAGTTTCTGTTTTTTTTTAATATTTTTAATTTTAAAAAAAACCTCCGCCATGCGGCCTTTTGAAAGAATCCGACTTGGGTTCGGACCCTCGTTATCGCTGTCATTGCCACCGGTATTGGCCCGAAAGACAAAGCTTTATAGACCGAGATCTCGGTCCTGTCCCCGCAATGGAAAGGCCATGTGTCCGGCTAAAGACCTTCCCAAGTTCGAGTTGCAATAGAAAAGTATCGGTGCAGTTTTTTTCTGCCAAGGCTACGAATCGACTAATGGAAAATGACTGAAACCTCCCGATTTCGGTCTCCCGAGATTCGACGTCATGGAACCACACAGCTTCTATATTTGCTGGAAGGTACGTTGTTTCCAGCTTCTACTTTGGGCTAACGCCCGTGGGCTTGCAAATAGGATTGGCGCCAAAAGCTAGACTTTCTTGTTTATAAAGTGTGTTTGGAGCTGGCTGTTGTGATTCCGATATTTAGCTGCTTTATAGGGCTGTTTTTCCGGATGGTGTTGATGTGTTGTTTCGTTAATTGTGGCTGTGTTGTTGTTACTTATTATTTAGATGCATAGCTATGGGCTTTTGGTGCTTCTGATCACGGAGTTTTTGTTTCTGCTTCTGCTGGTCATGGTGGACCGGGTGGTTACTGTTACCAATGTTGCTCCTTGTTACTTCTGTTGTGCTGGTACGATTGATCGAGATTTTCCCAGCTGATGTTTCATTTGGGAAATGGAAAATTGTGTTCCTGGAGTTAGTGTTTATGGTGGCCGGTTTTGGTGGCCCTGAGAAGAAGTATTCTTTAGTTTATGCAGGGAGTGAAGAGGGTGATGCCTATTCAGCTTCTTTGTGTTTTAGAAGGTCTCTGATCCTAACTATGTTGAGGGGAACGTGTTTGTGTGATAGAGGGATAAATTCGAGAGCTGCTAAAGGTGAGGTTGTGAAGAAAGCGGGTTGGCATTGGATGATTTTAGCTAGGGGTTTTGATGGGAAGGATTATTGCCGATTGTCACTTTTACCGGCTACTTCGGGTCGGTGCTTCAGGTGGTGATATATTAGGAAGTACTTTCAGATGCGAGAAAGCTAAACACCCAATAATAGCAACTATTGTTTTTAAGGGACTCGAGTTAACGTGAAGCCAGCTCCGGTGGTGTCCGCTTTCTCATGCTAGGTGCCTAATCAGATTCCCTGAGATTTTGAAACCTGATGTGATAGCTCCTGGAATGAATATACTCGCAGCTTGGCCGATAAATTTGGAACCATCTGGGGTTCCTTCTGATAGCGTAGAACTCAGTTCAATATACTTTCTAGGAAAAACTCAATGCTGTCCACATTTTCTGGTCCTTGCTGATCTGTTAAGGCGGCGCACCCGAATGGCCCTGCAGCATAGAAGATCAGCACTATGACACTGCTTATACGGTTGAAAATCGTGTAACACAATGCTTGATGAGTCACCGCAAACTTCTACCGTGTGTTCGATTTTGGCTGGTCATGTTCACCCCAAAAGGCTAGGAATCGCGGTTTTATTATGCTCTACTTTCCTATGATTATGTGAACTTCTGGGCAATTCAATTACACTTTACTAATATCACAGTGATCACAAGGGAAGTGCGATGCAAAGGGGCCAAAAGGGCTGGTCATGTTGGGAATGTGAAGACCCTTCTCTGTCTGTCAGTGTTCCAACAATAGGTGAGCTAAGAGGTCTACACATTTATTAGGACTGTGACTAATTTTGGGACGCCAAATTTCGGTTTACAAAAGTCGTAATCAGGCCACAAGTTCCGCAGTTGACAGTCCAGCCGTAGAAACTTGTGTTTAGGCGGGTGGGACAGAACTGAATTTCTTTTATGGTTGAAGCCATGGCATTAAGCCTCTCCAGGAGTCTAGTGAAGAGTGGTCACATAATGTGGACAGATGTGAAGCATAATGTCACTATCCCCTTAGTTGTGACATGCCAGCAACATCTCTATTTTGTTGTGTGATAGGGTTTATGGTTTTAGGAATTTTGCTTCCTTTTTATAGTTTATAATAATCTATCTCTCTCTTTAAAATGTATAATGATATTAATGTGTTATGGTGTTTTCTATTCAGAACGCAGATTGACTTGAAAAAGAAGGTGAAAGAGGTTTTATCTTTGTTGTCAGTTTAAGAATCACATGTGGTAAAAATCTTGTGTGTGAATTGAAGTAGGACATTAAGTGCAAAGGGTCTGTCTTTTTCAAGTTTTAATATAAAGAATATGCTTGGTGTTTTCTTCACTGAACTGTTGTGTGTTGAAAATTTCTGTCAACCCAAATTAATTGTTATGTGTGTATGGTGAAGCATGTTTGGGGAAGGTTATTCTAGTACAAAAGTATGTGCTTACAGAGACAGACATTCATCAAGACAAAATCATGTGGGGTAACTTTCTCTTCTCAATTGATTGTCCCATATATATATAATCAATAGCCCATGTCTATTTGCAAGAACAAAGAGGACTTGGACGCAGGTTCCAAGCATTAGTGTTGTGTCTAAGCCAAAGATATATTAAAGAACTTCTGTACCATACAACTTTGATTTTGTGGTATCGGATGCGCGGTTAAGCTTTGCGTTTATTTCGATTATTTTTTCCTCCGAGACTACTCTGATTAACGGGTCAGGTAAGCTTTCAATTACTATCCTTATTAGGAGTTTTGAATTCCAAACCTTTAGTAATGGACACAACAATCTCTTATGAAATATCGTGGAGAGTTGAAGTCCTCGCTTTCAGATTGGGTTTCATGACTACATTCATTGCCACAACAAATGGATGACACGTGCGTTTTCGCGTTGCGATGCTGATAAGGGGCTGTTCTGTTGCTGTTGCATTTAAAAATATATCCTACGCGAATTCTGGGGATTTTGTGCCCTAGGATGGGACAAAAATCAATGTCAATTGTTGAAGAAGAAGATTTATGTGTGATGAAGCAACTCAGCGGTTAAATGTCCCTTATGTAGCCATGACCCATAACATAGTCCCTGTTTCACTTGGTCCATGATTATGATGTTCATGTTCAAATTCTGTAGACAAGCATCAACAAGGTAGCCAGTCAATTCAAAGTCAATATTATAATGTTATGGGGAACAGAATTGTGCTGCAAGTCTGTAACAAAAGCTATATGCAAAAGGCCAGCTTTTATATGTTTTCACTACTTTGTCGGAGATTCTCCAATCTTTAAGAAAACAACAGCAATCTAGAAGTAATTTGATACTTAGCTCACATTGTATAGATCAAACAGCTGTAACTTTCTAGGATCCCCTTATTTTTCTGCAAAAATTATCGCAGTATGGGACTTGAGGTAAATTCACATAACTTCAGTGAACAAAGCCGGAGTTCTGTCTTTAAATCTTTCAATATATTGTCTTTTCATGGGCTGATAAACATTGACCAATTAAGACCTTTTTTCAGCCATGGCCAAGCAGGCTTTCACACAAACAAGTGAGGCGCAGAAATTGCCTAAGCTGTGAAACAACAGCAGTTCTAGTCTATTTTCCTTCAAGGTTTTACTCCTAAACAAGGGAGGTCTTCACACCAAAAATGTCGAGTTCGATACCTAGTCCTCTTCTGACAAGACATGGAATCATTGAGCCCGCTTCTAGAATGAATGGTGACATAACAATGATACGCAATGATGTTTGCCTGCACCATCCTTTTCATCACTACCTGCTAATGAACAAAGACAGACAATGACCTAAGCCCTGTTCTTGAAATGAATCCACTTAGAAACGAAACCGTCTTGTGATTATACTAATTCCTTGGTGGTCCTCCCCTTGTTTTGCTTTTCACGTGCCAATTTACTTAATGCATTAACGAAATTCTGCATTTTTTCAACGGCTGTAAGTTTCTCGATGATTAGACGTATACTATTCCAAAATTATAGGTCTTGCGTGATTGCATGTTATTTATGTACCGTATTTTTTCAATCATTTAAAACAGAGATGAGACCAAACGGTTCAAACTTTAAACATTAGTTATGCGAAATTTAGATCTGAACGTCCTTGACTAAAAGTTATGTGAATGAGGTTGGATTGTTACGCTGTTTCTTACATTGAAATTTAATTATTTTTTTATATAAATTTTACTGTTTTTGTTTTTTTCTATGGTGATAAAGGAAGAAACTTAGCTCGTGCAGAAATGTATACCAAAAAGATGTATTAATAGGTCGTATGAATAGGTGTGTATAAACACATTATCCGATCGATTTTGGGGGTATTTTTCGAATCCGACCCGACAAATTGTCATGATTAGAATCTTTTTCGAACGGATCCAGATCTTCACGGAATCCGTTATCCGAATTTGCATGGGAAATATCAACTTTTGGATTATTCTTTTAGTAACCCCTGCCACATAAACATTACATTTTTGATCCCCAAGTGGTCATCGAGTTCTATGCTGTTTTGTGCTAAGTGTAAGGTTTCATGGCATGAAGGAATGGGATGTGGAGAGTTTCAGAAACTAAGAAAGGGCGAAAGAGAGAGAGAAGATATAACGTTGATGGAGTTAGCCAAGAATAAGAAGTGGAGAAGATGTCCCAAGTGCAAGTTCTATATGGCCCTGGTGGGTTAACTGTTACCAATGTTGCTCCTTGGGTTACTTCTGTTGGTGCTGGTACTATTGATAGAGATTTCCCAGCTGATGTTCATTTGGGAAATGGGAAAATTGTTCCTGGAGTTAGTGTTTATGGTGGGCCGGGTTTGGGTGGCCCTGAGAAGAAGTATTCTTTAGTTTATGCAGGGAGTGAAGAGAAAATGAGGTTGATTTTTCTACTCTTTTTTTTTTTTTTTTTTTTTTTTGTTTTAATGTGTGAGGTTAATTACTTCTTTACAAATGAATTATACCTCTCAAGGGGCTACTTTACTATAGTTGAGTGGAGAGTATATAATTGATACTCTAATAAAAGACTAGTTTCCTTTTTCTGCGTTTTAGACTTTTAGTAAACTAAAGATACATTTAAATAGTACTCTCCACTCAACTATAGTAGAGAAGTGCTTTGTTTTAATAGGGTTAGTCAAGCGTGTGTTGATTTGAATTGAATTGGTTTCTTGAACTTTGTGTTTAAAGTTCGAAGGAGGTAATGGTGCGGTGCAGAGAGAGCATCAGAAAAGCAAGTTGGATTTGGATATGGTTAAAACGACAGAAGCAGAAGCTGAGAAGCACTTTTGATTTTAACTCAAAAGATTTAGAAGCTGAACTAGCATGTATTAATGTGACTGATTTATTTTTGGTGTGAGTGAGTCCATCATAAGAGTTTGCTCTAAGATTCCCCACGTGTATGCTTCTTCTTCTGATGAATGAATGAAATCAATCAATCACCATGGAAACGTATCTTTGCATGATGACAACTACTGTAACTGGCCGACACATTAACCAAAAGTTTTTATTTTTTTTAACAAGAACACATATCCCTATTTCCTATACATCTCTGTCACGGACCAAAGTTTTCTGTTTTGTTTTATTTCATGGAAAAAATAATAAGAAAAACAAAATATTGTTGTATTCAAATAACATAAAACAACTCTAAAAAACTCAACAACAATTAAAACATATTAAATCAACCCTCCTATATTCATATTGTCAAAGAAGTTGCCATCATCAAAGAAGAAATTGAGAGGTGCAACATCATTGACAACACTCTGATCAGTTAATGGGTCAACAATCCTTGCCTCAAGATGATTGGCACCATCACTCTTAGCAACAATGGCAAGATCATTATTTTCCTCTTTGTTCACCCTTGCTGCCACTTTACTTCTTAGTTGTTCCAAAGACTTGACAAATTGCCCAAGCTCATCTAACCCCATATTATCAACACGCTGCTGTTCCCACCAGTCGTGGTCATTCGTTTCGTTTCGATGTTTAATCTCCTTGGCAATCTTTTCTTCCTCTTCAAATTGATCTTGTAACCTGTCGATCTCATGTTTAATCGTGTCAAACATTTCGTTGTTGGTCGAAAACTCCGAAGGCTCATTGTTTCCAGAGAAAAAACGATCAAGAAGAGTTTTAACACTAGGATGACCATAACTAAAAGGTCTATTATTTGGAGACATTATGATAATGGCAACTTGAGCACCACATAATAAAGAAAGTTCACTAGCTTTGTTGAAAATCCCTTTCTTTCGCTTGGAGAAGGCGACTTCAAGACTGTTTTTATTCTCTAGTTTCTTGATTTCAATTCTTTGACGACCTTTGGTCTTCTTTCCCGTGTTTGATGCCTCCATTGATGGTTTTGGTGAATTGCTTATGTGATTAATTTATGTGTTTATATATGTATATAACATCTTATTAAATATAGACTAAGCAGAGAGGCAATTAATGTTAGTATCTCTTAATGATCTCAAAGTCCTAATTCCCTTGCTAAAAATTTTCAGGAATATTTACTTGTCTAATTAGTATTATTATTAGAATTAATATAAAAATAATGTATAATATACAACCTCACCACGCGTTATACATTAGATTACCATCGGGAAAATCAAGACCCTATTATCACTACACAGAATGGTACAACTCTAAACAATGGAATAGCAAGTAATTAAGGTGCCAAATTTGCAAATTCATTAAACAGAGATCCAACTAAAAATACATAATTTATGCTTCATAGTAAAGATAAACTTCCTTCATGAAAATAAAAATATTAAACACAAGTCAAATAATTTTTCGGAGATAGAATTGGAATAGTTGTTTCCTTAGTGAAATTAGATTTATATTTTGATTTATTGTTCTCTTGACTTAGAAATCTTAAATCAATCTATCCGTACCAATTAATGGGTTAGTTAATGTAATTAATTATCGAAACGCCACCAACGAGATTACTATCCCCATAGCATAGGCCCCTTTTGCCCAAACAAAGGCACAACACAGTACAGCCTGGGAAAACCACTCTCTAGGCTCATTCATGAATCTAACTTAACCAACCTAAATTCCGCAAATCAACTAGCCTATTCCTTGAAATCCGTTTATCAATCTCTCTCATAGGTCTTATCACGTGTAATATGAACCACATAGAAAAATGTGGAAAATTTCTCAATTATAGGCTACCATGAATATGGGTGGTTTTTCCTTTTTTTATATTATCTTATTCCTATTTTTTTAAAACATATTTATTTTCTTATTCTGAAATCTTATTTTATTTTATTTAATTATTTTAAACTCTCTAAGTTTGTTAATTTAACTAATACCAAAAAAGAAAAAGTTTAGAAATTGATAAAAAACATCCATCTACCTACATTATCAGATTTCAGCCACCACCACCAACAGGTGGTTGGAATCTGATATAATGGTACACTACCAACTAGATCTGATTAGTAGTAGTCGATTTAGCCTTTTCCGGTCAGATTCACCATGAATCTAGCAAAGAAAAAGTCAAATCTAAGGCTTAAGATCTTGCTATTGATGGTCAGATCTCTAGCCGTAGTTAGTCGTCAACGATGACTATATCTTTAGCCGCCATTGACGACCAAACACGGCCAGATTAGGCCGTCAACGGCCAGAAACTAGTCGTAGATTTGATTTTTCTGGCCAGATCCGGCTAGAAATGTTATATCAACACTAACCGGTCAGATCCAGCTGGTTGCGCCAATAGATGACTCCGACCATCCTCCGATGGTGGTAGCGACTACTGGTATTTAATGGATGAGTGAGGTGTTTTTGTTAATTTTTAATGTTTTTATTACATGGGTGTTCAGTAAATTAATAAACCTAAGAGATATTTTTTGTTATTTTCAAATCTTACCTGTAATAATCACCCAACTCTACTTTTTCAAAATCTATAAATTCTATCCAAAATAATAAAACAAATAGACCATTTTTTTTAATCAACCTGATAAACATATAATCCAATAAGTATCTTGATGAGCTTAATATGATCATTTCAGGATTGCCTAGTACACTTTATTATTAAATAATATTTGTTGATGATAAGTGTGAATTTGAGCCGTAATAGGTTTTAGAGTTTATTGGGCATTTATAGGAGGGCCAAGTTAGGTCCTCTTTCCAAAATATGATCTTACGTTGAGTCTCATTTGAAAGACATCATTTGGTGCAATTTTTGGAAAGAAAGACCAGTCACCGTAATTCCAGAGTTTAAAGATATGACCAATTGGGTATTCTATAAACCTTGATTACTAATTCATATTAGTTGATTGATTGATTGTTGTTTGAATTAATTTGTAAAATTTCTATCAATAAATAGATCTCAATTCGTAACACGTACGTGTTTACATGTAAAGGTAAGGGTATGACATTATATTAAGCTTGCAAACATGTGCATCCAATCCAAGCATCATAAAGGAAGACTGAAATTAATCAGCCACAACACGCACAAATAAAATTTTTGTTGAGGGAACACATGGGTCGCCAATTATTCGCTTGGAACTCTTGGGTATATTACTCAAGAGATTTTAAATTCAAATCTCTACGACACTAATAGGAAGAGTTATTAAAATTTACTTGGCTTTTAACTTTACGGTTTTGAAAGACTAATTGAGGTGACTTTGGACACCTCCTAATCCCGAAAAAGAAAAAACACATGGGTCACCATTTGATCTCTTCAACGTAGTTGACCTGTGACAGTAAACGTGTGGATCTGGTGTTCTCTGATGCACTTACAGATGGCCCATGGGTCCATGTTGATTCCTTTTTTCCAACTTTGAGTCAAGCATTATTCAAAGTGCAATGAACTGCTTTTTCCAAGCTCAATTTTGATTAGAAAATTGGGGGAAAAAGGGCCTGTTTAAGGGAATTAATAAATAATCTATGCACTTTCTCCTGAAACTCTTTAATTAGCTCTCTGTTAGATGAACTTCTAGATTATCTTAATCATTAATGTAAGCTAAGCTGGTTTTTACCATTAATATTTCAATAATATGAGCCCTAATCATGATGATTCTGCACAACAAGTCTGAAATAATAAACAAACCACGTATGTTCTCATAAAGCTCTCACCTAATCATCTCGGAGAAGTATAATCTCTATAACTTTTTTATTTATTCTGATCTAAAACTCGAATTGAATTCTGGTCGACAAAAGTTAACTCAAAACATGTATGAATAATCTTTACTAACCACAATAGTTTGAATTTAAAAATGAAGCTGAGTGGAGAGATGACTTAGAATAACCAAATTAGTCATTGCATTAGTCAATCATCCAACATAAGTATTTCTCTTAACCCTTGGATGTGGCCATATGACAATGCCTTAGATTACTCAGAGGTTTTGTATTTGAGTCTCACAAAGTGGTAATTAACCACATTTGTGATTTACCTATCCATTGAGTTTGTAGATATTAATACCCGAGGTTAATCGTTGACTACCTGACCTATCAACTTGTAGGGTGTTTAATGGATTCAAGAATTAGTCAAAGGGTGTAAGCTGCCTGGACAACCCGGTCACAAAGAAGATAAATCTCTTCAACTCAAATTTGAATTCTAGCCAAAAAAGTGAACTCAAAACATGTATGAATTAATATTTTAACTAGAAGAGGTCCGAATCTTAAATCAAATCAGGTATTCATGGAAGAAGCTTGCTAGATTATCTAATTAAGTATGAAATGACCTTAAAATAACATCAAAGTTAGTCTTTAGAGTGATAAAAGAGGATCCTATCCAAATGGCTCATTGCATCAGTTTCGAAGATTAAGTATTATTCAGCCGAAAGTTAACCAAGCTTAGATGTCAATAATGGAATTAAAGAGGATGACAAAGGAGATATATACAATCAATAATGTACAGAAAAGCAAGAACCTTCTTGATGAATCAATAACCTAACTCTCCTCTGAAAACGTGCTTAAAGTCTAACCTACCGTTAATCAATACCTACAAAAGATTTGTCAAACTCCATAATCGAATTGCTTTTGCTTTGCTTGATAAATTCAAAACCAAACCCAGAGGGCCATTCTTAATCAACCTTCTTTAATTAATAGTAAGAATAAGACAGCCATAATTTCAAGTGAACTGTATCAAACCCCACCTAGCTCAACCTTTTTTCCTTTATCCCACTCTATTCCTTCTTTTTTATTTAGATTTATTTCTCTGCACTGTCATACATGGGACCTCATTGTCTCCAGTAGTGTTCTTTTGGTTTTCACCACTGCTACTGTAACTTTTCACTCATAATAACTCGTTCCTTAAAAGTGGGGTAACTACCTCAATTGGTTGACAAAAAGACCTCAAGCTGTAAACAATGCTGGATCCTTATCTAATAGTTTAAACTTTTATGTTTAGTATTAACTTAACATTATATCAAAGCTAGATTTCAAGTTTAAATTCTATATTTTATGTGAAAGGTTTATTCCGCTTACTATCAGGTAGGTTAGAAATCTTTTTTTTTTTTTTTTTTTGTAATGGAGTTGTCAAGTCAGTTTACGCATACCTAAACTAATTTTCGAATCCATTGAAACCCTGTAAGTCCAAAGACCACCATTGAACTCCCTATAAACTCAAATAATCAAATAAGTATAATATTATTGTGTGGTGACATCAAAGTTTGAACCTAAAAGTTAAAGCTAATCCCTTGGAGTTAGAAAACTAAAATATTAACCCAGAATCTTTACTAATAACTTAAACTTTTAGGTCAAATACTAACTTAATATAATTTCAAAGTCGATGATCTCATATTCAAATCTCACAATTCGATGTTGGGATGGATAAAAAGTAAATCTACTTTCATGTGAAAGGTTATTCTGCCTCACTACATGAGTTAGGTGACACTAAAGTCAGAATGAGATAAGTCTGAGGGATTTATTGTTTGTTATGGAAAACAAGAGAGAAGAGAGGAGGGAAGAAGCTAGATGCTAGGTAGCTAAATATTGTGATAAAATTCAATTTTGAAATTCAAAGTGAGAAAAGGAGAAACGGAAGTTTGTCCATATGCAAAGAGCAAGAGTCCCCACCTTTTAGCTGTTTGTTGATGAGAAAGATTTTGCAAATGTAATACTGGAAGAAGCAAGAAGAGGGTCACATTCAAAGAAATTGATAATTGCGTTTATATTGTAATCTGTGTAAGCAATGGACCTACCCACCAGGACCAGCCTTCCCTCTTCCAAAATGGGCAATATGATGATTCTAACCCATGCCATGGCCAACTGTCTCACCCATGCGCAGTACAGTATTGGCTTTCCTTTACCTCTCTCATTGCTCAATGGGTCATCTTTTTAATATTTTCCCCAAAGTTTCTTCTTTTCATATCTCTTCTTTATCATCTAGTTTTTTTCAAATACAAAATTTTACAGTTGTAAGGGTATACAGAGGCCTACAGGAAAAACGGATATATATAATACGATTAACATTTGTAATAATATAACTTCTTTACTTAACATATGCAAATAATTAAGCACCCTTAGGTGGCCAGGTGGGGTGATAGGATTATTGAGTGTATTAGTCAAAGTCTAATTTAATTCTCCTCGGTCCCTAGCAGGATAGCCATTGAGGGTTTATCTGGTTATTAACTTTAGGGTCCCAAGATTAGTCGTCCGTAGAGCGGCTTAGACACCCTCGATCACAAAAAAAAAAAATAATAATAATAATAATAGTGAATCTTTTTTTTTTTTTTTGTATTGTCCTTTTTTCTGTTTGACTTTTTTTTTTTTTAATAAGATTGAATTTGACCTATTCTATGCTTTTTATTTGATTGAGCATTTGAGTTTTAAAGTTTGAATGAATGATAGATACTTATTTTATATGATTTTGTTTTTTAAATAGAGATATTGTATCTTTGTATAATTGAAAGAGTCGCTTATTTCTTTAAAAACCATATATATATATATATATAGAAGAGGAAGAGAGAGAGAGAGAGAGATAGAGAGAGAGAGAGAGAAGAAAAGGAAACTAGTCTTTATTGAGTATCAATTATATTTTCAATAATAAATTTTCTGCAATTTCATATATTATTGTTCAAAACTGAAATTTCAGAAGAATTATGGACAGTGTTCCGTTCCACGATTTTTTGTTGTTTTTTTTTATTTTTGTAAACTAAATCAGATTTTTGAGATATATTAAATTTAGAACAGTAAAGAATGCTATAGAATTTTATTTCACTAAAAAAAAAAAAAATACCAAATATACGAATTTTTAAATCTCTGTTTTAGTTTTTTGTAAATGGAAATTTATTTTGCTTTGAATTTTGTACTGGTGCTAATTCATATGTCTATTTTCTATTAAGAAAATGTAAATTTTCAGTACGTAAAACATTTAATATTTTGAATACAGTATGCTCAGTTCTGGAATTTTTGGCAGCATTGAAAAATAGAAACTAAAATTATTTTTAAAATGATTCTGTGAGCCAATTAACGATTTTTTTATAGCGTTAGTTGAATTGTTGGGGTATCACCTTGGCATGGGGTACATATTGCATGAATAGCTAGCATTGAAGCCTAATTACAGGCACACTAAACAATTACAGTCTTTAATTTATTGCTTGGGAACATTAATGGGTGGGGTGAAAAGAAACTAAACAAAGTAGCTGCAACATGTTTGCTTCAATTCTTCCCTTTCAAATTTTCATAATACACGTGTTGCAGAATAAGGACATTATACATATCTTAGTGTTAGGAGATCACATGTAGAAGCATTATACATTAACAATAGGTGGCAGAATGAAGAATGAATATCCTAATCACTCTTGGGTGGTATGATGATAAAAGAGTAAAATAGGATCTAAGTTTACATGGTTTTTCGAGTTCGAGTTCGAGCCTGATAGAGCTTGTGAAATTGATTCGAACTCGATCGAAATTAAATTCGAGTTCGTATAATAGTAGTGGATCCAAATTTTTGTTAGAATTGGCCAAAATAAAACTAATTACACATTATATTTTTGTTAGGGTGGGTGAAAGTCCAAATTATATATATTAGTATTTTTTTTTAATAAATTGAGGGTGGGCCAAAAGTAGGCTGATCCGCCCTTGCGTATAATCAAGTTTTAGTCGAGTTTGAAATAAGTTTCAATCGAGTTTGAAAAATAGCGTTCAATCGAATTCGAGTATTCGATCTTAATCAATTCGAGTTCGAGTTCTACTGTATAGAACTAAATGACCACTTGAACTCGGCTCTCGACTCAACTAATACCGAGTCGAGTTCGGCCGAGCTTGAGCCATTTGCAAGTGGCTTGACTCGATTTTATGCCTATCTGCAACATGTTTGCTTTCATATTCTTCCCAGTTTCAAATCATTCATAACAACACAAGTGTTGCAGAATAAAAGACATCAAATAGCTCTATTGTCAAGAGTCACATGTAGAACATTACCCAATTTACATTAGTGTTGCATAATGGGAAAGATTGCATACCTAATCACCAGCACACTTGGTAGCCTGATAGTAAAAGAGTAAAGGAGAATCTAAGTTTACATAATCTCTCAAGTTCGAATCCTTACAGCTCCTATAGGGTGACAATTAGAGCTCTTATCTAGCTCGTAGTTTTAAGATCTCGGGGGATTAATCGAGATATGTACACTACAGACACCCTGATATTAAAAAAAAAAAATTGAGATTCCTAGAGAGTAGATTTTAATGTAAATGTGTCCACACAAGCAAAGGCCAAATTGAAGTGTTCACATTCTAAATAGATACTTTCCACTCAACTATAGTAAAGTACCCCTTGAGAGGTATAATTCATTTGTAAAGAAGTGCTTTGTTTTAATAGGGTAGTCAAGCGTGTTGTTTGAATTGAATTGGTTTCTTGAACTTTTGTGTTAAAGTTCGAAGGAGGTAATGGTGCGGTGGCAGAGAGAGCATCAGAAAAGCAAGTTGGATTTGGATAGGTTAAAACGACAGAAGCGAAGCTGAGAAGCACTTTTGATGTTAACTCAAAAGATTTAGAAGCTGAACTAGCATGATTAATGTGACTGATTTTTTTTGGTGTGAGTGAGTCCATCATAAGAGTTTGCTCTAAGATTCCCCACGTGTTGCTTCTTCTTCTGATGAATGAATGAAATCATCAATCACCATGGAAACGTATCTTGCATGATGACAACTACTGTAACTGGCCGACACATTAACCAAAAGCTTCCATTTTTTTAACAAGAACATATATCCCTATTCCTATACATCTCTGTCACGGACCAAAGTTTTCTGTTTTGTTTTATTTCATGGAAAAATAATAAGAAACAAAGATTTCATATAGTTTAAGCTTTCACTGCCTCTCTGATTCTGGTTAACGATGTTAAATGGATGGAATTGAATCGAAATAAATTTGAAAAATAAAATAGGAGTGAGCGTTGGCACCACATACACAGTTACCAACTGTCACTGATCCACAATTCCGCATACCCTCTTCTCTCCTTTTAATGCTTTCATTCACTTCTCTTCTCTCTCAACTCAACCATGTCTTCTTCTTCAACCTTTCTTCTTCTCTTCTTCATTTCACTTCTCCTTCTTCTTCTTTTTCACTTTCAGCTAATGGTTGATATGTCACACCCTCAAAACTTACGTCGTCAAGTCCACTACGATGCCAAACCCTCAATTTTCCCAACTCACAAACACTAGGGTAGAGTCCTCCCTTTCCTCCTCCACCTCTCTCATCCACACTTACGACACTGTCTTCCATGGCTTCTCCGCTAGACTCACTTCTTCTGAAGCTCAACAACTCAAAACTCTCCCCCATATCATTGCTCTCATTCCTGAACAAGTTCGCCACCTTCACACTACTCGTTCTCCTCAGTTTCTGGGCTTAAAAACCTCCGACAGTGCCGGCCTGTTGAAAGAATCTGACTTTGGTTCCGACCTCGTTATCGCTGTCATTGACACCGGTATTTGGCCCGAAAGACAAAGCTTTAATGACCGAGATCTCGGTCCTGTCCCCGCCAAATGGAAAGGCCAATGTGTCACTGCTAAAGACTTCCCAAGTTCGAGTTGTAATAGAAAAGTAATCGGTGCCAGGTTTTTCTGCCAAGGCTACGAATCGACTAATGGGAAAATGAATGAAACCTCCGAGTTTCGGTCTCCCCGAGATTCGGACGGTCATGGAACCCACACAGCTTCTATAGTTGCTGGAAGGTACGTGTTTCCAGCTTCTACTTTGGGCTACGCACGTGGGCTTGCATCAGGTATGGCGCCAAAAGCTAGACTTTCTGTTTATAAAGTGTGTTGGAATGCTGGCTGTTATGATTCCGATATTTTAGCTGCTTTTGATAGTGCTGTTTCGGATGGTGTTGATGTTGTTTCGTTAAGTGTGGGCGGTGTTGTTGTTCCTTATTATTTGGATGCTATAGCTATAGGGGCTTTTGGTGCTTCTGATCACGGAGTTTTTGTTTCTGCTTCTGCTGGTAATGGTGGCCCTGGTGGGTTAACTGTTACCAATGTTGCTCCTTGGGTTACTTCTGTTGGTGCTGGTACTATTGATAGAGATTTCCCAGCTGATGTTCATTTGGGAAATGGGAAAATTGTTCCTGGAGTTAGTGTTTATGGTGGGCCGGGTTTGGGTGGCCCTGAGAAGAAGTATTCTTTAGTTTATGCAGGGAGTGAAGAGGGTGATGGCTATTCAGCTTCTTTGTGTTTAGAAGGGTCTCTGGATCCTAAATATGTTGAGGGGAAACTTGTTTTGTGTGATAGAGGGATAAATTCTAGAGCTGCTAAAGGTGAGGTTGTGAAGAAAGCTGGTGGAATTGGGATGATTTTAGCTAATGGGGTGTTTGATGGGGAAGGATTAGTTGCTGATTGTCACTTGTTACCGGCTACTGCGGTCGGTGCTTCAGGTGGTGATGAGATTAGGAAGTACATTTCAGATGCTGAGAAAGCTAAATCACCTGCAATAGCAACTATTGTCTTTAAGGGGACTCGAGTTAACGTGAAGCCAGCTCCGGTGGTGGCCTCTTTCTCAGCTAGAGGGCCTAATCCAGAGTCCCCTGAGATTTTGAAACCTGATGTGATAGCTCCTGGACTGAATATACTCGCAGCTTGGCCGGATAAAGTTGGACCATCTGGGGTTCCTTCTGATATGCGGAGAACTCAGTTCAATATACTTTCTGGAACTTCAATGGCTTGTCCACATGTTTCTGGTCTTGCTGCTCTGTTAAAGGCGGCGCACCCTGAATGGAGCCCTGCAGCAATAAGATCAGCATTGATGACAACTGCTTATACGGTTGATAATCGTGGTGACACAATGCTTGACGAGTCCACCGGCAACACTTCTACTGTGTTAGATTTTGGAGCTGGTCATGTTCACCCCCAAAAGGCTATGGATCCTGGTTTGATTTATGATATATCTTCCTATGATTATGTGAACTTCTTGTGCAATTCAAATTACTCGGTTACTAATATCAAAGTGATCACAAGGAGAAGTGCAGATTGCAAAGGGGCCAAAAGGGCTGGTCATGTTGGGAATTTGAATTACCCTTCTCTGTCTGCAGTGTTCCAACAATATGGTGAGCATAAGATGTCTACACATTTTATTAGGACTGTGACTAATGTTGGGGACCCAAATTCGGTTTACAAAGTCGTAATCAGGCCACCAAGTGGCACGCAGGTGACAGTCCAGCCGGAGAAACTTGTGTTTAGGAGGGTGGGACAGAAACTGAATTTTCTTGTTAGGGTTGAAGCCATGGCATTTAAGCTCTCTCCAGGGAGCTCTAGTGTGAAGAGTGGTCACATAATGTGGACAGATGGGAAGCATAATGTCACTAGTCCCTTAGTTGTGACAATGCAGCAACCTCTCTAGTTTTGTGTGATAGGGTTTATGGGTTTTAGGAATTTTGCCTTCCTTTTTTATAGGTTTATAAATTATCTATCTCTCTCTTTAAAAATGTATAATGAGAATGAATGTGTTATGGTGTTTTCTATATCAGAAAGCAGATGGACTGAAAAAGAAGGGGAAATATGTTGTATCTTTGTTGTAAGTTGAAGAATCAACAATGTGGGGTAAAAATCCTTGTGTGTGAAGTGAAGTAGCCAAGTATAGTGAAAAAGGTCTGTCTTTTTCAAGTTTTAATATATAAGAATATTTCTTGGTGTTTTCTTCAACTGAAACTGTTGTGTTGTTGAAAATTTCTGTCAACCAAATTAATTGTTATGTGTGTATGGTGAATGCATGTGGGGAAGGTTGATTCTAGACAAAAGTATGTGCTTACAGACCAAGACATTCATCAAGACAAAAATCATGTGGGGTAACTCCTCAATTGATTGTCCTTATATATAAGATTAATCAATATGCACATGTCTTTGCAAGAAACTGAGGACTTGGACAGCAGGTTCCAAAGCATTAAGTGTTGTGTCTAAGCCAAAAAGATAGATTAAAAGAACTGTTCTGTACCATACAACATTTGATTTTTTGGTATCGGATGCTCGGGTTAGCTTGTGCGTATTTCGATTAGTTTTCCGAGACTCTGAAGTTAACGGTCAGGTAAGCTTTCAATGACTATCTCTTATTAGTAGTTTTGAAGTCAAAACCTTTTAAGTAATACACACAATCTCTTATTAATAGTCGTGGAGATTTGAAGTCATTCGCTTTCAGAGTGGGTTCATACTACATTCAGTGCAACAACAAATGGATGACACGTGCGTTTGCGCGTTGCGAATGCTGATGCTGTTGCTGTTGCTGTTGCATTAAATATATCCTACGCGAATTCTGGGGATTTTGTGCCTAGGGATGGGACAAAATCAATGTCAATTGTTGAAGAAGATATTTCATCTGTTTGATGAAAGCAACTCAGCTGTAAATGTCACTTATGTAGCCATGACCATAACATAGTCACTGTTTTCCATTTGGTCCATGAATTATGATGTCTCCTGTTCAAATCTCTGTGAGCAAGCATCAAACAAGGATCCCAGTTCATTCAAAGGTTCAATATTATAATGTTATGGGGAACAAGCATTGGGCTGCTAAGTCCTGTAACAAAAGCCTATTAGTGCAAATAGGCCAGCTTTTTATTGTTTTCACTACTTTATGATGAGATACTCCAATCTTGTAGAAAACACAGCAATCTAGAAAGTGAATTTGCTACTTAGCTCACATGTCATAAGATCAAAGCA
Organism: Pistacia vera; assembly: GCF_008641045.1. NCBI lineage: Eukaryota > Viridiplantae > Streptophyta > Magnoliopsida > Sapindales > Anacardiaceae > Pistacia > Pistacia vera. The sequence goes on along the minus strand of NW_022196067.1, from coordinate 147,110 downwards.
GTGCTTTTTTAACTTTCCAAGATCCATTTTTCTGCAAAAGTTCTGCAGGATGGGACTTGAGGTAAATATCCATAACCTTCATGTGAAACAACAGGAGTTCGTCTTTAAATCTTTCAATATATTGTCTTTTCATGGGCCTGATAACACTTGACCAATTAAGACATTTTTCAGCCCTGGCCAAGCAGGCTTAACACAAACAAGTGAGCAGGAAATTGCTAAGCTATGAAACAACAAGAGTTTATGGTCTATTTTCCTTCAAGTTTTACTCCTAAACAAGGGAGTTTCACACCAAAATTCGAGTTCGATACCATAGTTCCCCTTCTTGACGAAGAAATGGAATCATTGAGCCAGCTTCTGCATAATTGGAATGGTGACATAAGAAATGATACAGCAAATCTGATGTTGCCTGCACCATCCTTTTCATCACTACCTGCTAATTGAACAAAGACAGAAAATGACCTAAGCCCTTGTTCTGAAATGAATCCAACTTAGAAACGAAATCTCGTCTTGTGATTATAAGAATCTCTTGGTGGTCCTCCACTTGTTTTGCTTTCACAGTGCCAAACTTCTACTTAATGCATTTACTAAATTCTGCATTTTTTCAACGTGCTTAAGTTTCTCGATGATTAAGACGTATACTATTCCAAAAATTATAGGTCTTTGCGTGTATATGCATGATTTATGTACACGGTTTTGCTTTCAAATCATTTAAACAGAGATGAGCCAACGAAGTTCAAACTTTAAACATTATTATGGCGAAATTTATATCTGAACGTCTTGACTAAAAAGTTATTATGTAATGAGGTTGGATTATGTTACGCTGTTCTATCACATTGAATTTTAATTTATTTTTTTATATAAATTTTACTGTTATGGTGAATAAAGGAAGAAACTTACGTGCAGAAATGTTATCACAAAAAGGATGTTAATAGTGTAGTGAATAGGGTGTGCAAAATTAGATATCCGATCTGATTTTGTATTTTTCTAATCCGACCCGAAAAATTGGATCATGATAGAATCTTTTTTGAATGGATCCAGATTTCATCTGATCCGGTTATCCGAATTTGCATGGAAAATATCAATTTTGCATTATTCTTTAGTAACTTGTAACCCTGCCACATCAACATTACATTTTGATCCCCAACGTTGTCATCGAGTATTCAGCAGTCCACATACTTTACCACTTTTTCCTAGAACCCTGAAATAACATCTTAAAACTTGTAGTTATGGACAAAACCGGATCAGATCTGAAAATCCAGATATTCCAAAATTAATATATGAATCTGATCTGAATTTTTGAATATCTGATTGGATTGGATCAGATTTTGGATATCAGATTTTTTTACACACCCCTAGTAGTGAGAGCTTGAGTGGAGTTCAACATGGACGTAGAGTTTTTATTTATTTATTTATTTTTATTTCATTAGAGGGTTTCGAAGTTCATTAAATACTTTACAAGTTCAATCGTCAAGTAAGTCACAAATATGATTAGTAATCACATTATAGGACTTAAATACAAGACTTCTAGAAAATCCACCTAGATAATTGAAGTCTTACTGTCCGGTCATAAGGCTAATGGTTTCCGAACCAGAGTAAATATCTCTTATCTTGTTTCTTTTATCATTCGATTATGCGTGAATCTTATGTTGGTTGAGAGGGTATTCTCCCAATAAAAGACAACAATTAAATTTAAAACCATGAAAATTAATTTGAATATACATATGTGAAATATAATATATAAAGTAGCTAGCTAGTAGACAACTTGCAAAGGTGGGTTGGGTTAATATATATTATACTAATCAAAGTGATTAATTGAGTTGAATTTGTAAATATATATAATAAAATTTATAGTGGGAGACTGTCGGGAAAATAGGATAAACATACAACCTAATACCTTCCTTTTCGGAGGCTAAACCAGAATTGAAAAATATATTTTTCGTAAAACTACTGCAAAACCTTAAACCAACCCACTGGTTTTAATGAGATTATTATTATTATTATCATGGGTAATACTATACTTATAATCCAATCTCATAAATTTTCTCTTATAATTTCGATATAATAGGTCGTGATTAATCAATTATAATGGGTTTTGTTTGCTCAATAATAAGTCGTATTTACCTAATTGTAAGTTGATCAATTGTGAACTGTCACATCGAAATTGTAAGTGAAAATTTATAAAATTAGATTATGAGTAAATTTTTGTTGTTGGCTAAAAAGCTAACTTAGGAGAGAAAATAACCCAACTCTTATGTATCCATCATAACAACTCGTGAACTTGGTCATATGTCAGCAAAAACAAAATTTTAACAATTTTGAGAGACAGTAGAAGGTCCACATTGAAATTGCATGTGATTGAATTATTAATGAAGAGATCACAGCCGTACAATTAGTTGAGTTGAATGTTAATATATATTATACTAATCAAAGTGATTAATTACTTGAGTTGAATGTGTAAATATATATAATAAAATTTATAATGGGAGACTTTCGGAAAAATAGGATAAACATACAACCTAGTACCTTTCCTTGTCGGAGGCTAAACCAGAATTGAAAAATATATTTTTCATAAAACTACTGCAAAACCTTAAACCAACCCACTGGTTTTGTTGAGATTATTATTATTATTATTAACAATACTATATTTGCAATCTAATCTCATAAATTTTTTCTCATAATTCTGATATAATAACTCATAATTAATCATTTATAATGAGTTTTGTTTGCTCAATAATAAGTCTTGTCGGTCTAATTGTAAGTTGATTAATTGTGAATTATCATATAAAGACTGTGAATAGAAGTTTATAAGATTTGATTATGAGTCGATCTTTATTGTATTATTATTATATGCTGAAAAGCTAACTTTGGAGAGAAAATAACCCAGCTCTATGTATCCATCATAACAACTCTTGAACCTGGTCATATGTCACAAAACAAATTTTAACAATTTTGAGGGACGGTAGAAGGTCCACATTGAAATTGCATGTGATTGAATTATTAATGAAGAGATCACAGCCGTACAATCTGTCAAAACTATCAAACCATTGGTCAATCTATTTTAATCTAACACTCCATCTTGTCAATTTGATGTACTATTTAAATAATTTGGTGCATAGGATTTATCACAATATTATCGTTAAGTCTTGTTTTTTGTCAAGCTGTGAAAGCGTGTACACCACGAGCTCTAATCTCTTTCCGTCTTTCAATAGTATAACATTCCAAGTTGGTTAATTAGATAATTAGCATAAAACCACGTAATGTACAAGATTTAATTATAATTAAATCATCAATTTGTTTGGTGGGTGAACTTAATTTTAGCAATAACAATAATATAATTAGCACTTGTATTTGATATTTTTAAGAAAATATAATTTTCTTATTGATACGAAATCTTTTGACCAAATGTTCTATTTCAATAAAAAAAAAAAAATGTCTCACATCACAGTTATTCAGAAGAACAGAATAGTTCAACACTTACTTTCCACAGTAAAATGCCGCAAAGGTTACGCGGTAAATAAGTTTGACAAGGACTTTATACCAAATGTTTTGGGGATAGAAACATTGAACAATTTGACCATTTAATTAGGGTCAAAATTGTAGAATTTGTAGCGTACCAAATCTAGAAAAAGGGAAAGTCCAAGAGCAAAAGTTAGACCATGCATTGACATTACAACAGGAATTTGGTAAGCCTCTTTCCAAAGTAAAAACTCAATTTGATTTAAGTAATTTAGAGTAAAATTATTTAGGGTCAACAAGAATAATTAAATTAATAGATTAAATTTCATGTATAATAGATAGTTAATTAATAAACATTAACCTTAAGTTAGATGCATGCATCAAAGAAAATAATAAAATTTATTACAATTATTTGAATCCCACATGAATGAAAAATTTGAGCTTGAGATATCTAATTTAGTAGATGTTCCAAGATGGAATTCAATGATTCTCAGTTTAGGTATTAAAAATAATGTTGCCAATTTAGAAATTAATTATCGTTACTAATAATAATTTAAAATCGTATCCTTGTTTATTGGTGTTGATTAACGTCAAATGTTTCAAAAGAAACATTTTTTATATTATAACGTAAAAAATTTAACTGAAATTTTGTTTTATAATAATAAATCGGCCATACTAATACCGTTTTGATATCATGTTTTCAAAACCTATAACTTAACCCATGTTCTTTCCTTAGAGCTTATCATAGCCAGCTTATTGGTTTTTAATAACGGTGTGCGTGGAGGACTACCTCCCCTCAGCTATTAACCCCTTCAACAAGGTTTTAGTCATACTAGCAACCCGTTTTGGTTAGTCTCATACTCGATTGTTTTCTAAAATGCAACCAATTCTATTCGTCTTTCTTAGATGATGTTCAAAGGTTTATAGGTGATGCGCATGAGATAAGAGAAGGGCTTTGACCATAAAAAAAACCCTAAAAGTTAAGCGTGTGTAAATCAGCTATTATAGTTTCTTATATACATAGCCTTTGGCAAGGTAGGCCAAGTCCTATTAACATTTTTAGTGTATATTTACATTAAAAAATAATATCTAGTAGAATCTATTACACTGGATGATTCTAGTAGAATCCATTACTCTTGATGATTCCATAGCCTCATAAACAGTAATTAATTAAGATAATGACTCAATCGATGAAAGAAAGAACGAGGTGCCCTTCTAGATTAATTACATGTTTGAGGCACGGGCAGGTGACGTGTCAATGTCAATGCAATGAAATACTGAAAGTTGGCCAAAATTAATTAAACAAAACAAATTAAAGTGTTAATCATCTTTATTCAATCAATCAAATCAATCAAATACAGAATTTGTACACAAAATTATTTGTCCTCACCACCTTCGTGGGTCCATTAATTTCTTTGCTTTTGTCGTCTTCAAAATCAGCCTTCTCTCTCTCCCTCTTTTAGTTTAATTATATTTAATTTACACATTAGATTCCAGTGCATGCACCTCTTCTCTTCTCCCTTCATCTTCACCTAACTGGCTAACTTTCCTTTTTTTATTATCACCATTTCTTTAATTTTATGCAACATTTTTATTTGAACTAAAGTGTACCAAATCAACTTACGCCCACCAATCCCCTATTTAAGTCACGAATATTCAAATAGAAAATTGAAAATTGAACCTAAGATCATTTTATTTATACTATTCTCGATTCGCTCTAATTATATAGATTATTCACAAACAAGTGTATCGAGTCTACTTTCCATCTAAACTTTCTCTTCATTCTCATCTTAATTATATTGTATAGTTATCATTTTCTATTCATATATGTATGTATAAAACGAGACATTAAATTCTAGATTATTAGTATTTTTTTTTTATTATTAAGTAAAACTATGACATTCTTAGTAATATGACTGGTGCACTAGTGTTGTATTTTTCCCGATTCCCTTGTGCAAGAGAATTGTCCTCTTAGTGTTTTACCGCCAATATTAGACTTATACTAAACTATCTCACAATGTTCTGAATCCAGCTCATGTATCGTTTTATCGAATGAACGATCCAACTTTTAGAACACACTAGAGTCTTAGGTGGCAAAGAGTTGACAACGTCATGCCAAACCTTCGTGTCAATGTGAGTGTTTTAGGTAAAATTAACCTATTATTATTTATTCCTTGAGTAATTTTATTCCGTTGAATAACGATGACTCTTCCATTCGACATTATCAAATCACAAGGGCTTACTTTGGTTGTGGCCTAACGATAGGTTTTACAGTCAAACTTTCTTCTATCTTTGCACTCAAGAACCAATCTGTATACGACACGATTAATTACGACGATTCAATAGTATTGTTAAATAATTATAGGAATAATTATTCCACGAAAATGAATGCCTCTTATTACTATAGATGATGACCCACCAAATCCCATTTACAGATTTTATTAAATTTGAAGCTAACTTTACATAAAGTCAAAAATTGAAGGAAAAAGAAGTTATATTTAATTATCTTCTACACAATTTCCACATTTTAAATGCAAATTAAGTTACAATAATTGAGAGCTAAAATTAAATTAGATTAATTTAGAGTAGTTGACAAATTAACAGAAAATGTTTGAATACAAAAAGCAATTTAGGGCATACAAAATTGCTTGTGAATTCAAGAAAAGTTAGGTGATTCAACACATCTTCCTTTTTTTGGAGTCAAATCAGGTGAAACCACTTTCAATTAGGTGGCCATAAGTGAACCCTATTTTATTTCATTCTCTCTTCATCTAACACATTGTATTGTATTATTTCGTATACGAGTAGAAAAATACTTACTTTTATAATATTTATATAGACTTAGTTTATCGATGTTAGAAGTTGTATTTGTCTCACATTGCCAAATTGATGAGCTGCTAATATAGTATATATATGTGGTTAGACTTCCTCTCAAGCTTGGGTATCAGAGTCACGTTTGTTTGAGGTGATGATGGGTTTGAACCTTGAACGTGAGGGAGGGTTAGAAGTTGTATTCGTTTGTTTGTTTGAGGCAATGATGGGTTTGATCTCTGACCATGAGGGAGTGTTAGAAGTTATATATGTCCTACGATGATGGGTTTGAACCTTGAGTATGAGGTTGTGTTAGAAGTTATATTTGTTTTACATCGCCAATCGAATAACAATATGTGTTACAATATATAAATACTCAATTCATCAACATAGATGAACTTACCTATCCATGAGTGGAGGCTGGTGACCCCAATCAAAATTTTTTTTTGATGATTTGAATTGGTTTTATACTTTGACCATTAGGGGTGTCCAAAAAAATGCAAAAACTAAACTGAACTAGTAACCAAACCGATTCGGTTTCGGTTCAAGGAAATACATAAATTGGAAATTCGATTTGGTTACTGGTTTAAAGAAATTTTAAAACCACTTAACCGTAACTGATTTATAAAACCGGTTAACTGTAACCGATTTATAAAACCAGTTTTCACTTTAAAATTAAAAAACCTTAAATCCCCAAATTATTTTCTCTTTACTCTTCGCCCTTTATGCATTTCTCCTTTTTTTTTTTTTTTTTTCTCACACAAACAAATACATTTCTTCTCTGTCCTCACCGATGTTCACTTTTCTCATCCCTCTCAAAATAAAAAATAAGTTAAATCATGAAAAAATCAAAATAAAAAAATAAGTTAAAGGGAAAACCAATTCAAAATCGGTTAATCAATTTTCACTAGCCGAAAAACTGGTTTTTCCCTTAACCAGTTCGGTTTCTGTTCAGGAAAATTCTAAAACTGAAAAACCTGTTTGATTTAGAAAATCGGTTAATTGGTTTGGTCAACCGGTTATGAACACCCCTACTGACCATCATATATCTATCAATAAGACTATATTGACCGACTGAAATATCGATTGACATATCCTGACTGACGTGTCAGTCTACGTGGCATATGCCACACGTCAGATTCACGCCCAAAAGCTTAAAAAAAAAACTGATACATCAGTCAGGATATGTCAATCGGTATTTCAGTCGGTCAATGTAGTCTTATTGTATATTTATATCAATATTTCTAGATTTCATCTGCTCATACTTTTTTTTATTTATATTATTTTAATTTATCCCCTTTAAAATTAATTCTTGGATTCGTCCCTGTTCATATATATGGTAGAAAAATCTGAAACAATAAAAGGTAATCTCCTGTTAAGGTAAATTAGGATGAGATATATAAATGCAAATTAATAATCAGTAATCTTGTTTAAGTGAGCAATTAATTAAAGAGGCATCTGCTAATAATCAAAACAAATATTATGGTGAAAACTCTTCCAAATGTAATCCATGCTGAGACCTAATTTAGTAATTTTAGTAGTGAATAAATTAACTACCATACAAAGAAACTTCCCTCATATGCCCAGATTTATCAAATAATTCACCATGTATAATCCCCATTTTACCCTCTCTTTTTCCACAAATTCACCTCCCCTTATAGAGATAAATAGTCAGTTACATCCTTTGAAATTTCCTTTGTGGGAGATGTAAATGAAACAAATTTATTATTAATGACCGATATATGATTAAAGTTCACCGACGTTTAAGTTTCGTGACCTTTAATGTATCGGAAGGAAATAAATTTATCAGAATTTTCTCTAATAGGAGTGAGTGGACGTGAAGAGCTTAATTTATGAATTAGATATTTGACGTATCAGAAGGAAGGAAATGCACCAGAATTTTCTTTAATTGTAGGAGCGGACAAGAAGAGCCAAACTTATGAATTAGACATTTGCAGCATGTGAGTTTGAAGAAGCATCTTTAACAAAGAATCGGAGATTGTACTCAGTCTCTCGGAAAGATATCGACGAACCAAAGTTATAGATTATACATTTGTAATGTCTAAATTGTGAGCATGATAAAAACGTCTTAAATGAGTAGAGACTAAATTATACTTCAGTCTCTCAGAAGGTTATCGACGACGGTGAGAATCCGATCGATGCTTTTAAAGATAATGATATTATCAATTTTATTTCTAAAAGGGTTTAGAATTTAATAATTCAAATTGTTAGAAACTTCTTATTTTGCCACTATTTTATGAATATACTATTTCACTTTTGTCCTAAAACAATTCTGCAATTCCGACCTTCAAATGAGGCCAAAATTGTAAATTTATCTGTCTTCCCCAAATATAAAAGCTTTACTACTCCTACCACCAACCCATAAACCCCCATTTTACTCAAAACAAATACTCTCTGAAGAAATCTCATTTCAGCACTTTTACTTTCAATCTTTTCATTTAAACCCTTTGAGATAAGCAGACGGAACCATGTGTGGCGGTGCTATCATTTCAGGTTTCATCCCGCCGACTACCAACGTTCGGTCACGGCGGCTGACGGCTGAGTATCTTTGGCCGGAGCTGAAGCGATCAGGAAATAAGAAGTACTCAAAGCCGCTTGTTGACGATGACTTCGAGGCTGACTTTCAAGGCTTCAAAGACGAGGAAGAAGAGTCTGAGGTCGATGAAGATGATGACGTGGACGTAGATATGGACTTGTTGGCTGATGTTAAACCTTTCACTTTCTCAGCTCATCCTCCTGTTCCTCCTCCAAAATCTCGTGGTGAGCTTTGCTGGTCATCCTCAAAACAATTTTTTGTTTTCTGAATTATTGTGTTTATTTATGTTTAATGGAGATACAGTACCCTTTTGAAGAGGTAACTTTTAACAGCTTAACCGTGTGATTGTTGAGATGGGTTTGTTTGTAAATTTTCATATATATTTTTTTTTTCTGGAAAGATAACTTTTTTATTATATTTTATTTTGATTTTACATTCTTATATTGTTTTGGTTGAAGCTTAATGCTTTGATCTTAAGAGATTTAGTGGTTGTTCAAATTTTTGAATAAAATTATTATCTTTTGGAGAAAACTTACGGATTTGGAGTGAAAAGTTTATTATTATCTGTTTGGTTTTTGATTTGGGTTTGTGGATCACTTCATTGAAATGATTTTTTTTTTTTTTTTTTAAATAACATTTTCTATTCTGGGTTTTCTGTTTGTGGGGCTGAAGTTAATATTTGAGGTGCTTTGTTTTTTCTTTTTTTGTGTTTTAAAGATTAGATCTTTCACCAGTTGTGCTTGATTGGTCAAAACATGATGAATAAATATAAACTTAAGGCTTGCTTCTTTGATTTCATATTAGGATTTTTATTTGTGGAACCGGTTCTTACTGAAAGTTCAAAATTTTTAATTTATCAGATTTTTTTATTTTTTTATTTTTTTTCATTTCTGTTGTAAAAAAACATTTTTTAAGTTTCCTTTGTTTCCTGATAAACGATTGACATATTTATCTCTTAGGGATCTAAGGAAATAAAGTTACCACTAAATTGATCTTTTTATATTATCATGTAGCATGAATTTTGCTGATTAGTGCTGTTTGGTACTTGTTTTATGGTGTCTTGGAATAGATCTATTGATTAATTCTGTTTGATTGCTGAATATTGGACACTTTTTTCACCCGCTTGTTTGTGAAAGATGGAATTTTTATTTTGTTGAATTGGTATGTATCTCTTGGAAGCTTCTTGATATCGACTGTAAGATCAGTTCATGGTGAAATTCCTTTGTGTGGAAGATAATTTTATTGGTGAATTTGGTAAAAATGGCTTCATATTATTTCATTTAATGGCTGCTGATTTACTGTTGGTGTTTTTCCCCGACAGCTGGTGTTGTACGTTTTAGCTGTTAAAATTATTCAATAAAAATGAGAGATCATCAGATTTTCTTTTAAATTACATGACTATGAATGTCTGCCTATTTGATCTCTGTCTTGCTCCTTTAAAAACAGCAATTACTTTTGAAAGATTTAATATCATGCCCATGAATGATGCCTTTATTTATTGTTTAGCTTGTGTAAGAGAGTTCTTTTATGTTTCTTGTTGAAGGATCTGCAGCTGTAAAATCAGCGGAGTTGAATAAGCCAACCAAAAGATCTGCAGAAAGAAAGAGAAAGAATCAGTACCGTGGAATCCGGCAACGCCCATGGGGTAAATGGGCTGCTGAGATCCGTGATCCCAGGAAAGGGGTTCGTGTCTGGCTGGGAACTTTCAACACTGCTGAAGAAGCTGCCAGAGCTTATGATGCTGAGGCACGGAGGATTCGTGGAAAGAAAGCTAAGGTGAACTTTCCTGATGAAACTCCCCGTGCTTCTCCAAAGCGTTCAGCTAAGAGTAACTCTCTGAAATCAGTTCCCAAGGAGAACCTAAGTCATGTTCAGTCAAATTTGAATCAGAATTTCAATTACTTGAACAACCCAGATCAGGACTACTACAACTCTGTGGGTTTTGTGGAGGAGAAGCCACCAGTCAGTCAGTATGGTTTTGTGGATCCGATTCCAGCAAATGAAGACCTTGGTTTCGGGTCCTTTGCACCAGCAACTGATAATACCAATGTTTACTTCAGTTCTGACCAAGGAAGTAACTCCTTTGATTGTTCTGACTTTGGCTGGGGAGAGCAGGGAGCAAAAACTCCTGAAATCTCATCTGTTTTGGCAGGCACACCTGAAGTTGATGAATCTCAGTTTGTTGAGGAGGTTGCTAATCCAACGAAGAAGCTGAAGTCAAACTCTGAGAATGTGGTACCTGTTGAAGATAATAATGCTAAGTCACTTTCAGACGAGCTCTTGGCTTTTGACAATCAGATGAAGTACTTTCAGATGCCGTATCTTGATGGAAGCTGGGATGCTTCACTTGATGCCTTCCTGAATGGTGATAATGCTCAGTATGGTGGAAACCAAGTGAACCTTTGGACCTTTGATGACATCCCCAGCATGTCTGGGGGAGTTTACTGAGCAAACTTTCCCTTGCTTGCTAGTTTTGTAAATAAAGCTACATGTTAGTGAGTTTAATCTTTTTGTTAGCTTCTTAGTGTTTATGCTTTATACTCTCTGAAATTCACATTTTCCCCCTTTAATGTTTTTTGCTTTCTCATTCAACAGCTTGCAGGAATGGTTGTCAACTTTGATGAAGATGCAGTACAAACTGATGAACATGCTTAAGCCATATTTGGAGAGTGTTTCTCAGGAGCTTTTAGTATAATGGCAGTATATAGGTATTTAGGTTCCTTTCAACATTTTGAGACATTGAAACTGTGAGATTTTAAAATTTGGTGACTGTATGAATGGTTATGTGTGATTTGTGATGAAATACTGAAACCAGATGAATTTCAACTTTGCTCTATTTTTTTGTTTGTCATGGTTATTTTTTAACCATAGGAATATTAACTTCTGGATTAATTTATTTTCTCACAATTGTATATTATCATCTTTATCTTACTTTAGGTGGCCTTCAGGTGATGGAAGTTTGATCTTATTTAGGCATTTATCTGATACCATATTGGGGTTGAATGCCATGAATATTTCGATCTCAAAGGATTTGTCTTATTCCCAAGTTTTTAATTACAAAGCAATGCTTTCGGCTTTCTGCTACATCTTCCATGGATGGCTTTGAAAGGTGGAATACTTTATATTATATTTCCAGCTAAATGTGTTGCACGTAATTTTTTAAACCCCCTTGCACATGAAGACGTATGCTTCACAATAATGATTAGAAAAAAAAAAAAAAAAAGGGACCATGGGAGGTGTGCCAAAATGTCGTAATAATCGGCCTCACAAGTCACAACATGCGAACACTTGGGTTGGAGTTGCAAGGTGGCAATAGTTTGACACAGTTGTGGGTATGGATACGTCCCAGTTTATGTTTTGGACCTTTTGGTAAGATGAGGAGATGAGTCAGCCTAGGAAGAAGAGCCCTAGCATGGCTGCCTTTTACACCAATGCAATACTAAATTGAGATGAGAAGGGACAAACAGGGGTGACTGTGCCTGTGCATAAAGGGTCCCCCGTGATTTGTCAAGCGTAGGGGCCGGGCCTGGCCTGAGGCTGCAAAGGAGCCAGGGCTGCCCAGAGTCCTCTTGTCCACGGGTGACCACTACCCAGTCCCCCCCACCCCCCCACCCCCCCCAAAAAAAACCATATGATTATATCACATGTATTTCTGGACAAGCTTCTGACCTTTGCCTAAGAAAGGGAACCTCCAAGGCCTCCCAGGTTGTGCTTCCCAATAACTCTCCATTTATGAATTATATCATCACAGCAAGGTTGCAGTACAATTATTAGATGATTATGTGTGTATCCCTGGGTAGAATTTATACTGAGTTGAAAGAGAATGCAAACCTTATAAACGGATTCAGACTTAGTTTATCACGGATTTGTTTTAAGTTTGTAATGTAAGAATCAAATTTTGAGAACTTTAGCTTGCAACACTAAATGGAATATGATATACTTTTAGAAGGCATTCCTTCTGTAGAAAGTTAGGAACATAGAAAGGCATTCAAATTATTTATAGCTTTAAGAAAGGAATTAGAGAAGGCTAAAGTTAAAAGTAAACATCAGATTCCTCCTTCCCTATGAAGTTCCCTTAATTCAGTTTAAAAAATACCAGAACATTTCTATTATTATGGCTAATCTCCAAAATGAAGACTCTCCATGGATGTTCCAAAACAAAGTTCAGATAGATTTTGTTTCCTGGAACTTTATCATGCTTGTTCTTGCAAGAGCTGCAGTTTCTTTGTGTCAATTTTCCTTCTGTTTATAGTCATTATTGTGGGGGTGGCTACATTATGTGTTATCTTCGTTATAAAACCTCAAAAGCCCATATTCTCTCTTGAATCTTTAAAAGTAGTTTCATTTGATCTCAAAACCTCTTCCAATTCAACCCTCTTTGTCTCATCTGTTGCCATTTTAATCCTAAATGCTCAAAATCCTAACAAGCTTGGCATCAAGTACAGCCCTTCATGGCTCCATCTTTACTTTGAAGGTCTTCCTGTAGGACTAATAGGAGTACCAGGATTCAATCAACCAGCTCATAGTAACAATACCGATGTGGTAATGGGAGCTTTGATCCATTGCTTGAACATTACCGATATAATTTCTGGCAGATTATCGCAAGATAAGTCAACGAATAATGTCCTTCCGATGAGATTATTAGGCGATATTAGTGTACAGCTGCAGTTGTTTCATTTAACCATGCCAAAGATCAAGGTTGCTTTATATTTCATTAACTTTTTATTTGCCATTGAGATACTTCTGACTCTGCTAACACATTGTTAACAATTGTAGGTTTCCCTGGACTGCGACATAAATCTCGACTATAGCAAGATTTCATTCGTAAACGAAATTAACACCATTAGATTAGCTCAAAATTATACCGTAAGTGTTGATTGTGATCATCTTCTCTGTTTTGTTCTCTTTCGCGCGTTCATTAATTCTGAAATTAACTTCTTGACATGATCATGGTATAATTCTGAAACTTTGCAGGCTTCATTTCCTGCTGATTCCAATTCTTTCTTCAACAAATGTGACATGGCTATCTACATATGAGGAAATTTTCTTTCAAGTATGAGAATATTACAGAAGAAATGAATGAGCAACTTTAGAGGCAAAGTAAATTAATTGCCTAAACTTTGGTCTAACCATTCATGTGCTGTGCCTTTCACAATTATGTCAGCTTTGGTTAATTTGTCGCTATCAATGGATTGATTTAACACCAAAAAATTGAATGCAATTTCATTTGCCTTTTTTGACCTACCAGATTGTGTCATTCTCATCCACAAAATTTAAAATCAACAATGCTCTCACCTCTCCTCCTCTCTACTTTTACAGCATATGAGAAAGCAAAAGTCATGAATGAGGACAAAGGCACTGGTCACATCCTTCAAATCAATATAAAGATTCTCAAATGTTAATCGCAGGGTATTTGCCAAAATAGCTTTCGTACTCAGATGACCAAGTTGAGAATTATTTATGTATAATAGAAATGTCTGAAAATATTGCTTTCCTTTGCTTGTACATTTTGCTAATTCTATAGTGGAATCCATGTAAGCTAAATCCTCCAGGGAACTAACGTAGGCTACATTGATCTAATTTGCTGCTAGTGCCACAACTTTTGCTAAATGGGTTATGTTCAGCACTTCGAAAGAAGTTGCTTGTTTAGATGTAATATCCCCAACCCATCTCGTCGAGTGTAGTTCGACGTTGGATTTGTCTTTTTAACAACTTTAAATAATGAGTTTGGAGCATGTTCTTTGGTTCAAACATATATATCATCTTTTCAAACGAGTCAGAAATACCAATTCAATGTACTCTAAACCCTACCAAATGAGGTGGATAAGACAATATGTGATAAACAAACTTCTTTATATTTAATTTGGTGAAATGGGTACAGAATATTTCATTAAACCAAAATGAACATGTGTGAAAGGTTAACAGATATTTAAATTATAATATATATTTTTAAAAGTTGTTCACAGCAGAAATTCTCATCACACTACACACCTAAACTTTCTTAGGTAAAAGAAGTACCAATAAAAAATCCTTATGCCAAAGAATTTGAGAAAAGCTGGAAAAGAGCAAATTGAATATGTTGCATATCAGACATTATTCAAAAGTTTATTGTCAATCCTTCTCATCTTTACTGGTAAGAAGGTGGTGAATATTGTATTAGATAATACCCAACTGTATGTGGACAGCTGACATCTCAGAAAACACCCCTCACTGGCTTATCTTTACTCAAAACACTTACCACCAGCCAAGGCATAAAAATAACATCATCCTCTCTCTCTCTCTCTCACACACACACAAAATATATGAATGATTGCCCAGTTTTTTAGTGCTTAAATTTCAATCAATCAAGAGAACTCACTCTGTGTCTGCAAACATTTTTGCAAGTTACAACCATTTTATTGCCTTCTGTTCTTCATCTTCATTCAAACAAGGCCATATAAATGGTTGTTTCTCTTCAATTATATGACATGACAGACTTCATCTTCAATAAAATGTTACTCCTGCAGATTAATTTCGATTTCAGCTACGTGGGTACTTATATCTTTATGGGATATTATTCAGTTATTCAAAGATTTTTTTTTATGGGATATTATTCAATAATGGTTTAGTAAGTTAACCATGAAATATGTTACTATAAATTAGTTGACTTGACACATATAATTAATTAAGTCCTGAAAATGGCTCCCTGCAGGTTTTAAAACAGCAGAAAGGTCTTCTGATTCTAGAACTCCTAGCTGAGTTTTTAAATTGCATGAATGATCAAGACTAATATATATATATAACGTGTTTCAGCAATGATTTTGTTTAATCCAAATATTCAAAACAAGGAGGAAAAAAAAAAAAAATCCATTTTGTTTGACAACTTCATGTAATCTGATAAATTTGCCAGCACATGCATTTTGTTGGATCGAGCTGACTATTCCAAACCTTGCATTGCATATAAACTTTATTGTCTTCTCTTGTTAATCTTCAATCATTCAAAGCAAGTAGAGAAAAAGTTATTAAACATATGGGGTCAGTTGCATATTTCAAATATTGAGTGCTTAAATGTATCAAGTTTGGTGAAGAAGCTGGACACTCATGGCAAGGCCAACCTCTCTCTTCTTCTTCTTTCTTGGTTTAGTCTTCATTTTAGCAACTTGCAGGGCTAAATCTGTGCATCATGTGAAGAAACAGAAACCCGCCGCCTTCTTCATCTTCGGTGACTCTTTTCTGGATGCAGGCAACAACAATTACATCAACACCACAACTCTTGACCAATCGAATTTTTGGCCTTATGGAGAAACCTTTTTCAAGTTCCCTACAGGAAGATTTTCTGATGGGCGTTTGATTTCTGATTTCATAGGTAAGATTTGCTAATCTTTTGGTAAACTAACAATATCTTCTGTCTGCTAAATTAATGCTATCTCTTTTAGAGTTATCTTCTTGTCTCATCCTTCATTGTAGCACAATATGCTGGCTTGCCATTGATTCCACCTTTTCTTCAACCTGGCATTCATCAATACTATCATGGGGTGAATTTTGCATCAGCTGGAGCTGGTGCTCTAGTTGAGACTTTTAAAGGGGATGTAAGTATTTTACTTTTCCATTTTAGAAATGAAATTGCTTCTGATAATTGTCATTTACATGCACTTTATTTCCCAAACTGATGCATAGTTTATAATATGGCATTAAAATATTGCCTAATCACTAGTAACAAGACACATGCATATACTGTTTGTCATTAAGGCTTTGGTTGGATCTTAGAAATTATATAAAGGGAAAAAGTAGAAAGATTTTAGAAGAAGCACAAAAATGAAGCTATTTTTTGTTTCATTTCTTTAATTCTTGTTACGATCTAAACAGAGGGTGATAGAAAGGTAAAATGGCTACACTTTTAAGAAATGTCTGGCATCGGAGTTGACCCAAACCTTGTGCACAATGTCGAGGCATGCAACTTTTTCAAAAACTTTTTTAGGCTGGGGCACCTAATGACTGGGTCCACTAGCTCTTTAGTGCATGCTTGATTTGTCAAACATCAAATGAGGCCCCAAAGACTTATTTGATAGTATCCTATTCTACTAATTCGTTTCAAGAAGTGAAATCTAAAAACAAACTCATATAGGTTTAGGATAAAAGCAGATAGTATTTCTCACTTGAATTTGAGTATGACAATTGGTATTAGAGTATGGACTTGATATCCGATGAGGCAATGTGACGGCCCCTTGATTGGGTCTCCATGTAGACCTACGCTCAAAGCGAACAATATCACTCTCTTTTCATAGTTAACAAGTTTTAAATGTATTAGTAAATAAACTCCTTGCATAGATATCGGGCTAAGGCATTTGGTTAGTAGCATTTACTGGTTTTTTCTGTGTCAGGTGATTAATCTGGAAACACAGCTTAGCTACTACAAGAAGGTGGTGAGTTGGTTGAGAGACAAATTAGGCAATGATGAAGGGAAGATGATATTATCAAAAGCTGTATTTTTGTTTAGCATTGGAAGCAATGATTACACTAGCCCTTTCTTGACCAATTCCACCATACTAAACTCCTTCTCAGAGTCCCGGTATGTTGGGATGGTGATTGGCAACCTAACAACAATTCTCAAAGTAAGTTTTTCTTTTTATTCTGTAACCTAGAAAAGCCTTACCATCTTGCAAGTTTTATGGAAAAAAGCCAAAATCATCGTTGTGAGCAGTTTAACTGATATTCTTGTATTATCAAATCATTAATTTTCAGGAAATTTATAAGAGTGGAGGCAGAAAATTTGCATTCATCAATTTGCCACCCTTAGGTTGTTTTCCAACAATCAGAATACTCAAACCAGAAACCAATGGCAGCTGCTTAGGGAAAGTTTCATCACTAGCAAAACTGCATAACAAAGCTTTGTCCAAGCTCCTCTATAATTTGGAGAAACAATCAAAGGGGTTCAAGTATTCACTATTTGACTTGAACAGCCGCCTCAGAAAAAGAATGAAACATCCCTCCAAGTATGGTATGTACACTGCAAACTTTGTGTTGTGACATGCAAATCACTGGAAGTTCTCATCAGTTTGATGTGTGGTTAATATGTTCTCCCTTTTCCAATAATTTTGGCAAAAAGCCTGATCTTTAGCATTAACAAATACAGTTGGGGCCCAAGTTTAAAATTCAATGAGTTAAAAGACAACTCTGCATGCTCAAAAAGCTTTTTTTTTTTTTTTAATTAGGTCAATCCAGACAGACCGGCCATTGTTTATTTGACATAAAAAAAGAAATATATAATTGCATCTCAATAAACTATCAATGCCTCATGCCATTTTTCTTGTACCTTAGTCCTGTTTCTGTCCCCTCACTTAACTTTAGTAAAATTTATATGATCATTTGTGCTTAAACATGCGTCCTTAAGATACACGTTAAAAAAATCGTTTTCTGAAAAGTATTGTGCTTTATGATGAAGGGTTCAAGGAAGGAGAAGCAGCATGCTGTGGAACAGGGCAGTTTGGAGGAGTTTTTAGCTGTGGAGGGAAGAGGATAGTGAAGGAATTTGAGCTATGTGAGAATCCAAATAAATATTTGTTTTGGGACTCACTTCATCTCACTGAAATGGCCAACAGACAGTTAGCAGAGGCAATGTGGAATGGCACAACAAACTCTCATCTTGTTGGGCCTTACAGTCTCAAGAAACTTTTCAAAATTTCTTAATACATAGTCATTGATTTGCATATACAAAATCAAGTAGAATGCTTCTCTTTTATAGTAATTTAAATAAATTTAAATGGAAGGCTTGGAAATTGGGCTTCCTGGCTACCCAGCGCCCTTGGGCCTAAGCTTCAAAGATCAACTTCCAAACAAATTAATGAAAGCATTATGCAAATTTCTGGCTTCAACTTTCCTACTGGGAGATTTTCTGATGGGCGAATAAATGACAGATTTCATTGGTATATACGAACTTTGTTTCACTTTTTCTTCACAAAATTACAGGTGATAGAGATAGACCTTGAAATTCAGCTAAGTTATTTCAAGATTGTGGAGAAGCAGGACCCAAAACATTGTTATCCAAATCTGTTTACTTGAAATAAGCAGATTTCTAAAGCATATTTGTGATTTGTCTGAGTCTTTTAAATCTGAGAACTCAATTTATCCAAGCATCCATCTTGCTGCCCAAGTTTCAGCAGATTACTTATACAGCATAGTCAATTGCATGATTTCACGAAGTATACTATGTCAAATAAGCTTGTTCAATAGAAAAGTATATCAGCAGTCTTTTTCCACTGGAATTTTTTTTTCAGATGCTCTAGTTTTCTTTCAAGGTTGCGGTTTTATCAGGACTTTTGTAAGAAATGCAGAAACTTCCAAGCCTGAAGCCACTAATTTGACTGATATTAATTAAAAATTCAATCCTCGGAGTTGATAGCATTTCTTTCTCTTCAAGTTAAAAAATCTATAAATAAGATTTCAGGAGATTGGCATATGTACAAGATTAAGTGAATTTCAATATGACAAGATTAAACTTTTCTATCTGTTTCTTATTTTTTCTGTGCTCAACTCTTCTCATTCCAGGCCATGCTTATCGATCATTGTCCAAAAATCATGTTGCATTATTCATCTTTGGGGATTCACTCTTTGATGCTGGAAACAATAACTACATCAACACCACTATTCAGTTTCAGGCCAATTTCTGGCCTTATGGTGAAACCTTCTTCAACTATCCTACCGGAAGAGCTTCTGATGGGCGTCTAATCCCAGATTTCATTGGTATGACATACTTACAAGTTTTTTCTTGATCAGAAACTGAATCATTATAAAGAGCCTAATTTAGCTTTGTAACTTTGTTGCAGCTGAGTATGTTAAGTTACCATTAATTTCAACATTCTTACCCTCCTACAATAGTGACAAATTTATTTATGGGGTGAACTTTGCATCCGTGGGAGGTGGCGCTCTAGTCGAAACTTTTCAAGGAATGGTATGTGACCATGCTAATTAAGCTGAAAAAAAGTCATATAAGAACTGTAAATTTCTTTTTAGCTTCACATTTTCTTCACTAAATTCCAGGTGATAGACCTCAAAACTCAGTTAAGTTATTTCAAGATTGCGGTGGAGAAGCAGTTCAGGCAGGAGCTAGGTGATGAAGGAGCTGAAACATTGTTATCCAAGGCTGTTTACTTGTTTAGCATAGGCAACAATGATATTTTCGATTTTGCCTCAAACACGAGTGTGCTACGTTGGCAATACTCTAAGGAGGATTACATAGGGATGGTGATCGGAAATGTAACAAGTACAATCAGAGTAATCATTTTATCTTTCGTAAATTATTTGAAACACTTTTTCGAGTTATTTGGGATGGATATTATTATCTAAGCTACTTAAATCTGTCAGGAAATATACAAGAAAGGAGGAAGGAAATTCGGGTTTGTAAATTTGCTGCCTTTGGGTTGTTTACCAGCCATGAAAGCACTTGTACCTGGAAACACAGGATCCTGTCTGGAGATTGCTTCAGAGTTAGCAGAATTATACAACAAAGCACTCTATCAAGTTCTCCACGAACTAGAGAGCCAACTAAAGGGATTTAGATACTCAATTCATGATTTCTACAATTCATTATCGAAAAGAATCAACGACCCTTCAAGATATGGTATGCCATCTGATCTTTCTGTCATTTTTAAATAAGCAATTTTTTTCTGCTATATAATTTGGTGATGAATTCATGTTGTGAAGGTTTTAAGGAGGGCGTGACGGGGTGCTGTGGCAGTGGTCCATATAGAGGAATAGCAAGCTGTGGGAGGCAGAATAAAAATGAGTATGAATTATGTGACAATCCTAAGGAATATGTGATCTTTGATTCTGTTCATCCCACTGAAAGTGCCTACAAGCAAATTGCAGAACTATTGTGGAGTGGAACTCCAGATGCCACAGGGCCTTACAATCTGAAGCAACTATTTGAACAAAGCTGAGCCAGAATAAATGTAGTTTCCATAATGAATAAGGGATATTTTCTTATGTAAATGAGTTTGATACTTGTTTCTAGCTTTTATCCTTACAAGAGAATAACTATGTACATAAACAATAAGATGACAATTGAAATGATGAGAATTCTGGGAATTTTATTGGCGTTAGTTCTTATTATCAATCTAAAAGGCACTATTTGAATGGTTAAAAGCCTTTTGTCAAAGATTTTTAATACTTCATGCCAAACATATTAATCAAGTGGAGAATTTGAATTAAGCTTCTGGTAAACATCTTGGTGGTCAAACTTCAAAACATTAAAAAAAGGGATACAAATGTAAGAGGTTTTCCTAAGCCATATAAGAACATTAGTCAGATAAGAAATTGGTTTTCAAAGTCGTAATATTGAATTTTTCATCAATAACTTGAGAGAAAATTACAAAGATTAAAAATATAAGGCTGAAATGCTTACAAAAAGCTGTCTTGATTATAAGTTAGAATTGGAAAAACTACAGAACTGCTGGTATGCTTCGCGCAACTACTTCATTCGATAGAAATAATATGCTGATATTTGAACAATTCAATCCTGAAAGTTCAGTAATATATCTATCTTCTTGTAAACAACCCTACAAATAACTATGAAATTAAGTGAATGATTTTCAATATGATAACGTCAAGTTTCCTCGTATTTTTCTTGGTTCTGTGTCCAAGTCTTCTGATCATTCCAGGCTATGATCACCAGCCGCCGCCCAGAAAACATGTTGCAGTATTCATCTTTGGGGATTCATTATTTGATGCTGGAAATAACAACTATATCAACACCACAACTGAATTTCAGTCAAAATTCTGGCCATATGGTGAAACCTTCTTCAAATACCCTACTGGGAGACGTTCTAATGGGCGATTAATTCCAGATTATATTGGTACGATTTGCTATTATTTATCAATATCATGTATGCTGTGCAACTAAAATTTTTGTCATTCTCTTCTATAACTTTTGCAATTAACTATCTATTGTAGCTGAGTATGCAAAGTTACCATTGATTCCAACATATTTACCATCCTAAAATGATCAATTTATTTATGAAGTGAACTTTGCATTCGGGGCAGCAGGAACTCGAGTTTAAACTAATGAAGGAAATGTATGCTTTTTATTCCCTCTGTTTCTTCTATTTACAAGTCACCATAAAATTAGGAAATTTCTGTTTGCTTCATTTTCTTTTTGTGTAAATATCAGGTGATAGACCTGAAAACTCAGCCAAGTTATTTCAAGAATGCGGGGAAGCAATTGAAGCAGAAACTAGGTGAAGCAGGAGCAAAAGCATTGTTATCAGAAGCTGTTTACTTATTTAACACAATCAAAGTAATATCATCTTATATTAAATTTTACATGTTATTCTTCAAGTAATTTATGATATATTTTCAAGTTGTTTTGATCTCTCAGGAAATATATAAGAGTGGAGGAAGAAAATTTGGGTTCATGGTGTGGGACCTTTGGGTTGTTCACCAGGCATGAGAGCACTTGAAAAAGTACTTGTACCAGGAAGCTGAGGATCCTGCCTGGAAGTTGCTTCAGAATTAGCTAAACTACACAATATACAACTCTATAGATTCCTGCAGGAGCTGGAGAGCCTACTAACAGGATTCAAATATGCAATTCATAATTTATATAATACTACTATTGAAGTTATAAACAATCCTTCAAGATATAATATGTCATGTCAAAGTAAAAACATATATTTATGCATTTATATTTTCATTAGTTTACAATTTGTGATGAATTCTATGTTGTGAAGGTTTTAAGGAGGTCGCTGTGGCGTGTTGTGGCAGTGATCCGTTTAGAGATAAATTGAACTGTGGGGGGAAGAGTGAAATAAAAGAGCACGAATTATGTGAGAATCTTGAAGAATATATGTTCTTTGACTCTGATCATACCTCAGAAAGGGCAAACAAGCTAATTGCAGAGCTAATGTGGAGTGGAACTCCACATGTTATTGCATGGGCCTTACAATCTGAAGCAACTATTTGAACATAGCAGATCAATTGATGTATATAGTTTCTGTAATGAAAAAAAAGAGAAGAAAGGGCAGACATGAAGTTAAAATGCACATAAAATAAGATTGAAGAAGACAATAAATACAATAAAGATTGTGTTAAAGTTGCTATAAGGAAATTGATTTTCTACTTCATGTTAGGGGTAAACATCTTGGTGGTCAATCTTCAAAATAAGAGAGGAAATTGATTTTCAGGGAACAAACATTGTTTTTTTCACAAAGAATAATTATATCTACAATCAGCATTTAGGAATTGTTAATGTTTGATTTTGACACCAACGACTCACACGTGTAAAGTGCTAAGAGGGCTTAGAAGTTACACGTGATATGAAAATATGTAACGAGAGAATAAATAAAAAACGGTTTTTAAAGTGGTTCGGATGCTCAAAAGCGAATCCTACGTCAATTGTAGTTGTATTGATAGAAGGTTATAGTTAGGTTGCGTGCAGCGAGCTGAATTACAATCTAGAAA
Source organism: Pistacia vera (assembly GCF_008641045.1). NCBI lineage: Eukaryota > Viridiplantae > Streptophyta > Magnoliopsida > Sapindales > Anacardiaceae > Pistacia > Pistacia vera. The sequence continues at coordinate 123,853 of NW_022196067.1, read as the reverse complement.
GAATATAAAGAGAGAAAGAGAGAATGTATACTGTTTAACACTAAAGATAAGCCAATCCCGTAAATGGGAGATGAGCCCTCTATTTATAGTTGGAGGATTCAAGGTAATAATTATGAGTCTGCAGCCCGGCAGGTGTGGTACAATTCCTAACTTGCTTCCCATTGGTTGTCTGCACGAGAGACATCCTTAAATCGCGTAGGGCTTATGCAGGTCGACGATTCCTAGCTGCTCGCAAGCTTGACATCACTTGCTGCATTGATGAGAACCATACCTCATCTATCATTGCGCGACATGGCAGTGTCTAAACGACACAAAGCCTCCCTGAATTCTGATTGACCCTTGCTGACGAGAGTCCACATCATCCTTGACTTTTTAGGCATAATAGGAATGATGACCAAGTCTGAGATCCTTCAAAAAGCAATAGGTAAACTGATATAAAATATCCAAGTCAAACATCCAGGAACATGCATCATGTTGCTTAATATGTAAAAGGTACTGGAATGTCAATGGAATATTACTTGATACTGCACGTATGCTTCGTCGCAACTAGCTAGTTCAATAGAAATAATCTACTGACATTTGAAAGTTCAACCTGTGAGTTCATTAATTTAATTTTCTTCCTGTAAACAACCCTATAAAAATGGTTCATTTGAGGAGAAGAACATTAAAGATTTAGTCAATGAATTTCAATATGACAAGATTAAGCTTCCTTACCTGTTTCTTGGTTCTTTGCTCAATTCTTCTAATCCCAAGCCAAAGTCATCGGCCCTTGCCCAAAAGACATGTTGCATTATTCATTTTTGGGGATTCACAGTTTGATGCTGGGAATAATAACTATATCAACACCACAGCTGAATTTAAGGAAAATTTTTATCCATATAGTGAAAGCTTCTTCACATACCCAACTGGAAGACCTTCATATGGGCGTTTAGTTCCAGATTTTATTGGTAGGATACATCTATATGTTGTTTCTTGATCAACAAGTAAATTATCACCACCCAACTTTCTTTTGTAAATTCTGTTTGCAACTGAGTATGCCAAATTACATTTAATTTCCACATTTTTGCCTTCCTTCAACAATAAATTTATTTATGGGGTGAACTTTGCATCTAGGGGAGTTGGCGCTCTAGTTGAAACTTATCAAGGATTTGTATGTTACCTTACTGATTAATCTATAATGAATTGATAGCTATGTAATTATCACATTTTCTCTCTGCTTATCAATTTTTTGGGTAAATACTAGGTGATAGACCTTAAAACTCAGGTAAGTTATTTTAGGATTGTGGAGAAGCAATTGAAGCCAAAACTAGGTGATTCAGGAACGAAAACATTGTCATCAGAAGCTGTGTACCTGTTTAACACTTGTAGCAATGACTACTTTTTTCTTCTGCTGAGATAACTATGGGGGGATGACTGAGATAAAAGAGTATGAGTTGTGTGATAGTCCTAAGGAATGTATGTTCTTTGACACTGTTCATCCCTCTGAAAAGGGATACAAGCTAATTGCAGAGCTTATGTGGAGTGGAACCTCAAATGTCATAGGGCCTTACAATCTGAAGAAACTATTCGAGCATTGGTGATCAATCAATGCATAAAGTTTCTAGAACAAATAAGGTATATATATATTTGTTTGAGTGTGATAGTTGTTGTTGGTTTACAAGCTGGAGAATGCAAAGGGAAGAACGCAAAAGTATTCTCAGAGACAAGTTTTTCAGAGAATGTTTTCTGAAATATTTCGTCTTTTTTGACTTGTATTACTTGTCTACATTTTCATTAACTTCATCAAAGATTACATACAAACATATGACATCATCATATACATCATAGACATACTCACTCTGCAGTGCATTAATTACATTCCTAATCTGCAGAGATATTTCTAAACATTAAAGCAGGGCCATACATTTTTAACTAACACAAAATATGTCAGATCTTACATCCCTAACAATTAGCTAAACCACTCCGGGTAGTTGACCAACTCTAACACCTTTTAGATCGGCTCTGATTTATCGACCTCTTTCAGATCGCATAATGCTTCTGATCGTATGCATATTTGATCGCATGGATTCTTTCCTATATTGCTTCCAGATTGCATTACTTCCTGGTTACTTCCTCCAGATCGCATGCCCTTTAGGTCACATGCTCTTCAGATCGTTACCGATAACATTTATCTTTAGCTTGCATCCATCTTAGCTTTGCACATTTGATCGCAAGCTTCAGATCGCGTAGCCTTTAGATCGCTTTGTCATGTGTCCAGCGAGATATCACTTGCTTTAACACTCCTCCTTGATATATTTGTTGGAAACACCAAGTCTAAATCAGAGTTCTTCAAACTTGGATTTAACTTGGATTTGCTTAAAGCCTTAGTCAAAATATCTACTGCTTGTTCTTCAAATTGACAATGAATGATTTTCACTTCTTTGTTCTACTCGGCTTCTCGAATAGCATGATATTTGATCTTTATATGTTTTGATTAGCCATGAAACAGTGGGTTCTTGGCTATTGCAACAGTAGATTGGTTGTCACAGAAGATCATTGTAGGCTCATATCGTTCTAGCTTCATATCCTTTAGGATCTTCCTTCGCTAGATCGCCTGATTCATTGCAGTAGCTGCAATCATGTATTCTGCTTTCGCAGTTGATTAAGCCACTGTCTCTTGCTTCTGGGACAACCAACTGAATGCTTATTTGTTAAAGAAAAACACATACCCCGATGTGCTTTTCATATCTTCGACTGATCCAGCCTAGTTGTTAATAGTATGTCTGACCTAGTCGAAGTCTTCAGACCTTCTATACCATATCTCGAGGTCTGCACTTCCTCTGAAATATCTTAGCATCCTTTTGGTAACTCTTAAGCGGACTTCACTTGGCTCATTTATAAATCTCGATAAGAGGCTGGAGGCATACATAAGATCATGTTTGGTCACTGTCAAATACAGTAATCAGCCTAACAGACTTCTATATCTGCTTTCATTGACCTTGTAACCTCCATCTTCTTCACACAACTTTTCATTTTGGACTAGTGGAGTGCTCACTAGATTACAACTTTGCATGCTAAACTTTTTTAACATCTCATTTGCATATTTTCTTTGGCAGACAAATATGCCATTTGGAGATCGGTGTATCTCGATCTCAAGGAAGAAGGTCATCTCTCTCAAGTCTGTCATCTCAAAATCCTTATGCATTGCTCTCTTGAATTGGTCCACTCGATCAGGATTGTTTCCAGTTACTAGCAAGTCATCAACATATAAAGAGACTATAATGAGATCACTATCTGTTTTCTTTGCATAGAGAGTGTGTTCGTTGGGGCTTCTTGTATAACTGAGCTTGCTCAAATACTCATTTATTTGGCTATACTAGGCTTCAGGAGCCTACTTCAATCCATATAAAGCCTTGTTTAGAAGATAGACTTTGTCTTTGCCCTTTTCATCTGTAGAGCCCTTTGGTGGTTCCACATATATTTCTTCGTCCAAGTAGCCATTCAAGAAAGCTGACTTGACATCAAGCTGGAATATCTTCCACTTGAACTAAGCTGCTAGCACAATGAGAAGTTTGATCGTGTCATGTCTCGCAATTAGAACAAATGAATAAGAGAAGTCTACTCCATATTGCTGAATGCAGCCTTTGGTTACAAGTTGACCTTTGTATTTGTTGATTGATCCATTAGGATTCAGCTTGGTCTTGAAGATCCATTTCTGATCTGATGGTCGGTTAACCAACTTCCAGGTTTCATTTTTCTTGATCTTATTCAGTTCCTCCTTCATCACAACTCTCAATTCCTTTGACTTTGTACCTCTCATATACTTAAGCTAGAGGTCTGGTCCCTCTAATTGACAACTGTTCATCAACATCTGAATCTTCCTCAGCTTCATTCTAATCGTTAGCGACCTCTCTCTGTTGAGGCCTAGTTTCAACTTTGACCATCTTTTCTACCCAATTCCAAACAGACATCTTGTCGACTCTGACATCTCTTGTGATCAGAATCTTGTTCATGTTTGGATTGAAGACTCTATAGGCCTTTGATTGGCTGCTATAGCTAATAAAGATTCTAGCTTCAACTTTCTCATCAAGCTTGCTTCTTTTGCTCGCTGGAACATGTGCATAACAGATGCTTTTGAAGACTTTGAGGTCGTCCACACTTGGCTTAACTCCATACCAAGCTTCAAATGGCGTTTGATCGTTTAGAGCCTTTGTTGACAGTCTATTCAGCAGATAGACTCCTATATTGACCGCTTTTGCCCAAAATGACTTTGGTAGCTTTTTCTCAACGATCATGCATCTGGCCATCTCCATGACCATTTTGTTTTTCCTCTCACTCACTACATTTTGCTGTGGAGTGTAAGGAGTACTCAGTCGGTGCTTGATTCCTGCTTTTCTACATATTTCTTCAAATTGAGTTGAAGTGTATTCTGTCCCATTATCGTTGCGAACAGATTTGATGGTCAAACTAGTTTGGTTCTCGACTAGCAACTTAAACTTCTTGAACACATTGGCCACTTCACTCTTTTGCTTCAGGAAGTGAACCCATGTCATTTTGAAGAAATCATCTACGAACAGCATAAAATATTTGCTACCACTCAAGGACGGAGTTTGCATAGGACCACGCATATCAGTATGAACGAGCTGTAGCTCCCCAGGTCGCGTTTGCTAGGAATGGTTGTCTGCTTGACTTTCCAAGCTGGCAAGCATGACATAAACTCATCTCTTCGATCTTTGGTAAATTTTGCACAAGACTTTTGTGCTTCATTTCTCTTAAGGTCATTATAATGAAAATGACCAAACTTTTTATGCCACAGTTTGGAATCATTTATTCTAGTAGAATGAGCCTGAACTTTTGTTTTTCTCCATTCTACGGGAAAGCTCTTTCCCATCATCTTAGCTTTCATCAACTCACTACCTTCACTGTCTACTATTGTACATGATTTGTCTTGGAAATGTAGAGAATAATTTCTCTCTAACATTTGTCCAACACTTAGTAGACTTTGGCTGATTTCTGGCATGTACAATACATTTGCTATGTGCTTTATGCTCGTTGGAGTTTAGACGACAACTTCGCCCCTTCCTTTAACCTCTATGAACTCTCCATTTCTGATCTTCATCTTGGATTGGAATGATCGATCCAGTTCCACGAAGTTGGTAATATCTGGTGTCATGTGGTTGGTACAACCACTATCTATCAACCATGTTTCTCTTTTGGTGTGAGTTGCATGACAAGAAGTCACGAACAACTGTTCTCCCTCTTGATTTTGTTGCTGGTTTTCGACCACTTGAGCTTGTTGTTGTGGTTGGTTTACTTTGTCCTTGCAAACATTCCTAATGTGACCGAACTGCTTATATGACTTACACTGGATGTTAGGCCTGAACCAGCATCTATTCTTAGTATGATTTTTCTTCTTACAATGAGGACATGGTGGATATCCCTTCATCCTACCATTCTTGCCCCATTGGTTGTTTGTTTTTTCTTTCCTCTTTCTCTCTCTTGCAGGCTTTTTATATCCTCCTTGAACTGATTTCCCTTTATTCGAAGCCATCATGGCTCCTTCGCTGCTGTCTTGATAAGAATGTAATTTATATATTTTTTTTATTTCTTCCATATTATGTTTTTGTTATGTTTTATGCCTAGTTGAGTTGATTAGAGTTTATTTTGTAAGTTTGGCATATTTGGATAGACTTTATGAAATAATTGAGAAAAGATTAGGAAATTCCAAAGTTTTTGTTATTCTGACTAGTGCTGCGTTTTTCAGGTTTTTCATGGAATCAGATTTCTTGATTGCAAAAGGGTTCTTCAGGAAAAGTAAAGTAGACGAATCAAGCATTCCAGGAAGGTATTATGGGTGAGAATCCGAGTTCGTTTGGGCCCTCATTAGTTGTTGCAAAACCGGACCTGGAATAATCCTATTCGCGGAAGGATTTCCTGGCTAAGTATTGAGTTTTCGAATGGGCCTAACTGGAACTTTAGATATCGAAAGCAGGTGATTCAAAAGCCCAAATTCATCTACACATCCAGGACTACAACTTTTATGAAGTGACCAAGCCCAGAAGAGTTCTTTTACATTGCAAGAATCCTGGTGCAAGCTGGATTACGAATTCTGTTTTCCATATCTGATAAGATTTTGACAGTTTTGGAAGCCTATCGTTTAGCAAAGATCTAGGAAAGTAATTTCCGTTTTTCATGCGAGAGAATTAAGGAAAAAGAACACATTATTTATTTAGGAGTTGTTAGGTTAAATGAAGAGGGAGAACAGTAGTGGAGGTTTATTTTTAGTTTTTTACTTTTTACGTCAATATGTACGACTGATCTTTCTTCTTCAGTTCAAGGGGATTTTGAAGTCTGAATTCATGTCATTGGTGTAACTTAACTTCAGTAACATTGTTCTCAATCTCATTCTTATTAGAATTATTTATGTTATTCTGTTATAATTGTTTATGAATTTTGTTTGGGTGATTTAGTAATGGCCTGCTAAATTGTTTAATCGGAATTTTATCTGTTAGAATTAGGAATTGTGATACGTAATTGTCCTTTTTCTATTCAATGAGTAACACATGATGATAGATGATTACGGACAAGTTCTCAATCTGTCACCTTGAATAACATAACCTAAGTAAAATAATCTGATCTTGCGTGATTGTTACTTGGATTGATCTATTTTCCTAATTCTTAAGGCTGCCATTGAATTAAACTTAGAGAGCTTATTCTAGGTTGTTCAAGGGTTAGGATCTAATTGAAGAGCTTATTTCAGTAGTGACAATTAAGGGAAAATTCGGGTAACAGAGCTTATTGTTTCCTAGGGTCAATAATTCCACAATAACGAGATAGAATAATGTTACGGTAGTTCATGTCCAATGCATGTTTAGGTGGATCTTGAACTGAGAACCGGTTGTTTTGAATTTGATATTTTCTACCATTGGAGATTTATTTGTTTCACTTTAGGTTGCATTGATTACAACCCCCTTTCATTATTCTGCTGTCGTGTTTATTATTTAGGATTTTATTTTATTTTCCTGTTGTCTTCGTTGTGGTTATTGGCATATAATATAGGATTTAATCGAATCATTCCCTGTGGGATCGACCCTTGCTCACCCTATATATAATTTAGTAGTTAGGTTAGTAAGGTTAATTAATTTGGTGCATTCGGCACGCTACCATGTCTTCTTGTCTTAGTAGCCTTCTTTGTCTTGAGCTTGTAGGGCATGAACAAGCTCTATAAGGGTAATTTGGGATAGATCTTTTGAATCTTCAAGAGATGAGATCTTGGCCTCAAATCTTTTTGGTAGACTTACTAGCACCTTTTCTACTATCCTCTTATCCGTCATCTCTTCTCCAAGCAGTTTGATTTTGTTGACCACATTCATTAGTCGGTCAACGTATTCTTTAACGTTTTCAGACTCTTGCATCTTTAGCATTTCAAACTCCTTTCTCAAATTCAGGACATGCATGTTCTTGGTTTTGTCACTTCCACAAACTCCTCCTTAAGCTCATCCCAAGCTTCTGTCGCTGTCTCACAAGCCATTGTCCTTGTGAAAACAAGTTCTATGACAGCCGAGTGTATGTGTGATAAAGCTCTTGGAGCTTTCGCTTTTTCTTCTTCATGGAGTCTGATTTGGTTCAACATGGGATTTGGTCCCAGTTGACGTCGCTGTTTCTCTTCCACCACACATTGCCAGAGACCTTAGCCTTGCAAGTACGTTTTCATTTTAATAGCCCACATATGATACTGTTTTCCATTGAAAACTGGTAGTAAGAGGGAAGTTGTGCTTAACGCGATGAAGACAGGTTTTGTGTTTATAAATTGGGGAGTTTTTTCGTGGAAAGGTGTTTAAGGATATGTGAGATGGATGAATCTCGGTAATGAGAATTAGGCTCTGATACCAATTGTTGGTTCACAAGCTGGAGAATGCAAAGGAAAGAACGTAAAAGTATTCTTAGAGACAAGTTTTTCAAAGAATGTTTTTTGAAATATTTTGTCTTTCTTGACTTGTATTACTTGTCTACATTTTCATTAACTTCATCAAATATTATATATAGACATATGACATCATCATATACATCATGAACATACTCACTCTACAGTGCATAATTACATTCCTAATCTGTAGAGATATTTCTAAACATTAAAGCAGAGCTATACATTTTTAACTAATACAAAATATGTCAGATGTTACATCTCTAACAATCAGCTAAACCACTCCAGCTAGTTGACCAATTGTGACACTTTCTAGATCGGCTCTGAATCATCGACCTCTTTCAGGTTGCATAATGCTTCTAATCGCATACATATTTGATTGTTTGGATTCCTTCTTATATTGCTTCCAAATTGCATTACTTCCTTGCGCTTCTTCCAGATCGCATGCCCTTTAGGTTACATGCTCTTCAGATCATTACTGATCACATTTGTCTTCAATTCGCATCCATCTTAACTTTGCACATTTGATCGCAAGCTTCAGATTGCATACCCTTCAGATCGCTTTCTCATGTTTTCAGCAAGATATCACTTGCTTTAACCATTGTGTTGAGAGTGTGAGCTGTTAATAAACTGTTTGTTGCTATGTTGCCCATCACGAAGAATTACTATAAAGAATAAAATCTATCTTGTTTATATCAAGCAAGAATCTCAAGCAAGAATTAACAATCGTACATGTTTCCATTTACATTAGTTGATAGTCATAGATGGTTATCCGACTTTCAAAAAATGTAGAAAATGTGCATTATTTTAGCCCGCCTTATATTTTTATAAGTTAGATTTTACTTTCTGTCTTCTTATTCCGGTCGCCACCTTAACCAAGCTGCTGACAAATGCAACTGCTCTTGCGTATGTCAGTTGCTTGCTGGCATCACATGCAATATTAAACATTTTGTTGGCCATTTCCCATTCCAAGTTGCGAAATTTATCCAAAATCGATTGGTGAGATTTTGTATCCTTTTAGCTACATTTGACTCACATTTAATATAATTTATTCCTAAAAAAGTTTGGTAAAGTACAAGAAATTCAGAATTTCTGTCAGCTTTATATACGAGTAAGGAATACATGAATGTCAGGCCAACACTGATATGTCGACACTGCATTACTTTCTCTCTTTCTTGGTTTCATTTTCGAGCACTCTGATCCCAATTATTTGCCATGAATTTGATCACCTACAGCCCAACAATCATGTTGCCTTTTTCATCTTTGGAGATTCACTCTTTGATGCTGGAATGAATAACTACATCAACACCACTACCGATTATCAAGCAAATTTCTGGCCTTACGGTGAAACTTTCTTCAACTACCCTACCGGAAGGTTTTCCAACGGGCGTTTAATGCCGGATTTTATAGGTATGATTCTTTTAGTGTCATGAATGAGTATACATGATGGTCAACTGAATAATTTACTATTTTGCAGCTGAGTATGCAAAGTTACCATTGATTCCAACATATTTACCATACAACAATCAGCCATTTGTTTATGGGGTCAACTTTGCATCCGGGGGAGCTGGCGCTCTCGTTGAAACTCATCAAGGATATGTATGTATAATATAATAAGATTATTACTTTCTTTATGCATATAACTGTCAATAAAACGAAGGAATTTATAATCTGAATTGCAGGTTGTAGACCTTGAAACTCAGCTGAGTTATTTCAATATTGTGGAGAAGAAGTTGAAGCAGAAACTAGGTGACGCAGAAGCCAATACTGTGCTATCCAAATCTGTTTACTTGTTTAGTGTTGGAGGCAATGACTACATCGTCCTTTTCAACTCAAACTCAACTTACAAATCTGTGCTTCAATCCTACAAGTCTAGGAAAGAATATGTAGGAATGGTGATTGGCAACCTCACAAGCACGATCAAAGTAATTAAGTAATAGCATCGTATTTTGTATTTAATTACCATTAAAACGATATTTGTTTAGCTTATTAATTTCAATGTCTCAGGAAATATATAAGAAAGGAGGAAGAAAATTTGCGTTTGCGAATTTGCTGCCTTTAGGTTGTCTTCCAGGAGTGAAAATACTTGTACCAGGGAACTCAGGATCCTGCCTGGAGGCTGCTTCAGAGATGGCAAGATTACACAACAAAGAACTTCATAAAGCTCTCCAGGAGCTGGAGAGACAACTAGAAGAATTCAAATACGCGAATCACGATTTGTACAGTTCTTTAGGTGAAATAATCGACAGCCCTTCAAGATATGGTAAATATACAAATCATCTTATCCTTCATTAATTTGTTTAACTCGTTAATTGTTTCTACATATTCTGATATAAAGTTTTTGCTTAATGTTTTGCAGGTTTTAAGGAGGCTACAGCATGTTGTGGAATTGGTCCTGGAAGAGGAAACAATACCTGTGGGGGAAAGGGAGCAAATAAAGAGTATCAATTATGTAAGGATCCTGGTGAATATTTGTTCTTTGACGCTGGTCATCCCTCAGAGAAGGCCTATCGACAGATTGCAGAATTAATGTGGAGTGGAACCCCAAGTGTGACAGGGCCTTATAATCTTAAGAAACTGTTCGAGCTTATATAGCTGAGTTAGTGTACTTTTTCAAAGCAATTAGGTTCATTGAATATTGAATAATTAAGTTTGGAAGATGATTGGATTATGATTGTAATAAATTAATTGTTTAATTTGAACATTATCAGCAATGGGGGCAACACTTATCTATGGATGATAGAAATAATAGATTCTAATTTATAAAATAACTAGGTGTAAAGCCCGTTTGTTGCGTGGGTATGTTTATTGTTTGTATTTGAAACACTTCGCAAACAACATTATATTAACGATAAACACCAATTATATTAAGTGACATGTAATGAAATACAATATTATATTTATTAAGCAGTTAATAATACACCGATTCAACATTATCAGCAATGGGAGCAGCACTGATCAATTGATGTATATAGTTTCTGTAATGAATAAAATGAGAAGAAAGTGCAAACATGAAATTAAAATGCACATAAAATAAGATTGTAAAAGACAATAAATACAATAAAGATTGTGTTAAAGTTGCTCCAAGGAAATTGATTTTCTACTTCATCTCAGGGTAAACATCTCGGTGGTCAATCTTCAAAATGAGAGAGGAAATTGATGTTCAGGGAACATTGTTTATTCACAAAGAATAATTATATCCACAATCAGCATTTAGAAATTATGACCAAGTCTGAGATCTTTCCCAAAGCAATTGGTAAACTGATATAAAATATACAATTCAAACATCCAGGAACATGCATCATGTTGCTTAATATGTAGAAGGTATTGGAATGTCAATGGAATATTACTTGATACTGCGCATATGCTTCGTCGCAACTAGGTAGTTCAATAGAAATAATATACTGACATTTAGAAGTTCAACCTGTGAGTTCATTAATTTAATCTTCTTCCAGTAAACAACCCTATAAAAATGGTTCATTTGAGGAGAAGAGCATTAAAGATTTAGTCAATGAATTCCAATATGATAAGATTAAGCTTCCTTACCTGTTTCTTGGTTCTGTGCTCAAGTCTTCTAATCCCAGGCCAAAGTCACCGGTCGTTGCCCAAAAAACATGTTGCATTATTCATTTTTGGGGACTCACAGTTTGATGCCGGGAATAATAACTATATCAACACCACAACTGAATTTAAGGCAAATTTTTATCCATATGGTGAAAGCTTCTTCACACACCCAACTGGAAGACCTTCAGATGGGCGTTTAGTTCCAGATTTTATTGGTATGATACATCTATATGTTGTTTCTTGATCAACAAGTAAATTATCATTACCCAACTTACTTTTGTAACTTCTGTTTGCAGCTGAGCATGCCAAGTTACCTTTAATTTCCACATTTTTGCCTTCCTACAACGATAACTTTATTTATGGGGTGAACTTTGCATCTGGGGGAGCTGGTGCTCTAGTTGAAACTTATCAAGGATTTGTATGTGATCTTGCTGAATAATCTGTAATGAATTGATAGCTATGTAATTATCACATTTCTCTTTGCTTATAATTTTTTTTGGGTAAATACCAGGCGATAGACCTTAAAACTCAGGTAAGTTATTTCAAGATTGTGGAGAACCAGTTGAAGCCAAAACTAGGTGATGCAGGAACCAAAAAATTGTTATCAGAAGCTGTGTACTTGTTTAACATCGGAAGCAATGACTACTTTTTTCTTCTGTCGACAAACTCAAGTGTGCTTCAATCTTACAATGCTACACAGGAATATATAGGGATGGTGATTGGCAACCTGACAACTGCAATCAAAGTAATAACATCTTGTTTATGTAATTTTTTCTTCAAGTGTTTTAAGATCTATATTAAATTAGGTTATGTTAATTTTCCAGGAAATTTATAAGATGGGAGGAAGGAAATTTGGGTTGGTAGGTTTGGGGGTTTTAGGTTGTGCACCATCCTTGAGAGCGCTTGTACCAGGAAGCTCAGGATCCTGCCTGGAAATTGCATCAGATTTAGCAAAACTACACAACATAAAACTCTATAAAGTCCTGCAGGAGCTAGAGAGTCAACTACCAGGATTCAAATATGCAATTCACGATTTATACAACACTGGTATTGAAGTTATAAACATCCCTTCAAGATATGGTATGTCATGTCAAAATTAACCATATATTTTATGCACTTACATTTTCATTAATACACAATTTGTAATGAATTTCTATGTTGTGAAGGCTTCAAGGAGGTCGTGACGGCGTGCTGTGGAAGTGGTCCATACAGAGGAATATTGAACTGTGGGGGGATGACAGAGATAAAAGAGTATGAGTTATGTGATAATCCAAATGAATATCTGTTCTTTGACGCTGTTCATCCCTCTGAAAAGGGATACAAGAAAATTGCAGAGCTTATGTGGAGTGGAACCCCAAATGTCACAGGGCCTTACAATCTGAAGAAACTATTCGAACATTGCTGATCAATCAATGCATAAAGTTTCTAGAACAAATAAGGGATCTATATATTTGTTTGAGTGTGATAGTTGTGTTGAGAGTGTGAGCTCTCAATAAACTGTTTGTTGCTATGTTGTTCATCACGAAGAAATATTATAAAGAATAATTTGTTAGGATCTCACATGGTCATCTTATACCCATCAATTATGGTACTTAAGTCTAAGGACTTTCTATTTTATTAGGCCGATCGTTTGGATTGGGTTCTCTTTTGAGCGCTTTCGTTGAGAATTGGGTTCTCTTTGGGAGGGGGTACTGCCCAAGAGGGAAAAGGCTACTGTCTCCCTCGGTTTTGAGTTTCAACATAATCTATCTGCTTTATATCAAGCAAGAATTAACAATCATACGTGTTTCCATTTACATTAATTATGGTTGTCCGACTATCAGAAAATGTGCATTATTTTAGCCCACCTCATATTTTAGAAAGATAGATTTTACTTGCTTCTGATTCCTGTCGCCACCTTAGACAAGCTGCTTTCAAATGCAGCTGCTTTTGCGTAAGTCAGTTGCTTGCTGTCATCACATGCAATATTAAATATTTTATTGGCCATTTCCAATTCCATGTTGCGATATTATCCACAATTGATCGGTGACATGTTGTATCCTTTTAGCCACTTGATTTGACTCACATTGAATATAACTTATAGGAATAAAGTTTGGTAAATTACAAGAAATTCAGAAATTTTCTGTCAACTTTATATACGAATAAGGAATACACGAATAGCACACCAACTCTGACAGACTGACATGTCGACGCTGCAGTACTTTCTCTCTTTCTTGGTTTCTTTTTCGAGCATTCTGATCCCAATTATTTGCCATGAATTTGATCACCTACAGCCCAACAATCATGTTGCCTTTTTCATCTTTGGAGATTCACTCTTTGATGCTGGAATGAATAACTACATCAACACCACTACCGATTATCAAGCAAATTTCTGGCCTTACGGTGAAACTTTCTCCAACTACCCTACCGGAAGGTTTTCCAACGGGCGTTTAATGCCGGATTTTATAGGTATTATTCTTTTAGTGTCATGAATGAGTATACATGATGGTCAACTAAATAATTTACTATTTTGCAGCTGAGTATGCAAAGTTACCATTGATTCCAACATATTTACCATACAACAATCAGCCATTTGTTCATGGGGTCAACTTTGCATCCGGGGGAGCTGGTGCTCTAGTTGAAAGTCATCGGGGATATGTATGTATAACATAATAAGATTATTATTTTCTTTATGCATATAATTGTCAATAAAACGAAGGAATTTATAATCTGAATTGCAGGTTGTAGACCTTGAAACTCAGCTGAGTTATTTCAATATTGTGGAGAAGAAGTTGAAGCAGAAACTAGGTGACGCAGAAGCCAAAACATTGCTATCCAAATCTGTTTACCTCTTCAGTGTTGGAGGCAATGACTACCTCGTCCTTTTCAACTCAAACTCAACTTACAAATCTGTGCTTCAATCCTACAAGTCTAAGAAAGAATATGTTGGAATGGTGATTGGCAACCTCACAAGCACAATCAAAGTAATTAATTAATAGCATCTTATTTTATATTTGATTACCATTAATACCATATTTGTTTAGATTATTAATTTCAATGTTTCAGGAAATATATAAGAAAGGAGGAAGAAAATTTGCGTTTGTGAATTCGGCGCCTTTAGGTTGTCTTCCAGGAGTGAAAATACTTGTACCAGGGAACTCAGGATCCTGCCTGGAGGCTGCTTTAGAGATGGCAAGATTACACAACAAAGAACTTCATAAAGCCCTCCAGGAGCTAGAGAGACAACTAGAAGGATTCAAATACGCGAATCACGATTTGTACAGTTCTTTAGGTGAAAGAATCAACAACCCTTCAAGATATGGTAAATATAAAATCATCTTATCCTTCATTAATATGTTTAGTTCGTTAATTGTCTCTACATATTCTGATATATAAAGTTTTTGCTTAATGTTTTGCAGGTTTTAAGGAGGCTACAGCATGTTGTGGAATTGGTCCTGGAAGAGGCAACTATACCTGTGGGGGTAAGAGAGCAAATAAAGAGTATCAATTATGTGAGGATCCTGGTGAATATTTATTATTTGACTCTTATCATCCCTCTGAGAAGGCCTACCGACAAATTGCAGAATTAATGTGGAGTGGAACCCCAAGTGTGATAGGGCCTTATAATCTTAAGAAACTGTTCGAGCTCATATAACTGAATTAGTGTACTTTTTCAAAGCAATTAGGTTCATTGAATATTGAATAAGTTTGGAAGATTATTGGATAATGATTGTAATAAATCAGTTGTTTAATTTGAGCATTATCAGCAATGGGGTCAGCACTGATCTGTTGATGATGACAGCAATAATAGAGAGTTTAATTATAAAATAATAACACAGTTTAATTTGAGCTTTGTTTTCCTATTTTCGCATAGAAGTATAAATGAAAGGAATATAAAGTAATAACGGGTGAAAGCAGAATACAGCCACTGATATTGTGGGGGCCCGGATGGGCACTCCTCAAAATTTTTTAAAGCTTCTTGGGGTATTGTGGGGGATGAAGTCTCGGCGGCAATCTCTGATTTCTTCCATAATGGTAGACTTCTGAGAGAGCTGAATGCAACAGTGGTTGAGCTTGTTCCCAAGCTGGATGTGCCCCTTAAAGTTGGTGATTTCAGGCCCTTTTTTGCTGCAATGTGCTTTGCAAAGCTATTTCAAAGATTATTGATAATAGGGTGAGATGGAGTTTAGGGAATCTTGTAGAGGAGACTCAGCCTGCCTTTGTCCCAGGAAGACGTATATCTGATAACATGTTTTTGTTATGGGAGTATTGGGCGGGCGCGGGGGGGCGCGGTTGGTCATGGGTGGAACAGCCATAGCTGTAAGTATATAGGCAAGGGGCAGTTTATGAATTGGGAGGATATCTGGAGGAGGCATGTTGGCATGAGGAGGATCTTTTTTTTTTTTTAAGCAGAGGGGTCCTACAAGTGTTTTGGTATAAGGGCTGGCCCTTTTTTGTTTTCTCATGTTTTAATGGGCAGTGACATAAGTAACATGCAGCCGTTTAGATTCATCTGGGCATGCTATGTTATGAAGTATAATTTTAGTGCAGACACAGTGATTTTGGGTTGCATGAAAGTTTGTCTGGGTTGGTAAGAAAGTGGGAGTTCTCCAATTTAGGCTGGTTTGTCCAGATGATAATTTATTCATCTTGTGAAGGGGCAGTTGGGCAAGCGTTGTTTAGGCAAGTTGTGAAGTTGGCTGTGGGGTTTGGCTTATGCAGGCAGCTTGCAGGTGATGAATGCAGTTGCTGTACAACAACATGGCATTGTTGGCTTGAGGAAATTGAAAATCGAAAATATTTTGAGCTTGTACCCCTTTTATGGGTCCTGGAGCTGCTGTTGTGGGAGATTTTTTCTGGTGGACTGTTGGGTTGGGCTGGCTTGGCTGTACGGTTGACTTGTTATTCAAAAATTTAAAATGGCCCATCATTATTTGCTGGATTGCCCTGGTGGTTGTCTTGGTGCCTTGCGCGCCTTATAGTGTGGAGAGTTTTACGGGCCCAGATAGGTGTGGTGGCCTGGTGGGAGTTTTGTGGTTGAGGTGAGCCTGTTGGGCTTCCTTCTCGTCTGGGGTGTGGCCGTTTGACTGGTGGTGGGTTGAGGTTGGTGTGCTTTGCATGTGGGCTGTTTGAGGGTATTTTTTCAATTTGCGTAGGATCTCCTTTGGGCTGGAATTGGGAAGTGAAGTGTTTGGGCCCTTCTTGGGGCGAGAAGATGACAGCCCGGCAAGTGATATTGGCCTGTTTTGGTGGTTGGGCCATTTTTGCTAGATTTTATGGGCTGTTGTGTGAGAGGGACGTTTACGTGGGCAGTTTGCGTGGGCCATTTTGGTGGGTTGATTGCGTCAGTAGTTACATGGGCCGTTTGAGTGGACATATTGTGTGGGCCAAGTGCGCCAGCCGGTCCTCCTCTTCCTTTTTTTTTTTTATTATTTTTTTTTCTATAGAATTACCGGTTTCCCAAAAAATATATAAATAAATAAATAAAACCCTCCACATTGGTTGATTAGACAAAGCTAAATCTATTAAGTAACTTAAATACCCCTCTTAAAACCACTAGAGTACCATGGATCAATGAAATTAAATTTGGATTAACAATTCAAGACTAACGTTTAATAGCATTAGAAAGAACTAACAAGCTCTCAGAGCTAA
The DNA here is from genome assembly GCF_008641045.1 of Pistacia vera. Classification (NCBI taxonomy): domain Eukaryota; kingdom Viridiplantae; phylum Streptophyta; class Magnoliopsida; order Sapindales; family Anacardiaceae; genus Pistacia; species Pistacia vera. The sequence continues at coordinate 106,755 of NW_022196067.1, read as the reverse complement.
TCAAGGTGATATCTGTTACATTAAATTCAAGCTTTCGTTTTTGTTGTGATTGATAAGCAAGAACTGAATAAAAAGAATAAAGAAGACTAAAGCGGCATAATTTATAAAAGTTCAACAATATCCAAAGTGTTTTGACAAACCCAATCCCACGAAAAATAATTAACAGCAAGAAAAACAGGAAAAAAATAATAATAAAATCAAAGCACACAATAATTTTACGTGGTTTTGCTTTTTCTCCATGTGACGTATTCTTGCGTGAACAAAATGTTTCACCATAACAACAACAACAAAAAAAAAAAAATAATAATAAATGTTTGACCATGCAATAAGGAATTAAGCCACTTGTTCCACACAAAGACGTGAACATCTTGGCGTCTTTCGTTTCTGTCATGATCATGAGCAATAATAGAATGAATAGAATAAAGAAGACTAAATGGCATTATTTATGAAAATTCAACAATATCCAAAGAAACTTAAACTTGCGTGAATATCTTGATCAATGGAATGGTATACTGAAATGTTTGAAAATTCAATCTTGTTAGTCCATCAATTTATTTCTCTCCAAGTAAACAACCCTTTAAATGACAGTTCAATTGTGGAGAAGGGAACAGAACATTAAGTGAATGAATTTCAATATGACAAGATCAAGCGTCCTTATCTGTTTCTTGATGCTGTGCTCAAGTCTTCTCATCCCAGGCCATTGTCACCGGTCGTTGCCTAAAAAACATGTTGCACTATTTATCTTCGGTGATTCACTATTTGATGCTGGCAATAATAACTACATCAACACCACTACCTATTCTCAGGCAAATTTCTGGCCATACGGTGAATCCTTCTTCAAATACCCAACTGGGAGATTTTCTGATGGGCGTTTGATTTCGGATTTCATAGGTAAGACTGATTATTAAGTTGTTAATTCCATGTAGGAGTATGATGAGCCTCTGAATTTTTATCACTCTATTAATTACTCTCGCAAATAATTCTGTTGCAGCTGAGCGTGCAGGATTACCATTTATACCAACATTTTTGCCATCCTACAACGATAAATTTGTTTATGGGGTGAACTTTGCATCCGCAGGAGGTGGTGCTCTAGTTGAAACTTATCGAGGCTATGTATGTATAAGGTTTGATTGGCTTATTTGAACCTTGAAAAGTTTAGTTTTTGACTTTGCTTCCATTTTCTCTTATTAAACTTCCAGGTGATAGACCTTCAAACTCAGCTGAGTTACTTCAAGATTGCGGAGAAGCAGTTGAAGCAAAAACTAGGTGATGCAGAAGCCAAAACATTGTTGGGCAACGCAGTTTACTTATTTAGCATCGGTGGCAATGATTATGATGCGGCTCTGACATCAAATTCAAGTGTGCTTCAGTCGGATTACTCTACAAAACAATATATAGGGACGGTGGTCGGCAACTTAACAACTGTAATCAAAGTAATAACAATGACTTTTGTCAAATCGACCGTTTGAAATTTTTTCTACATCTTCTGATGATGTATTTCCCTTAATCTTTCAGGAGATATATAAGACAGGAGGAAGGAAATTTGGGCTTTCAAGCGTGGGAGCTTCGGGTTGTTCACCAGCTTGGAGGGCAACTATGAATGGAAGCTCAGGATCCTGCTTGGAGACTCCTCCTTCAGAGTTAGCAAAACTACACAACATAGAACTCTATAAAGCCCTGGAGGAGTTAGAGAAGCAACTAACAGGATTCAAATATTCAGTTCACAATTTCTACGATTCTGGCGTTGAAATTATTAACAATCCTTCAAGATATGGTATGTTATGTGATCTTCCTATTGTGTTTTATGTAGAAAGAATAAGCATCAGGATTCTGATATACAGTTTTGTAATTATGAATTTGTTTTGTGCAGGTTTCAAGGAGGCTATGACGGCATGTTGTGGCAGTGGACCATACAGAGGAATATCAAGCTGTGGGGGGAAGAGAATTGGGATAGAAGAGTATGAACTATGTGACAATCCTGCGGAATATTTCTACTTTGACTCTGGTCATGCTACCGAAAGGGCATACAAGCTATTTGCAGAACTAATGTGGAGTGGAACTCCAAATATCACTTGGCCTTACAATCTGAAGAAGCTATTTGAACATAGCGGAGCTTGAATTGATCCAGCTAACTTCTATAATGAATAAGGGATATTTGTTCAATAAATAAGTTTGATATATGGATTTTTCCTATTCTGTTGTCTGTCAAAGATCAAACCAGTTACTAGCAGAAGATGCGAATAAAGTGTAATACACAATACTATTATCATTATAGACAATAAAATACAAGCATCACCATATTTCCAATAAAATATATTATTGACCTGCAGAAATCCAACAAAATATTTCTAAAATCAATACAATACAATGTTAGCGTTTTGTTCAAAAGGTTATGGGGACATTCTAGTCTAAAGCCACTTAATTTGACTTAACATTTAAAAATTTAATCCATACATAACTGTGAAAATTAAGGAGAATGTTCCTTATCTGTTTTTTGGTCTGTGCTCAAGTCTGATCATCCCAGGGCATGCTCACCAACCATCGCCCAAAACACAAGTTGCATTATTTATCTTTAGAGATTCACTATTTGATGCTGGAAACAATATCTATATCAACACCACTGTTTGTTACCGGGCAAATTTCTGGCCATACAGTGAAACCTTCTTCAAGTACCCTACTGGAAGAGCTTCCAATGGTCGTTTATTTCTGGATTTTATTGGTATGATAACTCGTGTGTTGTTAAATTCATGAATGAGTATAAGGAACAACTGAATTTTCATCAATTTACTAGTTACTCCTGTTAATGTGCTCTTTTGCATGCAGCTAAGTATGCAAAGTTTCTATTAATTCCAACATATTTTCCATCCTACAATGATCAATTTATTTATGGGGTGAACTTTGCATCCGGGGGAGCTGGTGCTTTAGCTGAAACTCATCCAGGATATGTATGTAATCTTGCTATTTAAGCTTAAGGAATTTACAGAATTAGCCAAAAACTTTTGGGCTCACATATTCTTCTGTGTATACCAGGTGATAGATCTTAACACTCAGCTAAGTTATTTCAAGCTTGTAGAGAAGGAGTTTAAGCAGAAACTAGGAGATGCAGGAGCCAAAACATTGTTATCTAAGGCTGTTTACTTATTTATTAGCATTGGAACCAATGACTACTTTGTCCCTTTGAGGACAAACTCAAGTGTTCTTCAATCAGATTACTCTAGAAAATAGGGATGGTGATCGGCAATCTCACAACTGCAATCTAGGTAATATCATTGTTATCTTTCGAAAAAATTTTCTTCAAGTGCTTTGATGAAGATTTATAATTATTTTATTTATTTTAATTTGTCAGGAAATATATAAGATTGGAGGAAGGAAATTTGGGTTCACAAGTTTGAGGCCTAGGATGTTTCCCAGCCTTGAGAGCAATTGTGCCTGGAAGCTCAGGATCCTGCCTGGAGAGTGCTTCAGAGGTAGGAAAGTTACACAACAAAGCACTCTCTAAAGTCCTGCAGGAGTTAGAGAGCCAACTAACAGGATTTCAATATGCAATTCATGATTTCTGCAATTCTTGTATGGAAATTATCAACAACCCTTTCAAGATAAGGCATGTATTTTGATCTTCCAATCTTGTTTTTTCATTATATGCACGACGAAATCAAGCGCCTCGATCTATTCTTATATACAATTTGTAATGAATTTTTATGTTGTGAAGGTTTCAAGGAAGCCATCATGGGTTGTTGTGGCAGCGGTCGATACAGAGGAATACTGAGCTGTGGGGGAATGACAGAAATAAAAAAGTATTGAGTTATGTGATAATCCTGAGGAATATATGTTCTTTGACTCTGTTCATCCCACTGAAAAGGCATACAGGCTAATTGCAGAACTAATGTGGAGTGGAACTTCAGATGTCACAGGGCTTTACTATCTGAAGAAACTTATTGAACACAATTGGATTTCTTTACACCATGAAGGAAAATAGTCAAGAAATAAAATTATCTTCAATGAATTTCTTTACACCAATGAAGAGTTGAATATTTGAAAATTCAACTGCTAAAATGCAATAATGTATGAGAAATGCAAATTGCAAATCTTATAATCAACAATAAAATACAACAAAAAGGTGACAGAAATAATTATACAGTTGTATACCAGCCAATTTTGTTTTTTATGCTCTAAATTTTTTTTATCAGAAGCTCTACTTTCGCTCCAGGTTCTTCTATTTTGACCCTTTAAAATATGAGATTGTTATGTAAGAGATATTCCAAAGCATCTTCTCAGAACATTATTTAGTTAGAAAAGAATTAGATTTTCTAGGTCCTAACATTGACTACTGGTTATATCAACATCAATATCTGGCAATAAGGTCAAAGCCTGAATTCCTTGTGAAAAGTATGTTGATACCAGCAAAAACTGAAGAAAATGGAGGTAAACTAATAAAATATTCAGAACTCCAACCATTGCAGGGAACAGTAACTGGGAAAACATCTGCCTGTTCAGATATCATCCGAATTGTATAAGAAAATCAGAAAGAACAAGTAGTCAAAACAAAAATGATAACAAAATAAAAGATAATATATAGAATGTTACAAAAATATTGCTAGTTCATAGAATTATGGTTCATTAAACAAATGTTAAAGGAACATTCTATACTAAAGCCACCTAATTTGACCAACATTTAAAATCTAATCCTATTGAGCTTCTTGTTCTTCACTCAAGCAATCCTATATATGACTCTGAAATTTAAGGAGAAGGGCATAGAACATTAAGTGAATGAATGGTAAAATGTCAAGACCAAGATTTCTTATCTCTTTCTTGGTTCTGTGCTCAAGTCTTCTCATCCCAGGGCATGCTCACCGGCCATCATCGCCTGAAGCACATGTTGCCTTATTTATCTTTGGAGATTCACTATTTGATGCTGGAAATAATAACTATATCAACACCACTCTGTTAGTTTTGCATGGAAACGAAGGAGAAAAACAGATGAACGAAAGAGAAACTAAAGACTGCAATAATGCTTTGTTTTTTATTCAAAAAACAGGGGTAAAAATATACAAGCAAACGTTACTGTTTCAACTAATAACATTTCAAAATTCAAATTTAAACTTACTCCACCTACTAATACACGTAACAAGCAAGTAAGAAATTACACTTAACCAAACCTAATTCATCTAAACATGTCACTGAATCAATCCAACACAGTGACAAAAAAAAATGCTTCTGCATGAATTACGGGAGATCAACATGCGTTAAACTGCAGTTCAAAAAATCTGCCACCTTTCTGCATTTCCAGCATGATATCACCTTTCAACACTCCTCCTTGATATCATTGCTGGAAATACCAAGTTTGAACTGAAGATATTCAAACTTGGCTTTGGACAACGGCTTAGTCAGAATATCAGTGACCTGTTCTTCTCCCTAGCAGTGTATCAACTCAACTTCATGATCTTGCACAACTTCCCTTACTACATGGTATTTGATCTTGATATGTTTTGTACGACCATGATTAACTGGATTTTTGGCCATAGAAACTGTAGACCGATTGTCATAGAAAATTACAGTAGGCTGACTCTGAGTTTGGTTAAGATCATTCAAAATCTTCATGAGCCAAATGGCTTGGTTCACGGCAACAATAGCAAAAATGTATTCTGCTTCTGCTATTGACTGAGCTACCATTGCTTGCCTTTTGGACAACCAACACACAACACCAGAATTTAAGAAAAATACATAGCCGGATGTACTCTTCATGTCATCTATTGATCCAGCCCAGTCACTGTCCGAATATCCTAGAAGCTGAAAACTTTCAGATTTCCTGAACCACACACCAAGTCTAGGATTACCTTTAATATATCTGAGCACCCTCATAGCTACCTTGAAATGATTTTCACTTGGATTAGTCATAAACCTAGAGAGGAGACTTGTAACATACATTAAGTCAGGCCTGGTTGCTGTTAGATACAACCAAACAACCTATTAAGCTTCTGTACAAACTCTCATCCACCCTGACAGCCCTGTCCTCTTTGCTCAATTTCTGAGTAGCAACCAGAGGTGTATTGACTGGCTTGCATTTATCCATGCCAAACCGTTTAAGAACCTCCACAACATACCTCCTCTGATTGACAAATATGCCACTTGAAGTTTGATTAATTTCCATGCTTAGGAAGTGAGACATTATCCCGAGATTTGTCATTTCAAATTCACAATTCATTGCTTCCTTCAATTCATCCACCTTACTTGGACTACTGTCGATGATGAGAAGGTCATCAACATACAGTGAAACAATGATCAATTCACCCTCCACGTTTCTTACATATAATGTATGTTCATTGGGACTTCTCAAGTAACCCAAGCTACTCAAGTACTTATTGATCCTGCTGTACCAGGCTGTAGGAGCCTGTTTTAGGCCATACAAGGCCTTCCTCAAAAGATACACTTTATTCTCTTGGCCTTGAACCTGGTACCCATCCGGTTGCTTAACATAAATCTTTTCATTGAGCCATCCATTTAAAAACGCAGACTTGACATCCAGTTGGAATATTTTCTAACCAAATTGAGCCGCAAGAGCAAGTAACAGCCTGATTGTGTCAAGCCTTGCTACCAGTGCAAATGTATCATGAAAATCAATTCCATATCATTGAACAAGTCCCTTGACAACCAACCTTGCTTTGTGCTTATGTACTGAACCATCAGGATTATATTTCTTCTTGAAAATCTACTTGACTTGAATCATATTTCTATCCCTTGGTCTGTCCATAAGCTTCCAGGTCTGATTTTTTTCTATCATTGCTAACTCCTCCTACATAGCAACTCTCCATGCTTCAGATTTTGCTGCTTCAGTGAAGTTAATTGGTTCAAGTGTGGCCAGATTACACCTCTCATAAACCTCAACCAATGAACGAGTGCCTCTAACCGGGAGCTCTTCTTCAGTTTCACTTCCATCTTCTTCAGTAGCTTCATCACCAACCACATCAATCTGCCGTGAACTTTCTTCTTTATCAACTTTGTTCTCTTCCCAATTCCAAACACCTTTCTCATCAACCCTTATATCTTTAGTGACATGAATCTTTTTGGTTTCTAGATTATACACTCTACAAGCCTTGGAATTATTGCTATATCCAATGAAAATGCCTATAGTTGCTTTGTCATCTAGCTTCTTCCCCTTGGCTGTTGGAACCAATACATAACAGGTGCTGCCAAAGACCCTTAAATGATCCACAACAGGTTTGATCCCATATCAAGCTTCATAGGGAGTTTGGTTGATCAAGGATTTTATGGAAAGCCTATTTAGTAAATAAACTGTAGTGTTTACAACTTCTGCCCAAAAAATTTTTGACAGCTTCTTCTCAGCCAACATACATCTTCCCAACTCCACAACAGTTCTATTCCTTCTCTCACTTACTCCATTCTACTGTGGAGTATAAAGACTACTGAATTGGTACTTGATTCTTGCCTCTATGCAGATTGTTTCAAACTCTTTTGATGTGTACTCAATCCCATTGTCACTCCTCACCATTTTGATATTCAAACTAGTTTGGTTTTCAACCAACTGCTTAAACCCGCCAAAAACTCCAGCCACTTCATTTTTTTGCTTTAAGAAATACACCCAACACATTTTAGTTTTATCATCAATGAACAAGATAAAATAACAACTCCTATTCAAAGAAGGTGTTTGCATAGGGCCACATACATTTGTGTGGATGAGATGGAGTTTTTCTAAAGCTCTCCAAGCTTGGTTCACGGGAAAGGATGATCTACTCAGCTTGCCAAGATGACATGCATGATACAAGGTCTTTACTTTATCAATTTCGGCCAGGTTCAGAACCATTTGTTTGGTCTGAGCTTGCTTGAGACCGTGGTAATGATAATGGCCAAAACGCTTGTGCCATATTTCAGATTCATCTAGCTTAGCATTGTGAGCTCTGAACTCTGAATTTTTCCAGTCAATGGGAAAGCTTTTTCCTATCATTCTAACTCTCATAAGTTCACTGCCCTCACTATCTAGTATCTTACAAGATTGATCCTGAAAATGTAGGACATATTTTCTCTCTAACATTTGTCCTACACTAAGTAAACTTTGATTTAATTCAGGAACATAAAGCACATCAGAAATCAGCTTAGTAACTGATTGAATTTGCACAGCCACATCACCTCTCCCTTTAACATCCACAAATTCTCCATTCCCTATCTTGACTTTGGATTGAAACGCCATGTCCAAGCTGATGAAGCTTTGCAAATTTGGAGTCATATGACTTGTGCATCCACTGTCAATCAACCAGGTTTCATTGCATGATGAGTCAGACCCGCAAGATGCCAAAAATAACTGCTCAGCTTCCTGCCCTTGCTGCAAATCTTCAACTATCTGAGCTTGCTGCTGAGAGGATTCCCCTTTATTTTTACAAACTCTCTCTATATGGCTGAATTGTTTGCAGGCTCTACACTGAATTCCTGGTCTGAACCAACACCATTTTTCTGAGTGTCCCTTCTTCTTGTATTGGGAACATGGTGGATACTCTTTTATCCCACCATGTTTGTTCCACTGAATGTTAGCTTTCTCTTTCCCCTTCTTATCTCTTGCATTTCTCTCATTTCTAGCCTGCACAAACTTCCCTTTATATGTTGTAACCATAACACCTTCACCTGCGTCTTCCAGCCTTAAAAGCCTTATTTGTTCTTGAGCTTGTAAAGAATGGACCAGCTCAGTTAGAGTTATTTGAGTCAGGTCTTTAGAATCCTCAAGAGAGGAGATTTTAGCTTCAAACCTTTCAGGTAGGCTTACTAACACTTTCTCCACAATTCTTCTATCCGTCAATTCCACCCCAAGCAATCTAATTTTATTAACACACTCATTAATCTATCAACGTACTCCCTTACCTTCTTAGTTTCTTGCATTTTCAGTAACTCAAATTCTCATCTCAGGTTCAACACCTGTATGCCCCTTGTTGTATCACTACCCGTATACTCTTCTCTCAACTTATCCCATGCTTTCTTTGGTGTTTCATACGCCATGATCCTTGTGAATACAAGGTCAGTTACTGCTACATGAATGTGATAGAGAACTCTCAGTGCTTTGGCAGCCTCTTCTTCATGCATCTTGATTTGATTTAGGGTGGGATTTGGTCCCAAGGGAGGTAGTTGACGATTCTCTTCCACGTACTACCACAGACCCTATCCACAAAGGAATGCTTTCATCTTGATTTCCCACATGTGGTATTGCTTGCCATTAAAGACTGGAGGTGTGAGAGAGACTGAAGGTTGTGCCATTGAAACTGAATGTTTTGAGTTTTAACAAAGAGAGTGACGAAAACCAGGGTTGAAAGTGAGAAGAAGGAAGATTAATTATCAGGCTCTCTAATATCAGTTAAGACTTTGATACCAATTGTTAGTTATGCATGGAAACGAAGGAGAAAAACAGATGAACGAAAGAGAAACTAAAGACTGCAACAATGCTCTGTTTTTTTTTCAAAAAACAGGGGTAAAAATATACAAGCAAACATTACTGTTTCAACTAATAACATTTCAAAATTCAAATTTAAACTTACTCCACCTACTAATACACATACAAGCAAGTAAGAAACTACACTTAACCAAACCTAATACAACTAAACATGTCACTGAATCAATCCAACACAGTGACAAAAAAAAAAACTGCTTCTGCATGAATTACGGGAGATCAACAGGCGTTAAACTGCAGTTCAAAAAATCTGCCTCCTTTCTGCATTTCCAGCATGATATCACCTTTCAACACACTCTCCGAGCAAATTTCTGGCCGTACAGTGAAACCTTCTTTAAATACCCTACCGGGAGAGCTTCAAATGGGCGTTTAATTCCAGATTTTATTGGTATGATTCATTAGTATGTTGTTAATTTCATGTATGAGTATGATGAAATATTGAATTTTGATCTTCCTCATGTAATCAACTCTATTGCAGCTGTGTTTACAAAGTTACCGTTAATTCCAACATTTTTGCCATCCTACAAAGATCAATTTATTTATGGTGTGAACTTTGCATCTAGAACTGGTGCTTTAGCTGAAACTCGACGAGGATATGTATGAAATCTTGATGTTTAAGCTTAAAGAGTAAATAGAATTAGCCAAAAACCTTTGCGCTCACATTTTTTTATGTAAATACCAGGTAATAGATCTTAACACTTAGCTAAGTTATTTCAAGCTAGTGGAGATGTAGTAAGCAGAAACTAGGTGATGCAGGAGCCAAAAGATTGCTATCCAAAGCTGTCTACTTATTTAGCATTGGGACCAATGATTACTTGTCCCTTTTTTCACAAACTCAAGTGTGCTTCAATCGGATTACTCTAGAAAAGAATATATAGGGATGGTGATTGATAATCCGAGGATTATACTATATTTATTAGGCTTTTTAGTCGGATTTTAGATACTTCTTAGTCCATTTTTACCTGAATTGCTACTTAATTCTTTACATTTTGTGTTTTAGGCCAAAATGGACATTTTGAGCAAATAATGAGCGAATTAGAGTTTTTGGACCCAGAAGTAAGTGCATCTCATAATTTGGGAGAGTTCTGAAGCAGAGTGGAGCACTATAAAGCTTGCTTCCATGGGAGAGCATCGAAGATTGAAGATTCAAGCGAAGAAGCAAGCAGAGGGCAATTATGTAATTTCAGAATTCTACAGGAAGGTTCGCCGTGGCAAAGTTTGTCCTTCGCCACGGCGAAATGAGTGATGCACAAGAGTGTCAACTTACCACTTCGCCGCGGTGAAGTCTGCGTATTTCAGATTTCTTCAAAATGCACAGTTTCATTTTTAGGAAAGTTTTAGGTTTTTGGGGTGACGTATAAAAAGAACACTTTGCCATTTTTGTAAAGCGGGGACGTTTTTGCTTTGTTTTAGAGTTTTCTTTGAACATTACTTGGATTTTGGTTGAGAAAGTGAGAAGATTGGAGATTCAACCTTGGAGATTCATCAACTAGGGGAGATATATGTTCTTTCTCTTTGTTTCAATATGCTTACTGTTTCATTTACTGTTTTCCTTGCTGTTTATGTTAAATTAGTTATGAACTAACGCTTTTGGGGCTAGGGTTTTGATGAACTTCGGATTTTTATGGATTAGTGAATTGATTATTGTTATTTCCATCCTCCATTGCATAGATTGTGTGATTATTCTATTTTTATTGAATGTATTTGATGAATATATATGATGAGATTGAGAAATGAATCGTGTTGAGCTTCTTGGGTAATCACCATTGTAGTATTAAATGCTAGAGATAGATTTAAGAATCAATGAAATCAATCTAGGATTGTTTTAGCTTAATGAACTTGAATCTATTATTCTTCAATTCTTCAATTTGTTGGGTGCGGAAGTGTAATAGAGAAAAGTAAGAGTTCATAGTCTGAGAAGGTATGCTTGACAATTTAGAGAATTTGATTTACAATCCGTGCATGTGAGTGTGGAATTAGCATAATCCTTTGAATCCATCGATAGAGTCCGAATGAAATCAAAACCCTAACCGTTTGTTAAATTGATATTATCCTTGTTTTTAAACTCTTTCTTTCAATATTTAGTTTTTAATACTTAGAGGTTTTGTTCTTAGTTTAATTTTAATTCTTCCTTTAATCCAAACAAATTCGGTTCTTTAACTTGAAAAACAGTTAGGGAAATTAGTGCTTAACAATCAATCCTCGTGGAAACGATACTCACTCATTACTTTATTACTTTTTGCGATTAGTGCACTTGCTATATTGCATGTTGTAGTAACAATGCATCAGTCATCGGCAACCTGACAACTACAATCAAAGTAATAGTATCATACTCTTTCGAAAAATCTTGTTCCAGTGTTTTATAAACAAGATATATTTTTGTTCAAGTTATTATGTTCTGATGACAGGAAATATATAAGATTGGAGGAAGGAAATTTGGGTTCTTAAATTTGGATGATTTGGGTAGTTTACCACTGATAAGAGCAATTGTACCGGGAAGCTCAGGATCCTGCCTGGAGAGTGTTTCAGAGTTAGCAAAACTACATAACAAAGCACTATCTGAAGTCCTGCGGGAACTAGAGAGCCAATTAACAGGATTCAAATATGCAATTCATGATTTCTACAATTCTTCTCTGGAAATCATCAACAACCATTCAAGATCTGGTATGTCAATTGATCATCCGATCTTGTATGCATGTTGAGATTACAATTTGTACTGAAATTTTTATGTTGTGAAGGTTTGAAGGAGACCATGGTGGCATGTTGTGGCAGTGGTCGATACAGAGGAACAATGAGCTGTGGGGGCATGACTGGAATAAAAGATTACGAGTTATGTGATAATCCTGAGGAATATATGTTCTTTGATGCTGTTCATCCCACTGAGAAGGCATACAAGCTAATAGCAGAACTTATGTGGAGTGGAACCCCAAATATCACAGGGCCTTACAATCTGAAGAAACTATTTGAACATGTATAGCTGATCAATTAATGTTTATTGTTTATGTAACGAATAAGTTAAAAAAGGCCTTTGAGGTCAAGCTATACTTTGAATAATAAGGTCCACATTTATATAATATTGTTGGTTTCCTTGTCAAATCAGTAATATTTTCTAGCCATTTTATATCAGATGCTCTACTTTTGCTCAAGGTTTTGATTGGACCGACATATATAATATAGAAAATCTGGGTAGTTGAAGCTTCCAATAATTGATGTAAAAGATAATGAGAGATTTCCTAAGATATGAGAGAACAATAGTGATCAAGGATGTGGATTTTTAATGAATGATTCCACCCAACAATTTCTTATTGATATACATATATCAACAACCAGAAATGGTGACAAAGACCGAAAACATTAAATAACATGATCAATGCATGCATCTTGACAATAAGCTACAAATCTCGATGATCAGGAAGCTGAATATTGAAGAGTTTAATTTATATTCGAATATGCAAAGTCAACAATGAAAATATATAAAAGAGTTGATTGTTTATATGATGTGCGTCAAGGACTTTTATTTGACCGACTTCTGAAAATTCAATCCTAGCCTATGATTAAGAGACAAAATTAATGAGAGATATGAACAGAAAACTAAGCGATCGAAGACTATTAACAAGATGAAAAGTTTAAGCTTCCTTGTCCCACTCTTGGTTGCTTGCTCAAGTCTCATTCCAGGCCATGCTCACCCATCATTGCCCAAAAAACATGTAGCATTGTTCATCTTTGGAGATTCTCTGTTGGATGCTGGAAATAATAACTATATTAACACCACTGTTGCATATCAGGCAAATTTCAGGCCATATGGTGAAACCTTCTTCAACTATCCTACTGGAAGATTTTCTGATGGACGTTTGATTCCTGATTTTATAGGTATGATTCATCAACATGTTAATTTATTCATTTATGATGTGCAACTGAATTATTATCACTCTATTAACTCTGCTGCAGCTGAGTATGCAAAGTTACCATTAATTTCAACATTTTTTCCATCCTACAACGATCAATTTGTTTATGGGGTGAACTTTGCGTCCGCGGGAGCTGGTGCTCTAGTTGAAACTCACCAAGGATATGTATGTGATCTCGCTGAATGTGCTTAAAAGAGTTGATAAATTTCTGTTTGCTTCACAGTTTCTTCCCCAAATTGCAGGTGACAGATCTTAAAACTCAGTTAAGTTATTTCAAAGTTGTGGAGAAACAATTGAAACAGAAACTAGGAGATGCAGCAGCCAAAAAATTGACTTCAGAAGCTGTTTACTTTTTTAGCATTGGAAGCAATGACTGCTTTATCTTTGTGAGAAACTCAACTCTGCCTCAATCGTACAACTCTAAAAAGGAATATGTAGGGATGGTGATTGGCAACCTGACAACTACAATCAAAGTAATTACACTCTCAGAAAAAGAGACAAAATTTCTGGAACTTCTGTCAACTCTTTCTACATATCTTACATCTAGTACTCGAAAGATTTTCTTCAAGTTAATTTCTTAATGTGTCAGGAAATATATAAGAAAGGAGGAAGGAAATTTGGGTTCATAAATTTGGCGCCTTTGGGTTGTACTCCAAGCGCCAGATTAGTTTCACCCGGAAACACAGGATCCTGCCTGGAGGATACCTTGGAGTTGGCGAAGCTACATAATCAGGTTCTTTCTAAAGTTCTGCAGGAGCTAGAGAGCCAACTGGAGGGATTCAGATATGCGAATCACGACTTCTACAATTCATTAATGAAAAGAATCAACGACCCTTCAAGATATGGTAAGCCATGTTTGATATATTGCAGTCAAAATTAATGAATTCTGATTTACAACTTGAAATTGTGAAGGTTTGAAGGAGTCTATGAGGGCATGTTGCGGCAGTGGTCAGTACAGAGGAATGTCAAGTTGTGGGGGGAAGAGAGGAGTAGAAGAGTATGAATTATGTGATAATCCTCAGGAATATTTGTTCTTTGACTTTACTCATCCCTCTGAAAAGGCCAACAAGCAAATTGCACAACTACTGTGGAGCGGAACTCCAGATGTCACAGGGCCTTACAATCTGAAGAAACTATTCGAACACAGCTGATTTAGACATCTTTGTGTTAGTTAATAAGCTTAAGCTCACAGTATAAGCCTCAATAAAGGAATGAGTTTGATCTGTTTGCACCTGATTGTTGTCATCTATAATTCCAGCATCATTAATTAGAGCATCGGCTAGAAAATGTAAGAAATTGTTAACTCATAAAGCTACTTTAACTAGCCTTTTTAAGTCTTAAAATTAACTTAAAAGTCTCAAACCAACTGTTAAACTACCTAAAGATAATTAAAGGGAAAAAGCAGTTTTCTGATTGAATTAGCCCACCTAGTCTACAAACCTTAGACAGACCCAAAGTTACAACAAAAGAAAGCCCAGAAAAATAAGGATTTACAATCCTGCATAAATGAGCCCAATTACCACTTAGGGTCTTAACAAAAAACAAGGCTCACAAAGCAGTCATGCCCAGTCAAAAAGGGTCAAGAAAACAATATCACCGTTAAGGCCCACACATAAAAAACTTAAATGAGGCTGCCAAAAAGAGACCAATACAAGCCGAAGACGGCTTGTTGCTCCATCTTTAAAACCCTCAATAGAACAAACAAGATAGGCCCAAAAAACCACATGTCAACCCTTGTGCTGATCCATTTTTCCCGTCCACCACTAAAGCCCAGTGTAAACATCCATCCTTTAACCAAGCCCATGGAAGCAGGCCAGTACCAGCCGCAGATGCATTGTTGCTTCATAAGATAAAAATGAGTAAAAGGTCTGGATACATATACGCAAAACCAACCTAAACTGCTTGTTACTTATCAAGCCCAAGCTCCCCCTCCAGCGACTGCCGAAAACCCCTCCAACAGAGATAGCAGAGACTACGAGGATCCGAATTTACAATGCCTCTTAATAGGAAGCAACTTTATGAAGTCGATTCAATATTCAACAATTTAAAGTTTCTCAGAAAAGGGTGGCTGCAGCTTCTCCGTTGATGAATAAATTTTTGAGTCCAGATTTAATAAATGCTCTGTAACCTACCAAATATTTCTCAGAACAATAATATTTATCTGAGTAAACTAGTAAAATATGTAATGGGCACAAGCTTTGCCCTTTGATTCATTGTGGAGGTTTTCATGGTAAAAAACATGGTAAACATCGATCAGTGACTGACTTTTGAAATATAATAGTGGATGACCGGATCTTTGTATCGTGCAAATCTTCACTGTTAATTTCATAGTCCATTTTACATGACTGTTGACCCTGCAACATGGTGCCTGCTCCTCCTTTTGTGTCTTAACTCGTAATTTGACCTATTCTATGCTTTTTATTTGATTGAGCATTTGAGTTTTGAAGTTTGAATGAATGATAGATACATATTTTATATGATTTTTTTTTTTTTTAAATTTTGAATACAGATATTGTACCCTTGTATTATTGAAAGAGTCACTTATTTCTTTAAAACCAAAACCTATGCGTTTTATATATTAATTTTTTTTATTTAAGCGTTACCTTTCACGACTGAGGTAAGATATTGTTTGTAAAATATATTTGACTTTGGGATGTATTAAAGTTAGAACAGTAAGGATACATAATAAAGTCATCGAATTAAGGAAACTCAAATAGTTGCTTCACGTTATAGGGTCCAGTGACATTTGGCCCTCCACTCCACAGAAGCTCTGCTAGTTGGCGACTTGTCTTCTGGGTTGTATGGCCACCGTCGAAGAAGACATACTCACTTGGATTCTTGCATAACTTGTATGAACCTACTCCACAATTTTGTCCATTACATAGCTCACTGCCGCAACATGCAACTTTCCCTTCCTTGAAACCTTCAAATTATAGACACACATGAAATCAAAGTTACTTCCATATGTAAGTTCAAAAGATAAATGAATTTTAACCATAAATTAACTTACCATATATTGGACTCTTACTTATTCTATCACCGAGAGCATAGTAGTAGTTCATGATGGAATGTTTGAAGCCTGGTAGTTGCTTTGCCATCTTGTTAAGCTTATTATATAGAGCTTTGTTGTGTAGTTTCGGATGTGTTAAGAAATTTTTAACACAAGCACCATTTAATTCAGGGTACATTGCTTTTGTCGATGGCAAGCAACCTAATGGTGCAACATTCTGGATCGCAAATTTCCTCCCTCCCATTGCATATATTTCCTACAAATTAACAATGATGAAACTATAGCCAAATACACACAAGAAAAGAAAACAGAAAAATAAATAGGACATTTGATTTACCCTCGTTCGTTCCAGTTAAAGAACTACATTCATCATTCAAATAAAGAATTTTGATTAAGTTTCAGAATTTTGTAGTAATTACAATGAATAATGACGGTAGCTCACTCTCACTTTATTTTTTTTCTTATTATATTAGGTTTCTCATTATTACATAATATATACAATAATAGAAAATACTATCCCATTTAGGATTACCCGAATCTAATCGACCCAAACCCAAATATTAGTAAACTAATAACAAGTCCAATTACTATGTTTGTCAAAGAGAATAACTATTAATTAGTTCTTACCTTGAATCCATTTGTTAAGCTGGCTACCACAGTATGCATGTATGTTACTCTCTCAGATTTGGTGGAGTTCCGGTAATTCAAGTTATACCTAAAGTAATCGTTGCCTCCCATGCTGAATAAGTACACAGAGCTCATTAAAATCTTCTTCGCTTCTTGCTCACCTTTTTTTTGTACTAACAAAGTTACCACCTTCTTGAAATTGGTCAACTGTGTATTAAGATTCATCTGAAAAATACAGAACATGCACGTTTAAGATTGATGTATTAATCCCCATTGGATCTTGGCAGTGAGTTGTATGCATGATTACTTCTTTGGAGTATGGTCATGATTGTATTGCCCTTTGTTTTAAAAGATGTTTTAGATGCCGCGTAAATAAGGTGACAGTATTGATATGTCATCTCTTTAATTTTTCACCAAAAGAATGGAAAGCCATTAAATTTAATTAACACAGAAAAAACATACCACTCCGTTACTTTCTCCTAGAACACCCGCTCCAGCAGAAGCAAAGTTAGCCCCACTGGTTAAATCAGCTCCTGGTTGCATGCATGGTGGATCCACAGGCAGGTTTGCAAATAGGGCTGCAAAGCAGTGAAGTAAATACATCAACATCAATTATAACTTACTGATTAAATTAACCAGCAAAGATATTAACAGAGAGAATTAACCATGCAAGCTAAATTAATTAGTCTTACCGACGAAATCAGGAACCAAAAGGCCATCCGATAACCTGCCAGTGGATTTGTTGTTCATATTCATACCATAAGGCCATGATATTGATGCGCTTGGCATTGAATTATTGAGGTACTGATTGTTGCCAGGATCAAAGAGTGAGTCTCCAAACACAAACAACAGTTTCTTCGACGACAACGGATTAGCTGCATAGCACACAATTAAATTGAGAGCGGTTGCATGCAAGGCTATCAAAAAAAGAAGTTTGATTGTCGTCGCCATTGAAATTTTATTATTTCTAGCTTAACTTTCTATTCGCTGCTTTGCTTTGAGCTCTCACTGGCTATATATAGTCGAACGTGTTGTGTATTATTTAAGGCTCAATGAGATTCAATTTTCTTTTTGTGGGGTTTAAAGAAGTCGGTGACTGTGTAAGACATCATTTATGATCTCTCTTTTTATGTACTGAGAGCAGATCAATTCAGAATTCACATGGTGTTTTCAGATGATCTGGTCCTACACGCTTGCTGTGGAGATAATCTTTTTCTTTTTACATGGGGAGTTGGTCTAAAATTTGACTAATAATTAATTCTGGTTACTTCCCAAATGATTGGGATAGCAATTTGTGCCCTTTCAGTATCTTTTATGTTTTTGTTTGCTTTAGACTTTAGTATAGAAGAAGGTTTGCTGTTGAGCATTGAAACAAAATAAAGGAGAGTGCCTCATAAGAGCCATTAATTAATTACCTAAAAACTTCTGATTTATCAATGAAATAATCCTCGAAAAGAAATTCAGAGTCTTCAACTTAAGATTCATGGGATTTCTTAGGAGGTAGATTTTGGATATGTTAACTGCAACCCCAGTCCCCATAGGCCGTGTTGTGCTGCAGCAGGTCATCTGAGTCAAAGACAAGGCCATGCTTGAAGGTGCATGTATTTGTGTGAAAGAGAACATGGATGGAGATGGACGCGCATTTCTTGGAGGACGAGAGTTAATGTTTAATGTCGCTGGAAACATTAGAAAATGCTCGGAAGCAGCTCTCTGCTCATGTCATGGACTCATGGGTCCATACCCTTCATCATGTAGACGTAGAAGATCTCAAACATTCACATTATATTTAATTAGAAATAATGGATTGTTTGCCTTTATCAATTATTTTCATTAAATACTGCAGACATGAATCAATGAGTAAATTACTGTTGACTGTTAGTTATCTTGACAAAGGAGTCGTAAATGATAAATTACCCCTAAAATAAGCTTCTGGTACTAAGACTTTTGTTTGAGAATCTCATAAAGAAGAAACTTTTTAACTATTATTGATGCTGTAAAGACTATATGTTAATCCATACATAATTTAATTAGTAGGTTGATTAAAGGATCATAATAATACAATCTTGTGCAGAAATAATCTAAGTGTTGTACAAGCTTCAAATGAATCATGGAAGCTCAAACAATTGCTTGACATTGTAAGGCCCTGTGACATTCGGTACTCCACTCCAAATAAGCTCGGCCAATTGGCTGTTTGCCCTTTCTGTCGTGTGGCCGCCATCAAAGAAGACATAATCACTGGGGTTTGAGCAGAGACTATAAGCATCTTTTCCACTGAATCCTCCTCCACAATTTTGTCCATTAAATTGCCCACTGCCACAACATGCTTTAATCCCTTCTTTAAAACCTTCATGACATAGTCATAAAAAATCAAGAATTAGTTAAGTACAAGTACTCGTACTAATTAGGACATTTAAAACCACACAAATTCAGTTAATCATGGCTAATTATATATGACATACCATATTTTGAAGCATTGTTAATTCTGTCAAGAAGTGCGGAATAATAATCAAATAATGAATATTTGAAACCACTTAAATGTCTCTCTAACTTCTTAAGGGCATTTGAGAGAGCTTTGTTGTGCATTGTTGCATGAATTAAAAAGTTTTTGTTACAACTTGCGGGAAGTTGAGAATAAAATTGTTGCTTTATCAATGGCATACAACCCAAAGGTCCAACATTCTGAAACGCAAATTTCCTTCCTCCTAAATCATATATTTCCTGCGAGGAAAGTAAGAAAAAAATTTCGTTATAAATTGCTGTTAATGTTGATTGATTGATAGATTACTACTGATATTATACCTTGAGTGCATTAGTTAAATTTCCAACCACCATCCTTTGATATTGTTGCCGTTCAGCTACAGTAGCATTGGGGTTTTTTGTGTTGAAGCTAAAGTAATCATTCCCTCCCATGCTAATCAAGAACACAGATCTCATCAGAACCTCCTTGTCCAATGAACTTGCCACCTTCTTGAAATAGGCTAGCTGCTTTGGAAGATTTATCTGTAAAACATGCTTAATCAATTACTTAACAGTTGAATTATATTTCGAAGGTACTTCAAAAAAGAGACAATACCAGGCCAGGCATAATGTCAAAAACACCTGATCCAGCTGAAGCAAAGTTGACACCATCACTTAAGTTTGCTCCTGGTTGTAGGTATGGTGGAACCATATCCAAATTTGCAAAGTGGGCTGCAACCACAATAATTAATTAGGATTCAGTAATTAATTTGTAATTAAATTCTTAGTTTTCTTATTCCTTTTCTTTATACAAAGATTACACTAAAAACAGACATATAATATTTACCGATAAAATCAGGGACTATGAGGCCATCCGATACTCTTCCAGTGGATTGATTGTGAAAAGTTATTCCATATGGATAATATGCTTGTGCAACTCTCATGGTACTATTGAGATACTTATTATTTCCTGCATCAAACAGCGAGTCTCCAAACACAAACAAACGCTTATGAACTTGACCATTGCAAGCGCTTGGGTTAAGACATATTGCACCCAAAGATATGACAAGAAGGAACGAATTTAGGCTTGCCATGAACGTTGTATCTATATACTAACTTAAATGTCCTAGCAATCTGCCGATGTGATCAATACATTCATAAGATGTATATATAAGCATGCTTTTATTATCCCATTGAACTAATTAGCTAAATATTGTTGAGTTTTTTTTATAGGAAAACTCTATTCTAAGCAGTACTCTGGATCCAGAGAGGCTGGCTTCCCACTTTGAAATTTGATAATATTCGTGTGTTAATCCTGAATTACCGGAAGCAACGTGGATCCGATTTCAAAAGTTCTAATATTGAATAATTCAATGATAGGAAAAGTCTTCTGAATAACTGAACTTGATATACCAGAATACCTGAATAACAAAATTGAATAAGGACTATAAGCCTATAAATAAAGAATAATTGGGGAAACAAACTCTTTCACTTTTCGACCCAAAGCAATGATCTCTAAGTTTCGGCTGATAAACTTGAGATTAATTTCATGGCCGAATGTCGTAGCTAGCTAGTACTGAACCAACAAAGTCAGGGACGGCTGTCGCAGAGTCTTCTACTCGGATATTTGAAGAAGTTGTCTCTATATGGTGTAAAATTTGCCTCGCCATCGATTCCGATACAGAGATAGTTATTGTTTCCAGCGTTGTGGACTGAATCACCCAACACAGATTATGGCAACATGTTTGTCATTAGCTAATGATAGAACTCAAGCCCAAGAAAGAGTCTAATCCAAAAGATCGGCTTGGTATGGGAGAGAGCCCCTAGGCTTAAGTATCAAATTTGGTGGGCGTGAGATCCCGATGTGGGATCTTAACATTGCATCTCCTTAAGGCTTCAAGAGCCGATATCCACGACAGCTTTTACTCTATCGATATTGACCTCTTCAAAAGCCGACGTCCATGACAGCTTTCATTCTATCGACACTGAACCGATGGTAGACCTTTCCCCTTTGGGCAGCTTTATTTATTTTTCAGTTATTCGATGCAACACCCCCTCTCAAGGAGAGTGTGACGGTAGCCTTTTCCTCTTTGGGCAGTTATTCGATTTGGGCGGCTTCACCTATCAATTATTTGATGTGACACCTCCTTCCAAGGAGAGCACACTGCACCTTAATCTAGCCTATTGGTAGCCCTTTTTGCAACTTAACTCTCAACGAAAACATCAATGATAGAACTCAAGCTCAAGGAAGAGTCTAACCCAAAAGACTGGTTTGATAAATGAGAAAACCCCTAGTCTTAAGTATCAAACTTGGTGGGTGTGAGATCTCTATGTGATATCCTATCAGCCAATTGGCTGGACTCATCACCTTGGGGGCTTGTTGGAACAACAAGAAGACTAGAGCACAGGAAAGGCAGATGCTGTGAAGACTCCGGATAGCGGCTGAAGTTGACCATTTGGCGTGAACAAATCTATTCCAGATATGTTTCCCTTTCGCTTTCCTTATCTTTGGAAATATTTTGTTGGATATATTTAAGAAAGTATTGTAATTGATAATGACAGCCCTTGAGCTTGACATGTCAACAATTACATCTAGTTGAAAGAGACAAAACATTTATGCGTATTTGCGCTCAAGTGTTTTTGTCTTTTTATAATTCAGGTGTCCAAGCTAGCTTGTGTGCATATATAGTAATCTCTAGATTCCATTAAATGCTCTACAAGTCGAAAGGATCAAATAAACCATAATGTTATTGTGATAGGTGACCCAAGGTTAATACCCACAAATTGCCAGCTAACAACTCATAAGTTGACTAGCTAACAATTCAAAATAAAAATGGAGTTCGCACCGTACAAAAATAGACCATAAATTGAATGTGTAATTTCTTATCTCTCTCAAAAATTATCTCTTGAGATCAATCCAGCTAGAGATAAATTACAGTAAGTTATTGACTAAGCATAGATACGTTGCTGTAGTCTGTCCAATTTAACTTGATGGGTTACATGGTAAACAAAAGTTTATCTTCTGATAAAATCTCAATCACGGTGGTGGAATTGAGTTTATAAAGTTGCTTCATGCTAAGAGGCCATGTATAATCTTATCCTCCATTCCACAAGAAGTCAGATAATATAGAATCAGCATGTTCAGAAGGATGGCCTCCATCGAAAAACACATACTCATTAGGATCACTACATAGTTCATATTGTTTTACTCTTCCGCATCCAGAACCACGATGTGAACCGATGCCGCAACATGCAATTTCTGACACATTGAAGCCTACAATAGACAAGGTTTACAACAAAAGTTAGAGCGAGATTACGTCTGAGTATTCAAAAGAGAAAAAAAATTATGGCTTATATATAACGTACCATATTTTTTAGTATAATTTATCATATCATTAAGTGAATTGAAGAAATAAAAAATCAGATGAAAAAAAAATGACTTATATATAACGTACCATATTTTGTAGGATAATTTATCATATCATTAAGTGAATTGAAGAAATCAAAAATCACATATTCGAATCCTGATAATTGGCTTTGCAACTCCGAAGTGACATTAGACAGAAGACTATTGTGAAGACTAGCGATTGCTTGGAGCACTTCTACACAAGCACCACCACTAAGATTGTACTGTTGTTTCAACTCTGGTTGGCAACCCAAAGGTCCCACATTCTGAAATGCAAATTTCCTTCCTCCCGTTTCATATATTTCCTTCATAAAAAATAGAAAAAGAAAAAGAAAAATATATATATAGAAGAATAACATGGGAAACCTCGATAACAGAAGTTTGCTGAGCAAAATTTTACCTTAATAACATCTGTAAAATTGCCAATCACCATGTTTACATATTCCTGTTGTTGTAATTCGGTAGGATTAGAAGTACTATTTATGAAAGACATGTAGTCAACGCCTCCAAAGCTAGACAAATAGATTGCATCGGCTAGTATCTTTTTGGCCACTGCATCACCGAGTTGCTGCTTCAGTAAATTGGCCACCTCCTTAAAATACTTTAGCTGTTTTTGGCTGTAAAGCTATAAAAATTGAAAGCATTGTCAAGATATATTTTGCCTCAATAATAGTAATTCATTTGAATAGAATGCTGTACATACCGTATTTGGATTACTTTCTTCAAGAACACCAGCTCCACCACTTGCAAAATTAGCTCCACTGCTAAAATTATGACTTCCAGGTTGTAAGTATGGTTCCCAAAGTGGTAAATTTGAGTATATTGCTGCATTATTTAAATAAACAACACAATTAATTCTGAGACGGTTCGACATAATCGTAATTCACTAGCTGGCTACCATACCAGCAAAGTCAGGGACAGTACGACCATCGCAGAATCTTCCAGTCGGATATTTGAAAAAACTCTCTCCATACGGTGTAAAATTTGCCTTGCCTTCAATGCCAATATAGAGATAGTTATTGTTTCCTGGATCGTAGACCGAATCTCCAAACACAAAGATGGCAACATGTTTGTTATTAGCTTGCCTGGTCTCATCACCTTGAGAGCTTGCTGGAGCAATAAGAAGGCTAGAGTACAACAGAAGCAATCTGTAGAGAAGACTCCGTATAGATGAAGCTGCCGCTGGTCCCATTTTCCCTGAAGACAAAGACGGCAACATGTTTGTTATTCCAGGGAAGTTTGCTTTTCACTTTTTCTCATCTTGGAAATAGATCAAGCGTAGTACTAATAAACAACTAAGTTTAAATTTAAAAATTTTTTATGCGTATAATTAATTGCCCACAGCTAACAATCCTGAAAGTTTGACTAGCTAATTAGTTTGTTAGGACACGTGTCAATTTGTTAAAATCTATTTTCTACATTGAAAAGGAGACTGCAACGTACATTAATTAGACACCATGTGTTAAATTGTGACTATCAGTCACCCCCACTAAGTTTTAAAAAGACCAGAAACCTCCATCTCAAACATCACGGTCACAATTCACCATCTTCACTTGTCGCTTTTAAAGCTATGTGGGATGTCACAAATAACCCGTCTGAAGGTTTTTAGGCTGGAGAATCCTAAGGAAAAGCACTGCTATTAAGTTGGCACACACTGAAAAAAAAACTGCATACGGGAAATTTATGAATTCATTGAACAATAATGCAAATAATACACATGGTTTTGCACTGCTGTTACACCTACTCTGCAGCAGATTTACAATCAAAATAAATCAACCATACTTTGCTAACTACTACAGACATATCACATTACTAAGCACCTAACCAGCTGATATACAGCTGAATTCACCTAAATTAAAATTACATTGATTAAAAGATTCAACTCCAAAGAGTTACAGCAGAACCAAAATACTACAGCAAAAATTTAAACTTTGCCGCCAACCTTGCAGCATCAGATTCCAAAATTTGACATCCTACATGCAGTTTCCAGCATAATATCAGCTTGATCAACACTGTCCACTCTTTAAGATATTGAGCCCACAAGTTGGGTCTGCTCTAACTCTAATACCAAATGAAACACACCGGTCTATTGTACATGTTGTTCGCTTGGGACCCAAGTTCGCATGAGTTAATTTTTTTTTTTTTTTTTCCTTTTAGATAAACTAAGATCATTGACCCGGGCATACCGACAACCATATCTAGTTGAAATTTTGCAAAATAATTGCCCACAACTAACAATCCTGTAAGTTTGACTAGCCAACTGATTTGGAAGGACTTGTGCCAATTAAGTCAAATCTATATTTTATATAGAAAATGAGTTAGCATCATATATAAGATAAATGTGTGTATGCCACATTTAATATAAATATGAAGTGTTATATATATATATGAATCAATCTATCTCTTTTGTAGAGGTTTGCATTAGATGATGTCCACATAAACGGTGACGGAGAGTTTTCCTGAATTGTCGAGGGTCCCTATTTAAGTTTCAGTTCACCACCACAGAAGAGTTTGCTTTATCTTTTTATAATAGGGAGTCTTCCCTGTGAATTAATACATATTCTATGTTGAATGTGATAAATTGTTTACGTTACCGAAGGTCTTAGTTTTAGTAGTACTTAGTTGTAATTCAAGCTTTAACAGATCATGGCCTCGGGAAGCAGAATTCTGATGAGTTGAAAGGTAAGTAAGCACGTGAAGTTCACTTACTAATCAAACGACCGCGCGCACTTTTGAGCCAAATTATATATAAATCTTGAAATTAAATTAAATTTGTTCATGCACCTAAAATAAAGTTGCAGTTACATTTAATGGATTAGTTACTACCCAGTCGTATGCCATTTTTGTTGAGAAGAGGTTGTTTCCAGCATCGTGGAGTGAATCACCAAACACAAATATGGCAACATGTTTGTTATTAGCTGCCAGGACTCAACATGTGAGCTTATAGGAACCAGAAGGCTAGACAAGACAAACAAGATAGAGAGATTTAATGAAAATTATCTTAATTTTTTTTTTTTTTGCCTTGCAGGAAATATATGACCTAGGCGGAAGGAAATTTGCATTCCAGAATGTCGGACCATTGTTTAAGCAATTTTTCCCTCAACTAAATGGAAGTTGTAACAATAACTTTTTAGTGCATGCAACACTACACAACAAAGCCCTTTCAAAGGCCTTCAAGAAGTTAAGAGACACGTTTAACTGGTTTCAGATATTCCATATTTGATTATTATCATGCACTTCTCTATAGAATTAACAGTGCTTCAAAAGATGGTATGTTATATAAAATTAGCCATTATAAAAACTGAATTTGTGTGGTTCTGAACGTCCTAATTAGTACAAGAAACATATACTGAACTAATTAATATTTTATGACTATAACCAACAATGAATTGACCCAATGATAAAGATTTGGGGTCAAGAGATTTGCTCCTCCTGTAATCTTAGATTCAAATCATAAGAACGGTTGTTAATATTGTTGGTAACGGACCACAGGACTTGTCCTGTTTGGAAAGCCAAACTGGCCTAGACTAAACACCCCAGTAACAAAAAAAAATAAAAATAATATATATATATAATATATTATATATATATCTATCTATTGAATTAAATGACTGCGTCATGAAGGTTTTAAAGAAGGGATCAAAGCATGTTGTGGCAGTGGACAGTTCAATGGAAAAAATGCTTATACACTCTGCTCAAACCCTAGTGAGTATGTCTTCCTCGATGGTGGCCACACCACACAACAGATAAACAACTAATTAGACGAGTTTATTTGGATCGGAGTACCAAATGTCACAGGGCCTTACAATGTGAAGCAATTGTTTGAGCTTCCATAATTCTTTTTGCAGCTTGTAACGCACTTAGATTATTTCTGCATATGATCATTACAATGATTTGTTTAGTTGATCTAGCTACTAAATAAATCTTATAGGATTATAATAAATCATCTAATTTTAATATGTATCTAACGGTACTCTTAATTTATATCTTTCTCATGTTACTCTTAATTCCAAAACTCTTCTTTAACTGTACTTTTTATTTTACTATATGACCGTTGATCCATTAAAATTAAAGAAAGTAATTAACCTAAGAACTATCTTAATGATTTAAATTAAACAATTTAACAAACATTTTGGAACTATATCTAATATATTTAATTTATTATAACTTAAAACATATATTAGAATCTTAAACAAACTAATTATATACTCATTAGATACTATATAAAAAGTTAGTCTATGTTGTTTAGTAGGTTTGACCTTCAATTATTTAGCTAGTTGGAACTGACAATACCCATATCCGTATTTATGCCCACAAGTTGCAAGCTAAAAACCCCACATACAAATGGCGTTAGCACCGTACAATTATAGAGTAATTTCTTATCTCTCTCAAAATATCTCTCTCTATAAATTAATTATAGTAAATTATTGACTCATAAGATATGTGGCTGAAGTCTGCCTTCTGATAAAATCTCAATGGCGAAGGTGGAATTGAGTTCATAAAGTTGCTTCATGCTAAGAGGCCATGTAAAACCTGACCCTCCATTCCACAAGAAGTTGGACGATATAGAATTAGCATGTTCAGATTGATGGCTTCCATCGGAAAACACATAATCATTAGGATCACTATATAGTTCATATTCTTTTACTCTTCTGCATTCAGAACCACGACGTGAATTGATTCTGCAACATGCAATTTCTGATACATTGAAGCCTACAATAGACAAGATTTACAGCAAAACTTAAAAGTAAGAGCTAGATTACGTCTGAGAATTTAAAAGAAAAACAAAATTATGACCTATATATAACGTACCATATTTTGTAAGACAATTTATCATATCTGTTAGGGCCAAAAATCGCCCTTAGCCCAAATAGGAAAACAGGTCTGATTGTGTGGAAGAGACCGGTCCCAATCCCAGTGCAGGCCCATTTGATTCAAGATACAGCCGGCCCAAACCATCTAGGCACAAGCCTCCCAATCCCAGCTCACTTCCTGGACCTATGAGCGAGTTCAGAGCCCACGGCCCCCACGGATCACTTTCCTATGCCTGATCAATCTCCTACTCGAAGTTACTTTCCTTTTCGGGATCACCTTCCTATTCGAACACTAGTAAGATAGCTCACCATCGCCCTAACTCCTTTAGGGTTCGTATCAGAGTCATACTAGGACTCCTACTCCCACAAGGATTGGGAGAACAGACAGTCACTATATAAATAGAGGCCAGCCCTCTCACAAGACAAATTACATTACACCGTCACACTGGAAGCTCCTACTTGAGAGCTTCACTTCACTGCTGTAGTCATAGTCCCCGACTAGACTTCCGGTAACCTCTCTATTCCCTAGCCCTCACTACACTAGCCTCTTTCAGCCTTGCTGACTTGAGCGTCGGAGTGCCTATGACAAACACCACCCCGGTGTTTTCCGTTTGCTTCACGCATTTGTTTCACTACATGTGCAGGTGCAGCGGATTGCTAGTGGCCTCAACCTCATGGGATCACGTACAGGTAGATATTTACGTCTATAGTTTAGCGCCCACCGTGAGGCCTCTAGCAATCATTCGGCTTAATGAACCTTGATTCGTAGAGAAATATTCCATGGCTGACAATTCGGACAACGCTAACCCCGGCCTCGAGGTCAGACTGGAGGCTCTAACCGCTCTCATGCAACAAAATTCAGACAAGGTGGCCGCACTGGAAGCTGAGAACAATGCAATCCGGACCGAAAACGCATCCATCAGGGAAGAAAAGCAGTCTCTTAAAGAAAAGGTGAGTCAATTCTATGATCTAGAGTTTCTGCCTGCTCAGGTACCTCCCAATCGGTTCCGCACCCCTATTCCATCCATACAACCTTTCCACACACCAGAGCATCGACCCTCGGTCTCCGGTAAAAGGCCGCGTCCATTAAGCTCATCGGCGGCTAACGATTCTGTCCTAACATATGGAGATAAAGATATGCCAACAGAACACCATTCAGTCGATCCATCCCAACCTCGAGATCAAGACGATCCAGTGACAAAAAGCCCGCACCCGCAAAACCAGCCCATTCTCACCGTCCCACTTTACCTCCAGTCAACCATCCTAACACAAGCCCCATTTGGCTCGGCTCACCTTCACGGGTTGAACGGCCAAACCAAACAAACCACAACACTCGAGCCTATCCATCTTGACGGTCCGAGTGACTATTAGACGACTCCCCTGACCATTCGTGTAGGGCAAAACACCAGAACAGTCACCATGGGAGTCATCCAACTGGAAAGAATGAACGAAGATCCATGCTACCAGGGAGTGTAAGAAGGAATGACCCATCAGACTATCTTGCGAGGGGTGACCCAACGGAATGTGTCGAAGACGAATGCAATGACAGACCGAGTCAGACCGGATGACCTAGTAGTACCCTCCTCTCCTATGGAACAGATACTGGCTAAGAGGTTGGCCGATGTGGAGGTAGTAATGAGACGCATCCCAGGAATGCCAATCCCAACCAAGAAGAGCAGGCCCCACTGCTACGCGGATTCACCCTTTGTGGATGAGATCGCCCTAGCCGATATGCCCTAGAAGTTTACCATCCCCAACATGAACCTGTCTGATGGCACAGCCGACCCGGATGATCACATAACCTCGTACAAGCAGCGGATGTTCACTATCTCAATACCCTGACCGCTGAGGGAAGCTTGCATATGCAAAAGTTTCGGTTCAAGCTTATCCAGCTCGACACTCCAATGGTACACGAATCTCCCAAACGAATCCATCGACTCATTCGCTCAGCCCACCGACACCTTTGTGGAACAATTCGCCAGCATCAAGAAACTCGAGAAGCTGTTGACCGACCTATACAAAGTATACCAGAGAAGGGGAGAGCCACTGAGAGAGTATGTCAACAGGTTCAACAAAGAGAAGATCTCCATCCCTGCATGTAACCCCGAGACAGCCGTGGACGCCTTTAGGAAGGGTCTTCTCTTGGACGGAGAACTATACAAAGAACTTACAAAGCTGGGTTGTACCACAATGGAAGACGCCCTGGCTCGGGTAGTGATCCAAATAAGATGGGAGAAAGATGAGATAAACCGAGCAATTCACTCCAGATACGACTCGAGGTGGAATGACATAAAGGCAAAGCATAGACCAGTGGAGTACCGCTACCAACCCCCAGCACGTAATATGAGTAGAGTTAGAAAACCGTATGATCGCCAGCCAATGAGAACTGAGAGCAGACAGTTCAGATCGAACCGGTACAAAATACCGGAGTACAACCTCAACGTCAAACCCAGGTTGTCGCAATTATGAAAGTAATGGGATCCACCATTAAGTGGCTGGACAAGCTCAATCCCGAGGCAGGGAGAGACACGACCAAGTGGTACAGGTTTCACGACGACCATGGACACAACACCACAGACTGCATCGCCTTGCGGCTAGAGGTCGTTGCACTTTTGAAGAGGGGACATCTCTGAGATCTGCTAACAGATAAGGGGAAGAATACCATTAGCCAGAGAAGCTCAAAAGAACCATTACCACCTCCGCGGGAACCCATACCGAAAGGGCTTTGTTCGCTCATCTCCCGAGGATCAGAGATTAGTGGGGTAAGTTACTCATCAGCCAAGCGATATGCCAGAGCCAACCACCACCACGAAGTCCAGTCCATCCATCCGGTTTCACGGTCACACACTCATCACGTAATTCAATTTGAAGATGACGAGCAGGTCACCTTGGCCGCTCCTCATCACAATGCTCTGGTCGTCTCCTTGTAGATCGCCAACATCCTAGTGAAGAGAGTATTCGTAGATGGAGGATCTTCAGCAAACATCCTATTCCTCGAAGCAGTGAAGGCTATGGGACTGGAAGAAGCAAACATCAACAGGCGGCCGACCCTGCTGGTTGGGTTCAGCTCTGAGCAAAAGTACACTATTGGGGAGATCATCCTCCCTATCTACACCGACAGAGTAAACAAACAGACCATCTTTCTAGTGATCGACTGCCCCTCTCCCTACAACATCATCTTGGGGTGACCCTGGATCCACGACATGCGAGCAGTCCTATCTACCTTCCACTAGACGATCAGGTTTCCAACCAAATGGGGGGTACGAGAGATCAAGGGCGATCCCAAAGCTTCCAGAGACTGCTACAAGAATGCCTTTAAGGGCAAGGGTAACTCTTCATAGCAATTACAGTCTCATCCAACCCCTCCGACCGAGTCGGATCAACCATCTATGGAAGAGTTAGATAAAGTACAGATGCATCCAGACGACCCCAAGAGAAAGACACACATAGGGTCCCGCCTCAAACCCGAGACAAGAGAGAAGCTGGTGGATTACCTCAAACAGAACCACGACTGTTTCGCCTGGTCCCATGTCGACATGATCGGAATCAGTCCAGATGCAATGGTCTGCCAGCTCAAGGTAGATCTAGATCACCCACAAGTAAAGCAGAGAAGAAGGAAATTCGAGCCAGAAAGGAACCGAATCGTCAATGAAGAGATTGAAAAGCTCTTGAGCAATGGTATGATCAGAGAGTTCCACTACCCCGAATGGCTGGGTGGAAACTATCGACTGCACTCGGACAGCGAGTCTTCATGTTAGCTGTGACAGACTACTTTACCAAGTGGATTGAAGCTGAAGCCTTCGCACAAGTCAAAGACCGAGAGGTAAAAGCTTTCATCTGGAAGAATGTCATCTACAAGTTCGAGATACCGAAAGAGATCGTCACCGACAATAGATCCTAGTTCATCAGTTCAGGCTTTAGGGATTTCTGTGACGTGTAGGGAATAAAACTGAGCTTCTCAACCCCCCGCAACCCCCAGTCTAACGGCCAGGCCGAGTTGTCAAACAAGACCATCATTCAGACATTAAAGAAGCGATTACAGAAAGCTAAGGGTGCATGGGCAGACGAGCTACCCAGAGTCCTTTGGTCATACCGAACCACAACCCACTCGTCAACAGGTGAGACCCCCTTCTCCCTCATATACGATTCTGAAGCGGTCATCCTAGCCAAAGTATCAGTCCCGTCTACCAAGCTCTAATGGGCGGACGAGGAATCAAACAACCAGAACTTTTGCCAGAACCTGGACACCGTCGACAAGCTACGCGAACAGGCGAGCATCCGCAACGTAGTCTATCAGCAACATGCCGCTCGACACTACAACCGCAACGTGAGAATCTGCACTTTCAAGATAGGCGATTATGTTCGCCGCAAGGTCTTCCAAAACACTAAGGAGATCAACTCTAGCAAACTCGATCCCACCTGGGAAGGCCTCTACAAGATAAGTAAAGAAGCAGGGAAGGGCGCTTACAAACTCCAAACCCTCGAGGGCAAAGACATCATTAATAGTTGGAATGTCATTCACCTCAAACACTACTACTTCTAGGTGAACTTGTTTTTTATGTTTCTTTTTTTACTTTTCTTTCCCATTTAAAAAGGATAAGTGGGTCTATCCACCTCCTCATAGACAGTTGGTTTCATGGCCAAGAATTAATGAAGTATTATTCAGAAATTTCTCGTCTTCGGATCGACTCTGTTCGATCAATTGTTTGTTACACCTTCAGATCGGCCCTACCCGATCCACGAATTTGCACCATCGAATCGACACTGCTCGATTCATGATAACACCTTCAGATCGGCCCTGCCCGATCCACAAATTTGCACCATCGAATCAACCTTGCTAGATTCACGATAACACCTTTAGATTGGCCTTGCCCGATCGATGATTTTGCACCATCGTATCAACCTTGCTCGACTCCCGATAACACTTTCAAATCAGCCTTGCCCGATCCACGAACTTGCATCTTCGAATCGACCCCGCTCGGTTCACGGAATCAACTTCCTGATCAGCCCTACCTGATCTACGAATTTACACCATCGGATCGACTCTGCCCGACCCATGACTCACACCTTCGAGTCGGCCTTGTCCGATCCTAGAATTAACACCTTCGGATTGACTTCATTCAATCCAGGAGACTACGTACTCGGTCGGCCAAACCGAGTGAATGATTATTACACCTTCAATAAGCAAATCACCAACCTAGCCCAACATAAGGCCTACATGCCTCAGCCACTGGGCCGTACTAAAGTAACAAACACAACATAGTGCATCTACAAGTAAAGAAACAATGAACAACTCACTCATCCATGAAGAAAGCATCAAAAGTTAAAACAACCAAGTATAATACATATAGCCTCAAACGGCTCAGTTCAAAGTACAAAAACGACACACACGCCAAGAAAAAAGGCATCGTAGGCCCCAAAATACATAAAGGAAAACTAAGCTAAGTATCCTCAGTACGAGTCGCCTCCTCCATCTCTGACTCGGTCGTCATGTCTGCAACGCCAGTACTTGCCCTAGCAATCCAGTCGCTCACATCCCCAGCATCCGACAACCCCGACTGACTAACAAGGTCAGACATCTGCTCCTCGTCCTACCCCCCCGGATGACCGTCTCCCTCTTTCAGCAACTCCCGCATGAGCTGGATGTCTTCATCCAGATCCTAGTGAGAGGTCCTCCCTTCCTTGAACTCAAGCATGAGTTCACCTCAGGCCTTGATGATAGCTCCCCTAGAGACTCGATCTCTACGGTCTTCTCGACCAACTCATGCCTCAACCTCTCCAACTCACGCTCACTATCCCTTAGACGTTGTTGACCCTCTTGCTCGGCCTTCCGGGCTACTGCCTCTCTCTGGCGCAAGCTGGTGTTCACCTTGGACACATCTTGTATCCTTTTCTCCTATACCACCACAGATTTTCTCAGGTGAAGACTGCTCGTGAGTGCCTGCAGAACAAGGTATTGTCATCAGTACGAAAGTAAGGAGCTAAATAAAACAAAACTCTGACCAAACCTGTAAAGCGCGGGATACTTCCCAGTCAGCAGCAGCAACTACGCCCATTTGGTTTAGACACACCTCGTCCACCAGGAACAAGAATGAGTCGGCTAGCTTGCTCATGGAAGTCGTGTCAGAGTAGGTCGACGCGGTAGCCGGAATATTAAATGTAATCATCCCGGCCTCCTCATCCATGACGGTGGTTTGGGATGACCCAACTTCGACGACGGGCTGCTGGCTCGATGGCGTCGCCAACACGTCCTCCACTCTCATATCTTCCCTGGTCGAGGATTCCCTCCTCCTCTTCTTTTGATGCTAGGCAATGGACTCGCTCGCACTAGAGACGGCCAACTTCTTCATTAGAGTCTCTACAAGCGCAAACTCTCCAACGGTTAGTGGGTTCAGCCTTGACTCACCAAAAATGATGTGATTGCAGTACCGAGCCAAAAGCACATCCCAAGTCTGCTTCAACGAAGGAAAGGGAATACCTCGCTGAATCGCCTCTACTCCAGCCCAAAGATGGCTGGTCCTGAGGTTAGACTCTGCCAACATTACCCGCCAATCCCTCTACTCCTTCGGAATGGCTAGAACCCTCTGAGCCACCACATCCAAGCCTTCTCCGCTCTGCCTAACCCGATTGTACTCAAGCTCTTCAAGCAAAAAACACAATCAAGATTTAGTAATCAAAGTGCAAAAAACAACAAAGTTCTCACCAGTAGCTCGCCAACTACTCGGGATGTCACCCTACCCTCTCTCCCCAAAAACAGCCTAACCCTTCACAAAGAAGTATTGGTCCTTCTAGTTTTTGTTGTTGGACCGTAGGTCGGTCACCAGGTGAGACCAGTCATGCTTCAGGTTAATCAGATATCTACCCTTCTCTTTGTCATTCTCCTTCAGAAAGTATGAGTACAACAACTCATGCAACTCGAACATCACCTGGTGCCAGATATAGAGGTCCTCCAAGGCCATAAGCAACCTCTAACCGTTCGGCATGAGCTGAGATGGGGCAATCATGAAGTGGTTCAGCACCTCCCAGATGAGGTGAGGAACATGTAGCCTTAACCCATCGTGAAACCACTTCTCGTAAACACTAACCCAGCCTTGTGCTTTCCAGTCGACCCGCTCGTACGACCGTGGCACCCAGATCTCAACCAAAGTCGGAATGTGATAAAAAGTCTGGATGCGCCACACATCGCTGTCCTTAAGCACGGGAGGATAATCCTTGGTCAAGATCCCACTACCCTATTGGCTCGGCTCTTCCTTAGAGTTGCTACTAGATGAAGACGGACTACCAGCTCCTTTGAAGTCTTCCCTACTTCCTCTATGCCTGCCCGAACCACTCGGGCTGGCAGTACTTGTCCTTGGGGTAGCTACACTAACTCTAGTCGGTGCTCCCATCGGAACGCCCCCCTTGAGCATCATCACTATGGTAGGGGCACGTTCGTACTTGTCGCCAGCATCCGCCATAACCCCGCTCGAACTAGCTGAATCAGAGTCGGACATGATAACCTGATCACCCAACCCGACAGACCGACTTGACTCTGACTTCCAATATCTAAAAAATCTAAGTGTCAAGCAGCCACTCGCCCCAAACAACCAACCAGGAAAACACACCAGCTCGGTTCCACCTTCAGCACCGGTCAACCTACCCAGCAACTAGTTAACCTCAACCAAACTCTGATCGACCTTCGTTACCGATCGATCGTATCCCTGATTCAACAAAGCTCTTTCTGGCTCGCCCCAAGCAACCGACCTATCTTGAAACTCACCCCTGAATCAACCTATCCCTGGTCACCGACTCGCCAATCCAAACACTTACCGAACCACCTACTCGGGTTGGGTTACCTATCCCTCATCTAAGTCGATCCTTCCCATAATCAACTCGCCACCCGGTCGGATAGAATGAATGACCTACCCGTCCTACTAAATCCTCAGGTTATCTCTCTATTCGGTCAGTTAGACCTACCGAGCCCTTATTCAACTGAACCAATCATACGATATCCTCCCCACTCGGTCTGATGGGATGGACGACTAACCTAGGCCACTTAGATCACAATTGTCAAACCATCGCTCGATTCGGTCAGGCAGACCGACCGAGTCAAAATGTTATATAACCTGACGTCTCCCCTATACCGTCCAAAAATCCAGAAAATATCAAAACTGTTGGCAACTCGCCGGAAATCCAGTGGAAAATCCAAATCTATGCCTATTCTAAGAATCCTAATTCCAAAACACTTCGAAATCTAATCAAAACCTACTCAAAAGATCAAAAACTTCATCCTATCTTCCAAAAATTCAGCAAACAACCAAAACAAAGTAGAAAATCAACCCAAAGAGAAGAATGTTTACCTTGAAAGACTGCAGAAAGAGAAACCACTGTCGCTCAAGAAATTGGAACGAAAAAGAAGGAAGGAAAAGGAAAGAAATTTTTTTTAGGAAAATAGAAGGAAAACGCAAATGGAAGACAAACAGTCAATTCCTCAATTTTTATAAGGAAAAAGCGGACACGTGGCAGCTTGCAATTGGTCAATGGTCAGAGCGTCTTTTCATTTTCCTGCTCTTGAAATGACGGGTCAATCGCTACCGTACACATGGCAGCGATCCAGGACGTCTAGGAAACCGTAGCCTAGTATAGAAGCTATAGCTCGGCCGTCTTGTCCTCTCGACTGACCTAGCTCATGACTTCCGAAGTGGACCCAACACGCTCCCAGGCTTCACAAGCCCAAGCCATCCTCTCGACTGACAGATCAGCTTGGAACGGCCCAGCTCGCGGTCACTCTCCAAACGATCAAACCAGGATGGCTCGCCCATTCGGTCTTCCATAGCGGACGAATTGACTACCAAAGGTCGAAGCTCTCATATCTCACTCACTTGACCACTCGAGCACCTCGACCGAATGAGCCTTCAGCCCGATACCATCTCTACATCACTCAATTTGGCATACCGAGCAGACACTTCTGCCATGGGATGCCAAATCACTTCTCTAGTTGGCAGGACACACAGAACGAACGCATGAGTCCCAAGAATCGTTCTTAATCCCTTTGGCCCCTCATGCTGACTGAGGACTACAAACCAGCTACGTTAGACTGTTCAGCTACACCGAAGATCGGTCATCCAGGAAGGGAGACCAAGCGCACCTCCATCGCTTCCTACTCTCTGACTTAAAAATTCTTAACTCAGAGAGTGGGGGGCAAACTGTTAGGGCTAAAAATCGCCCTTGGCTCAAATAGGAAAACGAGCCTGATTGTGTGGAAGAGACCGGGCCCAATCCCAATACAGGCCCATTTGATTCAAGATACAACCGGCCCAAACCATCTGGGCACAAGCCTCCCAATCCCAGCTCACTTCCTAAACCTATGAGCGAGTTCAGAGCCCACGACCCCTACGGATCACTTTCCTATTCCTGATCAATCTCCTACTCGAAGTTACTTTCCTTTTCGGGATCACCTTCCTATTCGAACACTGGTAAGACAGCTTACCACCGCCCTAACTCCTTTAGGGTTCGTATCAGAGTCACACTAGGACTCCTACTCCCACCAGGATTGGGAGAACAGACAGTCCTCTCACAAGATAGATTACATTACACCTTCACACCCGAAGCTCCTACTTGAGAGCTTCACTTCACTGCCGTAGTCACAGTCTCCGACTAGACTTCTGGTAACCTCTCTATTCCTTAGCCCTCACTACACTAGCTTCTTTCAGCCTTGCTGACTTGAGCGTCGGAGTGCCTACGGCAAACATTACCCCGGTATTTTCCGTTCGCTTCACGCATTTATTTCATTATGTGTGCAGGTGCAGCGGATCGCTAGTGGCCTTAACCTCATGGGATCAGACCCTACTTTCATGTAGGTAGATTTTTACGTCTACAATATCATTAATTGAATTAAAGTAATAAAAAATTAAATATTTGAATCATGATATTTGGCTTTGCAACTCCGTAGTGATACTAGACAGAAGACTATTGTGAAGACTAGCGAATTCTTGGAGCACTTCTACGCAGGCACCACCACTAAGATTGTACTGTTGTTTGAACTCAAAGGTCCCACATTCTGAAATGCAAATTTCCTCCCTCCCATTTCACATATTTCCTTCTTAAAAAATAGGAAAAAAAAAATATATATAAAGAAGAATAACATGGGAAAACCTCAATAGTAGAAGTTTGCTGAGCAGACTTTTACCTTAATAACATCTGTAAATTTGCCAATCACCATGTTTACATATTCCCCTTTTTGTAATTCTGTAGGATTAGAAGTACTTCTGATGAAAGACATTTAGTCAACGCCTCCGAAGCTAGACAAATAGATTCCATCGGCTAGTATCTTTTTGACCTCTACATCACCGAGTTGCTGCTTCAGTAAATTGGTCACCTCCTTAAAATAGCTTAGCTGTTTTTGGCTGTAAAGCTAAAAATTGAAAGCATTGTCAAGATATATGAAATCAAACAAATAAAATCACAAATATCAAACTAGTAAAGAGAGAAAACATGTGTTATTTATCCTTGTTAACCCAATAAATAGGCTATGTTCAATAGAGTTAATATTATTGAAATATCTTCTCATCTCTTTCGTTACAATGAATGCATTTTCCCATGATTTGCTATTTCACTCATATAAGAGAATTATAAGCTTATATAATAGGTTTAATGAGAAAAACCTAATATTATTGGGATCTCTTTTCCTAAGCCCAAACCCAATTAAGAATTTAATTATTTAGAGAAATCTTACAACAGCCCAAACTGCCTACAATGATCAATTTTTTAGATTAAAGAGTGACTCTAATACCATGTTTATTGGAAGAATTGGATGTTTCAAAATTCAATGATTTATTAATAAGGAGTTACAACCTTTATATATGTAGTGTACGATCTCATGAGTCTCATAATTATGTTATTTACATATTACACAAGATTTTGTCTAACATAATTAAGAGATTATAGAATATCTAGAATATTATGAGATCGTAAACCTAACATAATTAAGGGATTACTGAATATTTACATAATATTTAGGAAATCTAAACACATTTTTCCTCAATTCTATCCTTGATTATGCCAGAACTTTATTAATTGACTCGGGTTTATTATACCAAACTATTACACTTCAATAATTCGTAGAAGCAACAAACAATACGCCACTCATAGTTCAATATATATTTTGGCTTTCTTGTCCCACGTGAAAAAATAAATTAAGATATTGTAATGACAAGTGGATTACCACTTTAAGCCACCACAATCACAGCCACACAAGGCAAGAATTAAACCTACAATAGAGATAGATTGATTCATGTAACAGTTTGTATTAGATTCAATGTGGCACACATTTATCTATCTCTTTTGTAGAGGTTTGCATTAGATGATATCCATATAAACGGTCGGTCTACAGTCAAACGTTTTCATACTGAAAATCACAAAATTATAATGGACAAAAGAATTTTCCTGGATTATCAAAACGGTCCCATTAAAAGATTCATATTTATTTTCACCAAACTTCATTACACAAGAATTTGCCCAATTTAACTTGATGGGTTACATGGAACCTTATCACACGAGATAAATCCAGTAAATTATTGACTAAGCATAAGATATGTGGCTGTAGTCTGCCCAATTTAACTTGATGGGTTACATGGGAAATAAAAGTTTATCGTTTGATAAAATCTCAATGGTGGTGGTGGAATTGAGTTCATAAAGTTGCTTCATGGTAAGAGGCCACGTAAACTCTAGTCCTCCATTCCACAAGAAGTTGGATAATATAGAATTAGCACGTTCAGAAGCATGACCTCCATCGAAAAACACATACTCATTAGGATCATTACATAGTTCATATTCTTTTACTCTTCCGCATTCGGAACCACGATACAAACCGATGCCGCAACATGCAATTTCTGACACATTAAAGCCTACAATAGACAAGGTTTACAGCAAAAGTTAGAGTAAGAGCGAGATTATGTCTGAGCATTTAAAAGAAAACAAAAAATTATGACCTCTATATAACTTACCATATTTTATAGGATAATTTATCATATCGTTAAGTGAATTGAAGAAATCAAAAATTAGATATTGGAATCCTGATAATTGGCTTTGCAACTCCACAGTGACATTAGACAGAAGACTATTGTGGAGACTAGCGAATTCTTGGAGCACTTCTACACAACCACCACCACTATGATTGTACTGTTGTTTGAACTCTGGTTGGCAACCCAAAGGTCCCACATTCTGAAATGCAAATTTCCTCCCCCCCATTTCATATATTTCCTTCACGAAAAACAGAAAAAATAAAATAAAATAAAATATACATACATACATACATACATACATCCATATATATATATATATATATATAGAAGAATAACATGGGAAAACCTCATTTTGAGAACTTTGCTGAGCAGAATTTTACCTTAATCACATCTGTAAAATTGCCAATCACCATGTTTACAAATTCCCGTTGTTGTAATTTGGTAGGATTAGGAGTATCGTCGATGAAAGACATGTAGTCAACGCCTCCAAAGCTAGAAAAATAGATTGCATCGGCCAGTATCTTTTTGGCTTCTGCATCACCGAGTTGCTGCTTCAGTAAATTGGCCACCACCTTAAAATAGCTTAGCTGTTTTTGGCTGTAAAGCTATAAAGATTAAAAGCATTGTCAAGATATATTTTGCCTAGTAGCTTGTTTGAATAAAATGTTGTACATACCGTAAGTGGTTCACTTTCTTCAAGAACACCAGCTCCAGCACTTGCAAAATTAGCTCCATTGCTAAAATTATGACTTCCAGGTTGTAAGTATGGTTCCCAGAGTGGTAAATTTGAGTATTTTGCT
The DNA here is from genome assembly GCF_008641045.1 of Pistacia vera. NCBI lineage: Eukaryota > Viridiplantae > Streptophyta > Magnoliopsida > Sapindales > Anacardiaceae > Pistacia > Pistacia vera. The sequence continues at coordinate 66,289 of NW_022196067.1, read as the reverse complement.
GCATTATTTAAATAAACAGCACAATTAATTCTGAGACGGATCGACATAATCGTAATTCACTAGCTGGCTACCATACCAGCAAAGTCAGGGACGATACGGCCATTGCAGAATCTTCCAGTCGGATATTTGAAAAAACTCTCCCCATATGGTGTAAAATTCGCCTTGTATTCAATGCCAAGATGGAGATAGTTATTGTTTCCTGGATCGTAGACCGAATCTCCAAACACAAAGATGGCAACATGTTTGTTATTAGCTTGCCTGGACTCATCATCCTGAGAGCTTGCTGGAGCAGTAAGAAGGCTGGAATACAACAGAAACATTATGTAGAGAAGACTCCGTATAGATGAAGCTGCCGCCGGTTCCATTTTCCTTGAAGAATTCTATTCCACGAAAGATTGTTAGTTTTAATTAACAAAATTTGTATGCGTATAGTTGCCCACAACTGATAATCTTAAAAGTTTAACTAGCTAACTAGTTTGGTATAACCTATTTTCTACATTGAAAAGGAGATAGCAAGGTACAATTATACACCATGAGTTAAATGTGTGCCACATTTTGTATAACAATAATACTTTGGGTGCTAATAGATGAGTACTAATATGTGTACTAACTAAAGCATAGTATCCGTACTATGTGCATAGTATGGATACTATGCTTTAGTTAGTATACATATTAGTACTCATCCATTAGTACCCATAGCATCACTCTTTGTATAAATTGTTGTATGAATACATCTATCTTTTTTGTAGAGGTCAGCATTAGATCTAGATGAAGTCCATATAAACAGTCATCAAACTTTTTTCGTATTGAAAGTTAGAAAAATTCTAACCTACATGAGAATTTTTTTGAATTGTCAGAGGTCCGTATCTAAGTTAAAGATTTTTTTTTTTCACCAAACTTCACAACAAAAGAGTTTGCAGTATATTTCTACAACGGGGAAGACTCCCCTATAAACTTAATTGAACCATAAAGCACATTTTAATTGCATAGAATCAAATCAAAATCATAGAAACCCTAAATTTGATATGAACCTTAATTTGATATTGTAACTTTAATTATGCAATATATAAACAATAAAGTACATATACATATCAATCAATAAAATAATTTTCATAAAATTCCTCTGACATGTGGAATGTCTCCAATTTGTCTATTAAAAAAATAATTGTCAACAACTAATAACTTTTATATTTCCCATGAATTAATATATTCTAATTATGTTCAATGTGATAAATTGTTTATTATATTGAAGGTCTTACTTTCACTTAATTGTAAGTCCATACTTGACGAGAATCGGATTATTGGATATAGTGTATACTTTCACTTAATTGTAATTACTACAGCTTTCTGATACTGAAGAACATTTTTCTATCTGAATGCTGGATATAGTTCTTTAATTAAAACTTGTTGACCAAAGATTCATGGTGCTAACGACAAGTTCACAAAATGAGAGGACCTGACTGTAATTTTTACAAACGATGACGTTTTACTTTATGTGTAAAAGTCTTCTTCTCAAACGTGTTTTGACAACTGCTGCAACTTTACTCTTTACTCTTTTCTTAACCTTTTCACGCTTTCTTCCCCTGTTTCGTTCAAGTATAAAACAGCAAGTATTGTATCAAGTTCATTAATACAAAGTATCATTCAGCTAGAATCAAGTTTATCTTTCTTTTCTTTCAAGTTTCACATGGTATCAGAGCCATAGACTCACGTCAATGGCTGATTTTTCTGGTGTTAATCTCTCTGCAAATAGCATGAATAAGCTCCAAAATTCCACTGATTCGCACTCCTCAATCTTCTCTTCAAGCTTACAAGTGATTAATCCAAAGTTGACGTGAGATAACTATCGATTTTGGAGGTCGCAAGCTCTTTCTACTGTTGAAGCTCATGAGTTGGAAGAACACCTCACTGGTTTAATTCCGTGTCCTCAACCTTTAATTTCATCAGAAAGTGAAAATTCCTCTGAAATAGAAAGTGCTCTGTCAAAAAACAACCTAACCAAAAGCAAAGTCAATCCTGCGTATATTGCTTGGAAACAAACTGACAAGTTTTTAGTTACTTGGTTACTTGCTTCAATCTCTGAATGCATGTTCAGTTGTATATCAAAATGTCAGCTCTCATCTGAGATTTGGTTTGCTCTTGAGCGAGAATTCCTTAATGATTCTAAAGCCAGAGCTCTACATTTGAAAAACCTATTACAAACTACACAAAAAGACAATTTAAGCATTAGTGAGTATGTTAAGAAGATGAAAAATATAGCAAAAAGTTTATTTGCTAGTGGTCCAGTTATAACTGACGAAGAAGTACTCCAGTATGTGTTAGACGGTTTGGGACCTGAATTTGACGCAGCGGTGGTTAACTTGACTTCACGGCTTGAATCCAAGTTCGATACAGTGACAGTTCAAGAAGCACAGTTCTTGTTACAGAAGTATGAACTGAGGTTAGAAAAGTTTAATTCTATTGATTTTTCTGCTAGTTCTGTATTTTCAGTTTCCTTTTTCTCTTCACACTCTCTCAGCTACTGACTTACTTAAGTAGCAAACCCTTACTATATTATTCACTCATTCAATCAAATACACAAATTGAAGCTTTAATTTCTTTTAATTTTCTCTCAATTTAGTTTTTGTTTTGGAGGCAATTCATTTTGAGTATGTGGATTAAAATTCTAGAATTTGGAAACCTGGACTAGGGAGTTAGATTTGAATGGGCATGTGGATTAAAGTGTCAGAATTCAGAAGATAAGGGCTTAGCTAGCGTTTAGCTAAGTAAAAACAAAAAAAACGCTGTCGTTTTTTGTTTTTCTCTTAAAGAGAACGAATGTCTCTGTATTTTCACTTTCCTTTTTCTCTTCACACTCTCTCAGCTACGTACTGACTTACTTAAGTAGCAAACCCTTACTGTATTATTCACTCATTCAATCAAATACACAAATTGAAGCTTTAATTTCTTTTAATTTTCTCTCAATTTACGTCTTTCACTACATTTACTGAACTAATTAATTTTTTATGACTATTTCAGGAAAGTTTTAAAGCAGGGACTAAAGCATGTTGTGGCAGTGGACAATTCAATGGACCAGATTGTGGGGGAGGATTCAGTGGAAAAAAATGCTTATACTCTCTGCTCAAACCGTAGTATGTTTTCTTCAATGGTGGCCACACTACACAACAGACGAACAGCCAATTAGCCGAGCTGATTTGGAGCTGAGTAGCAAATGTAACAGGGCCTTACAATGTGAAGCAATTGTTTGAGCTTCCATAATTCTTTTTACAGCTTGTAACGCACTTAGATTATTTCTGCATATGATCATTACAATGATCTGTTTAGTTGATCTAGCTACTAAATAAATCCTATAGGAATATAATAAATCATCTAATTTTAATATGTATCAAACGGTACTCATAACTTATATCTTTTAAATTTATATCTTTCTCATGTTAATCTTAATCAATGTTTTAATAACCAACCCGGGGTGAAACCTGACTACGTTGTCAGGTCCCGGGTTGACCAATTTAACCGGTTTGACTGGCCAGTCAAACTAGGTGACAAAAATTTTAAAATTCAACAAATACACCCCTAAAAATTATGTTTATTTCATACAGATTTAAAATTTAGCAAACACACCCCCAAAAACAAATCGGCGGTTGACTAGTTGGCGGCAGCGACACACCAAATGCAATTTCAATCATCCCTTGAGCCTATTCCCCATAAAATCTACCCAAGATTTGGTCAAAATCAGTTCGATTTCGGCCAGATCTCACCAACACCAATGTCAACATTCTAGGCCAGATCTCACCACCGTTGGTGTCGACAACCGTTCCCATACCACGAAAAAATTCCCCTCAGCCTCCTAACCAAAACCCACCTCACCCCACCCCCATTAACCTCGCTAGCAAAAGTCAGTTGTTGCTGCCGCCTTATATTTCGATTTCCAATCGATTCACTTACCAGAAATTAACTTTGTTGCCACCATTGAACTCACCGTCACTTTCTCTCCAAAAGCCCCAATATCTCAACCTTCAATTGTTCGCTGATCATCATCCAAATTTCTAGGGTTTTCAGTTAATAGTGAAATGGGTAATTCGGCCTGGTGAAAGCCTCAAGTCTAGGTTGAACTGGTCAAGCCGGGCCGGGTTTTGAAACACTGCTCTTAATTCTAAAACTCTTCTTTAACTGTAGTTTTTATTTTACTATGCGATCGCAAATCCATTACAATTAAAGAAAGTAATTAACCTATGAACTATCTTAATGATTTAAATTAAACAATTTCACAAACAATTGAAAGTATATCTAATATATTTAATTTATTATAACTTAAAATATATCTTAGAATCTTAAACACACTAATTAGATACTCATTAGATACCATATAAAAAGTTAGTCTACGCTGTTTAGTAGGTTTGACCTTCAATTATCTAGTTGGAAGTGACAATAAATATATCAAGGGATATTTATGCCCACAAGTTGCCAGCTAACAATCCCACATAGTAATGGAGTTAGCACCATAAACTTACAGAATCTATAGGCCATAAATTGAATGTGTACTTTCTTATCTCTCTAAAAAATATCCCTTGATATAAATTACAGTAAATTATTGACTAAGCATAAGATATGTGGCTGTAGTCTACCCAATTTAACTTGATGGGTTACATGGAAAACAAAAGTTTATCTTCAGATAAAATCTCAATGGGAATGGTGGAATTGAGTTCATAAAGTTGCTTCATGCTAATAGGCCATGTAAAATCTGATCCTCCATTCCACAAGAAGTTGGATAATATAGAATTAGCATGTTCAGATTGATGGCCTCCATCAAAAAACACATACTCATTAGGACCACTACACAGTTCATATTGTTTTACTCTTCCGCATTTGAAACCCCGACGTGAACCGATGCCACAACATGCAATTTCTGGCACATTGAAACCTACAATATACATGGTTTACAGCAAAAGTTAAGAGTATAAGCTAGATTACATTTGAGCATTTAAAAGAAAAAAAAAAAAAAAAATAATGACCTATATATAACATACCATATTTTGTAGGATAATTTATCATATCCTTAAGTGAATTGAAGAAATCAAAAATTACGTAATGGAATCCTGATAATTGGCTTTGCAACTTCGTAGTGACATTAGACAGAAGATGTAAAACCCCATTCCTGATTTTAGTTAGATCATGAATTGTATTTAAGTTAATTAATTCTTTTTTTTTTTATTTGATTTTTGGTATTGTGGTAAGATAGGGGTATTTCTGTCAGTTTTTAAAGCTGTGTTAAGGGGGTGAAATCAAAGAAATAAATCCTGATGGGTTTGCATGTATCAAGAGGGAAAAATTTGGACATTTTTGCTAAGGAAAGCTTATGTGGCTGGGTTAAACTGAAATTTAGAGGAATTGGGGGGCAGAAAAAATTTTAGAAAAATGTTTGTTTAAAAGGGAAGGGAACTGGGCAGTTCGCCCAAAGGAAGAAGAAGAAAACGAGAGGAGAAGAAAGAAAGAAGAGAGGAGAGAAAGGAGAAAGAAAAGAAAAGAAAAGAAAAGAAAAAGGGAGAGAAGAGAAGAAAGAGTGGTTTGGCCGAGAGATAGAGTGAGAGAAGAAGAGAAAAACAAAGAGAAAGGGAGAGTTTATTAGTTTTAAGTCTGTGAACCAGTGGATCATCACAAACCGTGATCTGGAGCTCATTCGCCGTCCGATCGTGCTGATTTTCGGATATTGTTCATGAAACACAGCTCTACATTCGAAGGTGGGAGATCGAAATCCAAGCACTGTAATAGGCGCCAAATAGGATAGAAGAGTGATGGTTTCTAAAAAGTTTTTTTAAAAAAAAAACTTAATTCCGGTTTGCATGTCAAGTTATCTATTTCTATATAATGTTTTGGGTGCAAATCTTGAGTTAAGTGTTTATTTGCTAAAACTTATCTGCATGTTTCGGCTGAGCAAAGTTTGGGTGATAATGAATTAGATCTTGTTCCAAACTAATAAGCTTTCATGCTGCATGGTATTAAATATATGTATAGTCTGTCTCATGAAATTTGATGTTGATGGCTGCTTGATTTGGGTGGGTGGCACTATAGAGAGGGTTGGGTTCGGCTTATGTAAGGGTGGAGAAATCATATTATGCAGAGTTTGGTAACGGGAAATGTTGGTGTTGGCTATTAATTGTTGAATGGAGTTTGCATTAAATGTTTTAGAAATGGGTCAAGTCCGTAGTAAGTGTTAGAGTGTCTTATTGTTCAATTTGTTGGACATGTTCTTCATGAATTCTATACTTTTCCTGGTTACTCATAAATCACTTCTTCATCTTTATGTTTGTGTGTATTGTAGAGAAAGTCTTAATATGGTTATTGACCAGTAAAAAAGGAATTATTGTTCAGGGTGGTGTTGGATAATGCGTGGTGATGATATGTGGTACGCCTGAGTCTGGGTTAAAATGTCAGTTCTAAACATGTTTAAAATATTGCAGTTTCCCCTATATGTGATTTTTGAATATTATTCGTATATGCATGATTATAAGCACATAGGTAATGTGTATGATTATATGTTACTTGAGATTATGCATGAGATTGTTATGGTGCTAAAACCACCCTACGAATAGTACCACCCCCAGAGATACAGATTTTGGCTCTGCCGAGCGATGCAGGATTCCGCTGGGTATGACAGTTTCAGATTTTGGCTCTGCGATGCGTATGACAGATTTTATTGGCTCTGCTGGGCGTTGAGTGGTCCGCCAGGTATGACAGTTTTTGAGGCTCTGCCCGCGCGATGATAGACCTTGCCGGGTATGACAGGTCGTCCCTCGCTTGCCTGCGTGTGGGACGCCCACCAGTATGACAGATTTCCCCAGGGTACAGTTGTGGTGAGAGTTTTAATAATAAATGTTGAGGTTTTATACAGAATCGATACAGTTAAAGGAAGTAAGTCAGAGTACAGTTTACTGAGTGCAGGATGATAGAAATAAATTGTTATTGTATGCGAAACGGGGTGGTTGTTCTATTGCATATTCATAAAGTACATTGTTGCCATGATTTGCTTGAAAATTGTTGTTGTTAGCATTATCTTTTTTTTAAGAACTTTATAAACCTCTCCCTTTTTCCCCACTCACTGAGTATTTTTAGCTCACCCTTTTTAAATGTTTCCCCCACCAGGACCTCGAGATCGTGCCGAGCAGTAGTGCCTACGTCAGGGTTGTGCACGCGTTGACATCTTTTATGTGGGTCTTTATTTATGTCGCATGAAATCTGGACTTCGTTCGTTCAAGAACTCATGTTTTCATGATGTATTTCCTTTTGTTTCATATTTTGGAATGTGTAGTATAAGTGGAAAACCTGTACCAAAAGTTTCCTAAACTATTTCTTTTGTAAAACGAAAGATGATGCATGTCTTTTTGAGATGTTTGGAGATGGAAATACTTGGTTATTCAGGAAAAGATGTCTTTAACAGGTTGCGCAGTTTTTCTACATGGCACGTCTCGGGTACCGAGTCTTGTGGGAGCGCCCGGATCTACGGGATAGAGAATTCGGGACGGGTTGTGTCAGAAGACATTGTGAAGACTAGCGATTTCTTGGAGCACTTCTACACAAGCACCACCACTAGATCGTACTCTTGTTCATTCAGTGTGCAGCCCAAAGGTCCCACATTCTGAAATGTAAATTTCCTCCCTCCCATATATATTTCCTATAAAAATAGAAATAAATATAAAGAAGATTAACATGGGAAAACCTCAATAATAGAAGTTTGTGAGCAGAATTTTACCTTAATCACACTGTAATTTCCAATCACCGTTTACAGTTCCCGTTGTTGTAATTCGGTGGATTAGAAATACTTCTGATGAAAGTCATGCACAACGCCTCCAAAGCTAGACAAATAGTTGCATCGGCTAGTATCTTTTTGGCCTCTGCATCACGAGTTGCTGCTTCAGTAATGGCCACCTCTTTAAAAACTTTAGCTGTTTTTGGCTGTAAAGCTAAAAAATTGAAAGCATTGTCAAGATATTTTGCCTCAATAATAGTAATTCATTTGACTAGATGCGTACATACCCTATCTGGACTATTTCTTCAAGAACACCACGTCGTGAGAGCCAACGACACCCTGTAACAGTTGTGGTAGGTTCCATCGCGGGCAGTTCAGAAAGGAGCTTCAGTTGTTATCATGTGGGCAGTTTGGCCATATCAAGGAAATTGTCCCATTTTGGCCCAAGGCGATAATGCCTCAGTTCAGCAGAATTTCAGAGGAAATAGGCCAGTTTCAAGGACAACAGAGATCTCAGGTTCAGAGGGCCCAGGGTAGTGTTATAGGTAGAAATAGTGCCAGACAGAGAGGAACAGGGCGACCTCAGACTCAAGCTCGGTCTTTGCTCTCACACGAGCAGGATGCTCAAGCTCCCCAGACGTGGTTAAGGGTATGTTGACTGTTTTTGATCATGAGGCCCGTATTTAATGATCCAGGTTTTACACATTCTTGTTTTCATATCATTTTGCTGTGCATGCAAATAGAGAGTTAGAACCCTTAGAATGTAAATTAGCAATATCACACCTATGGAGATTCTTTATGGTTGGTATGTGTATAGACGTAGTGTGGTGAGGATTGGTGAGCAGAGTTGCAGGTAGATTTGATTCCTCTAGACATGCCCGATTTTGATGTGATTTTGGGAAGGATTGGCTAGCCTCGCATCATGCCACCGTGGTGTTTCCGTAAAGAGGTAACCTTTAAGAAGCGAGGGAAACCAAAGTTGTTTTGTGGAGAGCGTCGTTATCCTTCCTTCTTGTGTTATTTCAGCGATGACTACCAGGCGACTACTCAAGAAACAATGTCCCGCTATCTAGCTCATGTGGTGGACACTAGAATTAGTGAATTGAAGTTAGAAGATATTTTGGGGGTGAGGGAATTCCCAGACGTATTTCCTGAAGACCTTCCTGGTTGCCACTTGATAGAGAAATTGAGTTCACATAGATTGGTTCCCGGTTCAACCCCATATCCATGGCCCTTATAGATGGCACCACGGAATTGCAAGAGTTAAAGGTACAACTGCAAGAATTGGGGATAAGGGTCATTAGGCCTAGTGTGTCACCGTGGGGAGCACCATTTATTGTTAAAAGAAAGATGGTACTTTCAGATTATGCTAGATTACCGACAGTTAAATAAGGTAACAGTGCGTAACAAGTATCCTTTGCCACGGATCGATGACTTATTGATCAATGCAGGTGCTAGGGTCTTCTCCAAATAGATCTAAGGTCGGTTACCACAACTAAAGATTAGGGAGACTGATATACCAAAAACAGCATTCAGGACCCGTTATGGACATTATGAGTTCTTAGTGATGCCTTTTGGCTAACCAATGCTCCTACAGCTTTTATGGATCTGATGAATAGGGTGTTTCGTCCATCTGGATGGTTTGTGGTTGTATTCATTGATGACATTTTAGTGTATCGAGAAAAGAGGAGGAACATGAGGAGCACCTCCAGGTGGTCCTACAAACCCTCAGGGAAAATAGACTCTATGCGCAAGTTTAGTAAGTGTCAGTTTGGCTCAATCAGATTACGTCTTGGGTCATGTGATCTCGCAAATGGTATTTATGTGGATCCCCAGAAAGTAGAAGCAGTGGTGAATGGGAGAGACCGCTAATGTGACAGAAGTAAGGAGTTTCCTCGGGTTAGCTGGATACTCGGAGATTTGTGGAAGGATTTTCAGATGCAGCCCCTTTGACCAGATGACTCGGAAGGAGGTAAAGTTTGAGTGGGATGCGATGTGAGCGGAGTTTCCAGGATGAAAGTAAGGCTGACTTCAGCCCGGTACTTGCCTTGCCTTCCGGTATGATGGATTTGTGGTGTTTAGTGATGCATCCCGTCAAGGTTAGGTTTGTGTGATGCAACAAGGGAGAGTAATAGCTCTGCCTCCAGCAACATCAAGAAACGAGATGAATTACCCAACACGATTTGGAACTCGCAGCAGCAGTAGTCTTTGCCTTAAAAATTTGGAGACATTATCTGTATGGGGTAACTTGTCAGATTTTACGGACCATCAGAGTTTGAAATATTTGTTACTCAAAGGAATGAATCTAAGGCAGAGAAGGTGGATTGAGTTATCAAGGATTATGACTGTATGATTGATTATCATCCTGGTAAGGCCAACGTAGTGGGGTCATGCCTAAGTAGAAAAACCCGAGCGTCATGGCGCATATGAAGGTGGTTCTCCCTTGTTAAGGAGTTGAGGACTTGGGAGTTGAGGTGGAATGAATGAGTCAGGGGTACTTTTAGCACATTTTCAAGTTAGGCCTATTTTGGTGGATCGAATCAGAGAGTCTCAGTTATGGACCCTAATATAATGAAGTTAATGGGAGAAGTTAGTGAGGGGTTTCGGACAGTTTTTGGTTAGGGGCGATGGTATGTTAAGATGGGGAATAGACTTGTGTGGCCAATGCGGAAGAGTTGAAAAGGGAGATATAGAGGAGGCTCATTCGTAGCTTATGATGCACCCAGGTAGTCGAAGTTGTACGTACTCTAAAGGAACATTACTGGTGGCCAGGTATGAAAAGGGGAGTAGCTGAGTTTGTTTCTAGATGCTTAGTTTATCAACAAGTTAAGGCTGAACATCAGAGGCCAGCAGGATTGTCCCAACCGCTTCCTATTCCACAATGGAAATGGGAGCACATTACCAGGACTTCGTGATAGGCCTCCCTCGTACTACATATAAGCATGATGGTATATGGTGATTGTTGACCGGTTGACAAAGTCTGCTCATTTCTTACCGATTAAGACCCCTATTCACTAAATAGGTTGGCGAGCATCTATGTCGCAGAGATTGTGAGGCTTCATGGTGCCCTGTTTCTAGTATCGGATGGGATCCCAGGTTCACATCTAGATTTTGGCCAAGTTTACAGAAGGCTTGGTACCAAACTAAATTTAGCACGGCTCACCCTCAGACTGATGGGCAATCAGAGAGGACAATCAGACTTAGAGGTTGTTGCGGGCTTGTATAATGGAATTCAAGGGTAAGTGGAGGTGTATTACCCTTGGTGGAATTCGCCTATATACAGTTATCACTCTAGTATTGGGATGCCACCATATGAAGCTTTATACGGTCGAAAATGTAGAACTCCAGTGTGTTGGGATGAGGTTGGAGAGAGGAAATTGTTAGGCCCCGGATTGTGCAAGACACCAATGAGAAGATTATATATATCAGGGGAGCGAGACTAAGGGGTCCAAGATAGACAAAAGAGTTATGCCGTAAGCGGGAAGGGAGCTTGAATTCCAAGTGGGTGATAAGGTTTTCCTAAAAGTTTCACATGGAAGGGGTGTTAAGATTGGCAGGGGTAAGTTAAGCCCAAGATTATTGGCCTTATGAGATTCTTGGAAGAATGGTGAAGTAGCATACCAATTGGCTTTGCCACCAGAATTGGAGAGAATCCTAATGTCTTCCATGTTCCATGCTCCGTAGTATGTAGCAATCCCCCCACATTCTCCACAACAAACGCTTCAATTGGATGAGCACCTAACTTAGGAGGAAAGGCCGGCCAAATTGTGGATTATAAAAAGCAGTGCTCCGTACTAGAACCATCCTTGGGTAAAAGTCGTATGGGAGAAACATGCGATCGAAGAGGCAACATGGGAGCCTGAAGATGTCATGCGGACTAAGTACCCGTACTTTTTCAATAAGGTTAGGAAATTTCGGGGCAAAATTCTTTTAAGGGGGGGGAAGTTGTTAAACCCATTCCTGATTTAGTGATCATGATTGTTTTGTAATTAATTCTTTTTTTTTTTTTGATTTTTGGATGTGGTAAGATAGGGGTATTTCTGTCAGTTTAAAGCTGGTTAAGGGGGTGAAATCAAAGTAATCCTGAAGGGTTGCATGTATCAGAGGGAAATTTGGACTTTTGCTAGGAAAGCTTATGTGGCGGGTTAAACTGAAATTAGAGGAATTGGGGGGCAGAAAAAAATTTTAGAAAATGTTTTTTAAAAGGGAAGGGAACTGGCAGTTCGCCCAAAGGAAGAAGAAGAAAACGAGAGGAGAGAAAGAAAGAAGAGAGGAGAGAAAGGGAGAAGAAAGAAAAAAAAAAGAAAAAAAAAAGGAAGAGGAAGAGAAGAAAGAGTGGTTTGGCGGAGGAGCGAGAGATAGAGGAGAGGAGATGAGAAGAGAAAGAACAAAGAGAAGGGAGGTTATTAGTTTTAAGTCTGTGAACAGTGGTCATCAAACCGTGATCGGAGCTCATTCGCCGTCCGATCGTGCTGAGTTTTCGGATATGTGTCATGAAACACAGCTCTAATCTGAGACACGGTGGAGATCGAATCCAAGCACCTGTATAGGCAGCCAATTATAGGATAGAAGAGAGTGGTCCAAAAAGGTTTTTAAAAAAAAACTTAATTCCGGTTTGCATGTCAAGTTCTCTTTTCTTTATAAGTTTTGGGTGCACAAATCTTGAGTTAAGTGTTTTATTTGCTAAAATTATCGCATGTTTCGGCTGAGCAAAGTTTTGGGTGATAATGAATTAGATCTTGTTCCAAACTATAAGCTTTCATGCTGCATGTTATTTAAATATATATGTGCGTCTCAAGAATTTGTGTGATGGCTGCTGATTTGGGGTGTGGTGGCACTAAGAGAGAGTTGGGTTTCGGCTTATGAAGGGTGGAGAAAATCATATTATGCAGAGTTTGGTAACGGGAAATGTTGGTGTGGCATTTAATGTTGAATGGAGTTTGCATTAAATTGTTAGAAATGGGTCAAGTCCGTAGTAAGTGGTAGAGGTGTCTTACTTGTTCAATTTGTTGGACATGGTCTTCATGAATTCTTTATACTTTTCCTTGGGTTACTTTTAAAACTACATTCTTCATCTTTATGTTTTTGATGTGTATTGTGAGAAATGTTTTATATGGTTATTGACCAGATTAAAAGGGATATTGTTCACGGGTGGTGTGTGGATAGTGGTGAGATGATGTTGTGGTACGCCTGAGTCTGGGTTAAAATGTCAGTTCTGAAAGTTTAAAATATTGCAGTTTCACCCCTATAGTGATTTTTGAATTTATTCGTATAGCATGATTTATAAGCACATAGGTAAGTGTTATTGACGATTATATGTACTTGAGATTTGTGAGATTGTATAGGTGCTAAAACCACCTACGAAGTACCATCCCCCAGAGATACAGATTTTTGGCTCTGCCCGAGCGATGCAGGATTCCCGGGTATGACAGTTTCAGATTTGGTCGATGCAGTGGTATGAAGACTATTGCTCCTGGGCGTTGAGTGGTCCGCCAGGTATGACAGTTTTTGAGGCTCTGCCCGCGCGAGTGATAGACCTTGCCGGGAGTGACAGTACGTCCTCCGCTCTGCCGCGTGTGGGACGCCCACCAGGTTATGACAAGTTCCCCCAGGGTTAAGCTGTGTGGTAGAATTGAGTTTTAATAATATGTAGGTTTATACAGATCCGATACAGTTAAAGGAAGAAGTACAGTACATTACTGAGTGCAGGATGATTAGAATATAAATTGTATTTGTATGCGAGAACGGGGTGGTTGTTGTTCTATTGCTATTCATAAAGTTACATTGTTGCCATGATTTGCTTGAAAATTGTTGTATGTTAGCATTATTCTTTTTTAAGAACTTTTATAAACCTCTCCCTTTTCTTCCCACTCACTGAGTATTTTTAGCTACCCCTTTTCAAATGTTTTCCCCCCCACCAGGACCTTCGCGAGATAGTGCAAGCCCCGCACACGCGGGCGCCATTACACCGCTAGGGTTTGTGCCACGCGTTGACATCTTTTATGTGGGTCTTATATTTATGTCGCATTGTAAATCTGGACTTTCGTTTCAAGAACTCATGTTTTCCATGATGTATTTCCTTTTGTTTCATATTTTGGAATGTGTAGTATAAGTGGAAAACCTGATACCAAAAGTTTCCCTAACTATTTTCTTTTGTAAAACGAAAGATGATGCATGTCTTTTTGAGATGTTTGGAGATGGAAATACTATGATGTTATTCAGGAAAAGTATGTCTTTAAACAGGTTTCGCAGTTTTTCTACATGGCACGTCTCGGGTATCCGAGTCTTGTGGGAGCGCCCGGATCCTACGGGATGAGGAAATTCGGGACGGGTTGTGTCAGAAGACTATTGTGAAGACTAGCGATTTCTTGGAGCACTTCTACACAAGCACCACCACTAAGATCGTACTCTTGTTTCATTCCTAGTGTGCAGCCCAAAGGTCCCACATTCTGAAATGTAAATTTCCTCCCTCCCATTTCATATATTTCCTTCATAAAAAATAGAAAAATAAATATAAAGAAGATTAACATGGGAAAACCTCAATAATAGAAGTTTGCTGAGCAGAATTTTACCTTAATCACATCTGTAAAATTTCCAATCACTTGTTTACATGTTCCCGTTGTTGTAATTCGGTAGGATTAGAAATACTTCTGATGAAAGTCATGCAATCAACGCCTCCAAAGCTAGACAAATAGATTGCATCGGCTAGTATCTTTTTGGCCTCTGCATCACAGAGTTGCTGCTTCAGTAAATTGGCCACCTCTTTAAAATACTTTAGCTGTTTTTGGCTGTAAAGCTATAAAAATTGAAAGCATTGTCAAGATATATTTTGCCTCAATAATAGTAATTCATTTGACTAGAATGCTGTACATACCCTATCTGGACTACTTTCTTCAAGAACACCAGCTCCAGCACTTGCAAAATTAGCTCCCTTGCTAAAATTATGACTTCCAGGTTGTAAGTATGGTTCCCAGAGCGGTAAATTTAAGTACATTGCTGCATTATTTAATGAAAAAACACAATTTGAGATGGATCGAAACTGTTATACCCAAAAAACCAGGGCTGACTTGAGCTTAAATCAGTAAGGACCAATTAGAATTCAGGAAGGTTTTCTGTTGTCTGGATGCAGCCACGTCTCGCAAGGACGAAAGGGGTAAGGCTATCGTCAGTGAGGCAGGTAAACGTCAGACTTATGAGTGGTTAGGAATTGTCCACCTGCTGAAGCCCTATTCGATTTAAGGATATCTTTTGTGCAGACAACCAATGGGAAGCGGGTTAGAAATTGTACCACACCTACATTGCACGCAGAGTCATGATTACCAGCTTGAATCCTCCAACTATAAATAGATGGCTCTCCTCTATTTTACGGGGTTGGTTCATCCACCGCTAAAAACATACTCTCTCTCTCTCTCTCTCGCTCTATACATTTATTCTCTCTATTGTAATCCAACTCGCCGAGTGCGACCTGATTATAATCGCCCATTAATATAATTACAGTGGACGTAGGATCCGCCTCAGAGCATCCGAACCACTTTAAAAAGTGCTACTCGTTCAATATCTTTTTTTATACTTCCATACCACGTGTGATTTCTAAGTTCGCATAGCACTTCATACGTGTGAGTAGTTGGTGTCAAAATCAAGCATCAACAGTTTGACGCTAGAAGGAGGGCCTGATTTAGTATCCACTTTTCATCAAAAACCTCTGACCGATCCTATCCACCAACAAATGGCTCGCGGTTTAGAAACTAAGCGAACTGATCTCGAAAATGAGAAAATCCCCCAGGTACAAAATGACACTTCTCTTAAAGTGTCGTCAATCTAGCAGAGTATCATGGAGGATATTCCTTCCAGCTCACAACTCGACCCGGCCATGATGAATTATCTGGAGAGGTTCAACAATACTCTCCAAATGGTTAGCCAGAGGCTAGATCGTTTGCACCGAGTCATACCGCCGGAGTCTAACGAGGCGATGTCGTCGCCAAAGACGCTCGTAGGTTACGCGAAAGTGCAGAAAATGGCAAAGACCCATATCGCACGCACTACAACACATAAGAGTAAAGGGCAACAAGTGGCGAGCAGTGGGCCAAAGGGCTCCGAGGGACTAGCAA
Organism: Pistacia vera; assembly: GCF_008641045.1. NCBI lineage: Eukaryota > Viridiplantae > Streptophyta > Magnoliopsida > Sapindales > Anacardiaceae > Pistacia > Pistacia vera. The sequence continues at coordinate 50,437 of NW_022196067.1, read as the reverse complement.
ACACCGATCGCGTAGCGGGTAAAATACCCGTGGCATTGCGACTTGGTGACATGTCGCAGCATGAGCCGTCCCACGCCACGTCATATGGGCACACCCATAAAAGTGCAAGGTGGGGAGATTCCCACCCTCATCAAAATAATGGTCTCGACCATCGTCGTTGAGGTAAGCCCCACCGTCCGCGGGTCGGTTCTGACCACCGCGGAGGTTGGGAAAACTCCCCGAGCCATTCGCTACCCTCACACGCTCTAGCCAGCGTGTGTCAAGGTATGCCGGAGCCTCCGACCAAGTAGAGGAAGGGCCCGACCTTCGGTCTTTTCTCAATCACAACCATGAGAGTCGAACCCACGTTGCGAAAAGTAACCCCTCGATAACTTCGCTATCTCGGATTGAAGAGTTGCAGCAACAATTAGATCAGCTCAAGTCTCAGCAAAACGAACAAGGGAAGGTTGCTGAGGCCTCTCCCTTTTCCAGTAATACTAGCTGCTCCTCACCCATCGAGATTCAGGACGCCCGACATGCGGGCATTTGATCGGAATTCTAATCCGCAGGACCACTTCTACAAGTTCAATGACCTTATGGAACTCTACCAAGTCTCTGACTTGGCCAAATGCCGCTGCTTAGCAGTGACATTAACCACCCATGTCAAGCGCTGATTTAGGTCGCTCTCCGTGGGATCAATAAGCTCATGGCAACAAATGAGCTCGTTATTCTTGAGGCACTTCTAGGCAAATAGGAAGTTCTTAATGCCATTGAGCTATTTGAGCAATATACGACAAGAGAGGAATGAGTCCCTCCAATCTTATATAGACAGATTTCACCGAGAACTCCACAAAGAGGCTTACACTCTTAAAGAGTCTGTTAAGACTCTCATTATCATAGGAGTTCGCCCACAGACTGACTTATGGAAAGAGCTACAATTTGAGGATGACATTTCCTTCACTCGCTTCTACGACCTCACTGAGAAGTATCTCCGAATAGAAAATTCTATGGCTGCTCTCACAACCCCGGTCCTTCAACCAGTGTTCCCAACCGGGGGGAGAATAGTAGAATGGATGATCGCAGTTAGGCTAATGACGATCAGTGGAAAGGAAAGAAGTAGTAATTTGAGCCCAAAAAGTCTTATGCCCTAGTTCCTCGTCGCGATCGCGACAAAAATCAATACACTCATTTGAATGCCTCAGTATCGACAATTCTGTATAAATCAAAGGAGGCCAGCCTGCTCAGAGAACCAGAGCCCGTGAAGAATCCCCGTTCAGCCAGGAACAGCAAAAAGTACTACCGCTATCATCGGGACAATGGGCATCACACTGATGAGTGTCGGGCTCTCAAGCAATCAATTGAATACCTCATCAAACAGGGGCACTTCAAGAAGTATGTTGACAGTCCGACTCCCGCTCAAGAAAAGGATCAAGAGGAATAAAGGAAGAAGCGTCGTGGTCGCAAGGGGCTCTACTACATAGGGATCATTTTTGGGGGGCCACACCTCTCGGGGAACTCTCGAGGTGCCTAGGAAAGGTATGCTCAAGAAGCTCGCCATGACTCTTTGAGTGTAATGAGCACAGTGCCGCGACCTGCTAAGATCCGCGGGGAAGAATAAATTACCTTTTCTAAAAAAGATGCAGTACGATTACATCACCCCCACGATGATGCACTTCTCATTGCGCCTGAAATAGGCCGGTGTGAAGTCCACAGAATGTTGGTGGATAATGTAAGCGCCGTAAATATCTTGTTTCAGCAAGCCTTCGAAAGAATGCAATTGGATGAGGCAGACCTAAAGCCTGCCTCCTTCCCCTTTTATGGTTTTATCGAGGATCATCTGATTCCTAAGGGAATGATTGCACTCCCCATCATGTTGGGTGAAACCAACAAAATGACCAAGATGACGGAGTTCTTGGTGGTGGATTGTCCGTCTCTCTTCAATGGCATCCTGGGACGACATCTGTTACAGAATTTCAAGGTTGTCACCTCTATCTACCATCTGAAGATGAAGTTCCCCACCTTAACGTGGATCGAGGAAGTATAAGGATCCCAACGTGAATCTCGTGATTGCTACATAAGGGCAGTCCAGATGGCATGTGAGGGAGAGGGAAAGCTAATGGGCATCCCCGAGCAGACCATGGCAATAAGCAGAATCGAGCCACAGCCCGCACTAGTAGAGGACAATATGGATTCTCGCATCCAGGAGTGCCCTCACAGCAGGCTAGTTGAGGACCTATCAAAGGTATCAACCAATGAAAATGAGCCAACCAAAGTATTAAGAATAAGGAGTAATCTCAACCCCCAGCTCACCGAAAGTCTAACGAGCTTCCTTAAAGAGAATGTCCATATTTTTGCATGGACTCACACCGATATGGTTGGGATAAGCCCGAACGTAATATGTCATGCACTAACATTGACAATGCGGTCAAGCCGGTTCGCCAGAAGAGAAAAGCAATGGACCTTGAACTCTATGCTGCCCTAAAAATTGAGGTGGATAAGCTCCTCTTGAATAGGTCTATTCAAGAGGCACTTTACCCGAGCTAGGTTGTCAATCCAGTCTTGGTAAAGAAGCCCAACAGAAAATGGCAAACCTGCGTCGACTTCACCGACCTCAACAAAGCATGTCCAAAGGATAACTTTCTCTTGCCAAGGATCAACCAGCTCATTGATGCCACCTTTGGGCATGAGCTGCCAAGCTTTATGGATGCCTACTCGGGGTATAATAAGATCCCGATGTACACATCAGACGAAGAGCATACCTCGTTTGTTATAGATCGGGGATTGTATTGTTACAAGGTCATGCCCTTCGGCTTAAAGAACGATAGGACAACTTATCAGTGGCTGCTCAGCCATATGTTTTCCAAACAAATCGGCAAAATGATGGAAATCCATGTTGATGACATGCTAGTTAAGTCACATGTTGCTTTAGATCACATAACGCATCTCATTGAAATGTTCGACGTGCTCCATAAGTACAGGATGAAGCTCAATCCTCTCAAGTGCTCATTCGGGGTATCCTTGGGAAAGATCCTGGGGTACATGGTTAACCAGCGGGGAATTGAAATTAACCGCAAAAAGATCCAAGCTCTCCTCGATATGAAAAGGCCCACCAACAAAAAATAGGTTCAGAGCCTGAATGGTAGGATAGTGGCTCTAAGTCGCTTCATATCAAGAGCAACAACTCATTGCTTGCCATTTTTTAATGTTCTTAGGGCCAACAAGAAATTCGAATAGACTCCAGAGTGCAAACAGGCCTTTCAGAGTATAAAAGAACACCTCGGAAGACCACATCTCCTGTCCAATCCTCTTCCTAAGGAAATTCTACTCCTATACCTGTCTGTCTCTCAATATGCGGTCAGTGCAACTCTCATTCGGGAAGAAGGCAGAGTTCAATGGCCAGTGTATTACGCGAGCAAACGAATGCTGGATACTGAGATGCGATATCTAGAAATGGAGCAATTAGCTTATGCCCTACTAATCGCCTCCAGAAAGTTACGACCCTACTTCCATGCCCACACAATCCATGTTTAGACCAATCACTCACTCAGGCAAGTTCTTCAGAAGCCGGAGGCTTCGGGCAAGTTACTTAAATGGGCAATAGAACTGAGTCAATTCGATCTACATTACAGACCAAAAGCAATCATCAAAGGGCAAGTTGTTGCCGATTTCATTTCAGAATTCTCGAACCAGCCCGATCGAAGACGTGAGCAATCGACCAACAAAGTCGTCTAGGAGACCGTTCAAAACCTGTCGACTTGGAGCCTCTCTGTCGATGGTTCCTCGAACAGGAAAAGGGCCAGAGCAAATCTTCTCCTTCTTAGTCTCGAAGGGACACACATTCATGGAATCCTTTGGTTCGGGTTCCAGGCTACTAACAATAAGGCTAAATATAAAGTGCTACTCGCTGGTCTGCGACTAGCGAGAGAAATGGGATCCGACACGATCATCATTCACAGCGACTCCTAGCTGGTTGTAAATCAGATCTTGGGAGAATACCAAACCAAGGAAGAAAACATGATCAGCTACCTGAAGAAAGCAAAGGCCACACTCGAGTCTTTCAAGCACTTCACGATCAAGTAAATCACAAGAGATAGTAACTCTATCCCGGATGCCTTGGCAAAAATAGCCTCATCGCTCGACTAAGGTGTACCGGACAATATTCCAGTTCAGTACATAGAGATTCTTAGTATCAGCTCACCTGAACAAACAATAGCCATAACAAAATCAATCTCCTGGATGACCCCAATCATTTCGTATCTCCGAGATGAGACCCTACTCAGCGACAAGACTGAGACAAAAATCCTGCACACCAGAGTTGCTCATTATACACTCGTTAGGGATCAGTTGTACAAACGAGGGTTTAGTGCCCCTCTCCTCCGATGTGTAACCAACGAGGAAGCAGATTATATTATGAGGAAGATACATGAAGGGATCTATGGTAATCACACTGCCGCTCGATCCCTCGCCAATAAGATTGTCCGCCAAGGATACTATTGGCCCCTACTTCAAGAAGACATTTTCAACTTTGTAAAAAAGTGTGACAAGTGCCAACAGTTCGCGAACATCCCGCAAGCTCCTTCCCACTAGCTAAACACAACTAACAATCTTGAAAGTTTGACTAGCTAACTAGTTTGGTAGGAAATGTGTCAGTTTGGTATAACCTATTTTCTACATTGAAAAGGAGATAGCAAGGTACAATTATACACCATGAGTTAAATGAGTGCCACTTTTTGTATAAATTGTTGTATGAATACATCTATCTTTTTTGTAGAGGTCAGCATTAGATCTAGAAGAAGTCCATATAAACAGTCATCAAGCTATAATAGATTGTGTGACCAAAGCTGTTCAAGTAGATTGCATCCATTAGTATCTTTTTGGCCTCTGCGTCACCCAGTTGCTGTTCAGCAAATTGGCCACCTTTTTAAAATCACTTAGTTGACACACATATCAAGGCAAAACTATAATAGACTGTGTGACCAAAGTGGATAATATTTTGACAATGGGTCGGGATGTTACAATATACTTAAGGGATCAAATTCAAGATGCTTTACATACCGTCTTTGGATCAGTTTCAGGAAGAACACCTGCTCCCGCACCTGCAAAATTAATTCCATTGTTGAAATTATTAAGACCAGGATATAAATATGGTAGCAATAGTGGTAAGGTACGTTGCTGCAACAATATTTAAAGAACAAAGCAAAATTAGTTTGGTATTTGATTGACATTCATATGAATGTTTAAGAAATTAAAATTAAAAATATGTTCTGGCATACCAACAAAGTCGGGGATAAGACGACCATCGCAACTTCTTCCGGTCGAAAAATTCAAGAAAGTCTCTCCATAGGGTCGGAAAGCTGCCTTGTAATCCAGGGGCGGACCTAGGCCCTTTGAGGGTAGGCCTAGGCCTGTCCTCAACTTTTAAAAAAAATTTGAGAAGTTTTTTTAAAAGGTAAAAAAAAAGAAAAAAGTTAGGTTTTGCCTTTTTTATATTCAAGTTTTTCTTTCCCAATTCCCAACTTCCCTTCCCTTTTACATGCGTATCTGGATTTGGAGTGATTGTAATCCATATTTTTGTAAACCTTTGTGTATTTTACTTTTATTAGAGTTGTGATTGAATTCTAAATTTATGTAGAATATTTTTGGTTAATTTGTGGTTATTGTAAATGATAATCCTATTTTTCCCTATGATTTTGTATTGAATTCGATAGGATTTAGGATACTTCTCATACAAATTGGACCATAATTGCTACCTAATTCTATTAATTTGTCTTTGTAGGCCTAAACGATGATTTTGAGTATAGATGACAGTTTTGAGCGTAAATTACGTAACTTGAGCTTGGAAACTCAGAATGACCTGATTTTAGAAGCTTTGGAAAGCTAAGAAGTAGAGCTACAATTTCATGTTTTGGGTTTGTCCTAATTCTGACTGGACAAGGGTGAAAACTTGGCTTGAAGTCGTAAACAGTATGTTGGAAACTGAAGGAAAACATCTTTGGATATGCTTCAGTATTTCTTCCATAACTTGAGCTGTAGACCTCGGATTGTTCTGATTCTTGAACGAGTAGAAATATAATTTAAAGGGATACAATTCATATGTTTAATACTTTTCCATATTAAGACTCTTTCATGCTCAAATGTTGCTCGAACGATTCTTTCCGCGGCAAGGAAAAAGCTTCGCTGTGGCGAAACTGCGTCAGATGTGAAAAATAAAACAACGCGTTTTGGCTTGCTAGGGCTTGGTCCTTAAGTGAAAGAGGTATAAATTAGCACGAAAATGAAAGAAAAAGGGTCTTAGTTCGTCATTTGGAAGGCAGCTTTTAGAAGAAGAAGATTATTGAAGATTCGGGCTTCAAATTAGAGAAGATTTCTCCATCTTTTGCTTGTTTTTCAATGTTGAATCTTGATTCAGTTTGTTTTTGTTATTTTATTTTGTTTTTGAGTATGAACTAAGTTGTTTAGCTTAGGTTTGATATAACCTTGATACAATGATTCAAATTTATATGAATTGATTTACTTTGAGTTTTAATTTCATGATTGAGTGTTTATCTGTTTGCTTAATAACTTTTGGATGCTTGATCACCATTCAAATGTGTGTTGTTCACAATGAGATTGAGAAATGATTTGTGATTGTGCCTCTTGGGATAAATACCGTAGATTAAGCAAACACTAGAGATAGGTTTAGCGATTTATGAGAGATAGGTTTAGCGATTTATGAAATCTATATAGAATTCCATAAAGCTTAAAAGACTTTGAGCTATTAATCTACATTAAGCTTAAAAGACTTTAAACTATTAATCTTCATTTTGTTAGGTGCGGAAGCTTAATAGGGATAAATAGGAAAATATAGCCTGAGAATGTATGTTTTACAACTTAGGGAATTCAATTTTGAATCAAGGAATTAGAACTTGGATAATAGATTCTATGATTTGGGTTAGCATATCTACGTGAAATCAACACCCTAGCATTTTTTTTAGCATTTTGTTTAATTAGTTAAGTTATTGGGTTTCGCTTTAATTTCATTATCATTCATTTATAATTTCTTAAATCGTATTTAGTTAGTTAATTTTCTATCAATCCAATTTATTGTTGCTTCAATTAGGACTTAAACTAGAGAAATCGGTACTTAGTTCTATTCTCGTGGGAACGATACTCTTCTTATCACTTTATTACTTTTTGCGACTAGTGCACTTGCTATATTTGCATGTTTGTCAAAAATATGCATTAGTAAACTCTTTTGATTATATTGGATTTAAGTGGATCGTTAGATTATATTCCCGTGGTTTTTTTATCTCTTCACATTGAAGAGGTTTTTCCACGTAACAATTTTCTTGTGTTTCCTTGTGAATTGAATGTTATTTTCTTATGTTTTCACTAGTTGATTGGCAAACAGCGGAGGAGCGAGGGCCCCCCTGGGCAAAAATCCTGGGTCTGCCACTGTTGTAATCGATGCTTATGTTGAGAAAATCACCGAACACAAACATGGTAACATGTTTATCAGCTCGCAAGGACTCCAAGGAGCTTGCTAGGAACAGAAGACCAGACAAGAAAATTAAGATACAGAAATGAATGCCTAAAGCGGACTTTGCGGGGAACATTTTTGCTCATTTCTAGCTTGTTCTCGGATAGAATTTATAAAATTTCGGAAAGGGATATCTGAACTAACAGTCATAAAATTCCTCTAACATGTGGAATGTCTCCAATTTGTTTATAACAAAATATTGCCAACAAATAATAAGTTATATTTCCATGAATTAATATATTCTAATTATGTCATGTGATAAATTGTTTATTTTTATGAAGGTCTTACTTTCACTTAATGTAAGTCCATGCTGACGAGTCAGATTATTGGAATGTATACTTTCACTTAATTGTAATTCCTATAGCTTTCTGATACTGAATAAAATTTTTTATTTCAATGCTGAACGTAGTTCTTTAATTAAAACTAACCAGGGTAAATGTGTGCTCTCTTTACTTTCTATTTACTTTCATGTGTATTTGGTCATGGTTTCAACATGGATCATGGCTGAAAGTAGAATACTGATGGAGTGAAAGGTATATATGTGGCGTGAAGCTCATTTCAATCAGCCAGCAGCGCCTTTGAGCCAAATAATATATAATTCTAGATATTCAAAGTTACCCTTATTTAATTATTAGCCACACCCATTTGTCGGTGGGTGGTCATCACATGGCAGTTGCTTTGAAATTGTGAGTGGAGAGCGTTAATGTAAGAAACAAAGTTGATTTTCAGATAGAGCGTTAATGTTAAGGATCAAGTTGGTATATGAAGAAAACTTCGTTAGTTAGAAATTAGTTATGCTGAGTCTAAGTTAGTTAGAAGAAATTTGTTAAACAGTTATGTATTATTTCTTTGTATATAAGCAACAATGTAACAGACTTCATTCATTCATTGAATAAAAGTATTTTCATTTTACGTTCTTGCCCCCAATAACATGGTATCAGAGCTAGAATTCAGGGTTTGAATATTCTAAAATTCACAGAGAACTTCACTCTGTTCATCAGTAATTCACAGTTTTATTGATTCATCAGTTTCGTCAGCTTTTTTCGTCAATTTCAGTTTTTCTTTTCATCTGTTTCATCTGTGTCATCAGCTTCGTCAAAATCTCCTCTGGATTTCGTCTATTATCGATCTCATTTCCTCTGACAAGAAGCTATCATCTTATTCTTCCAAAATGGCAACTATCAGTGCAGATGGAGAGATGCCGTCTTCTGCAAATAATGGAAATGATCAATCGAGTTCATCAATCGATTTTAGTCATCAGCTTTACCTACATCCTTCTGATACTCCAGGTGCTGTTCTCTTCTCTTTTCAATTAAGTGGTGTTGATAATTACTCATTATGGAGTAGATCTATGAGAATTGCATTGTTAGCTAAAAATAAGATTGGATTTATTGATGGAACTTGCACAAAGATAGCTTTCCAGTTAGCTTGCACAATCAATGGGGATGTGAATGCTTAGTTCTCTCCTGGATCATGAATTCTGTTACTAAAGAACTCTTAAGTGGCATCGTTTATGCATCTAGTGCAAATCTAGTATGGAAAGATTTGAAAGAAAATTTTGATAAAGTGAATGGATCAGAGTTTTTTCAATTACATAGAGAAATAGTCACTTTAATACAGGGAACTTCGTCCATCTCCACTTATTACTCTAAACTAAGAATGCTATGGGATGAATACTCGTCTATTGTCCAGCTTCCTTCCTGTGAGTGTTCTATGTCAAAGGTTACGTAGATCACATGCAGAATCAAAAGTTACTGCAATTCTTGATGGGATTAAATGAGACTATCTGCATGCTAGAAGCCAAATCTCATGATGCAACCTTTACCATCTATCAACCAAGCTACTCTATGCTTGTCACTGAGGAAAGCCAGAGAAGTTTATCCAATGCTGTTGCTGTAGAATCCTCTTCTGAACCAACAGTTTTTATCTTCATCCAACAACAATCGGTCAAACCCAAAAAGAATTGGAATAAACCGTGGAACACTGCCAATGAAGGAAACAAAAAGGTAAATTGCTATAGGATCATTGGAATCTGCTGATTTAAGTTCACCAGAAGAAAGAATCCTGCCCAATCATCAGCAAACAATGTTACCACTAATGAATTACTGATCACAGTAGTTCCACAGCTATTCAAAAATAAACCAGCAGCAGCGCACCTCCAATCTTCTAAAGAACAGTAGCAGAGATATTGAAATTGCTCCAAAAGGAACCTGCATTAGCTCCAAATGATGCACATGTTAATATGGCAGGTATTCACTCTTATTTTCATCCTTAAATCATGGAGTCTGCTGGATATTAGACACAGGAGCCAATACACATATGCACGTTCTCTAAACACTTTGAACAAGTTAATGGGGACAGATTCTCCTTCCACAGTTAGACTTCCCAATGGACATCATTCAACCGAACACATATTGGATCTGTAATATTGGTCCAGATCAGAAATTGAATAATGTGTTATTTGTGCCAGATTCAAGTATAATTTGATTTCTATCTCAATGCTCACAAAGACTTATCTTGCTTTGTCAGTTTTTACCTGATTGATATTTCAGGCCTCTCCAATGGGAAAATCCTGGGGATTAGTAAAGAATCAGAGGGCTCTAATTCTTCATGCCCTCTCAGCATACCAGGCCAATGTTTCTACTTTGAATACTTGAATAAAACTTTACATGTTTCGTGTTTAGCATCTGTAAACCAGCTTTGGCATAAACGACTTGGTCATATGCCATATGCGAAACTGAAATATTTTTCTGGATAAGAAGTTTTAATTCTGATAGTCTTGAGTACCATTGTGAATCTGTCCTCTTGCTAAACATGTGAGAAAACCTTTTCCTATTAGCACTACAAGGGCTCCTGCATGTTTTCATTTGTTGCATAGGATGTGTGGGGACCATATCATACTCCTACACATAATCATTACAAATACTTCCTCACAGTGGTTGATGATTATTCTGGGTTACCTGGGTTTCTTCATGGCAAACAAGCATGAAGTCATACTTCATATTAAGAGTTTTCTTACTCTATCCAGACTCAATTTTCAGCCTCTGTCAAAACTGTTCGAACAGATAATGGTTTAGAGTTTCTAACTCTCAAGTTCAGCTCTCTTACTTCCTTGGGATTATCCACCAGAAAACTTGCGTTTATACTCCCCAGCAGAATGGGTAGTAGAGAGGAAGCAAGGCACTTACTTAGTGTTGCTAGAGCTTGAGATTTCAGGCCTCTATTCCAATCAAGTATTAGGGAGAATGTATACTCACAGCCTGCTATATCATCAATAGACTTCCAACGATGTGTCCAGGATAGTTCCTCATCAAGTTCTTTTGGTTCTCTTCCTTCAATTGATCACTTCAAGGTGTTTGGCGCTTGGCATATGCATCCAATCTAAGCTCAAGAGATAAATTTGGTTTCAAGGCCATCCCATCAGTCTTTATGGGATACTCTCACACAAAAAGGGATACAAGTTGCTGAACTTACAAGATTTCAGTTCTTTGTCAACCGAGATGTCAAATTTATTGAAGACATTTTCCATTTCAATTCCAGAAACATCTTTATTCCATTATTTCCAAGTGATCCTTTTAATACCATTTTTCTGATGAATCTTATCCTGCTCCTGGCAATACTGCCATTCCGATCCACCATTACCAGGTGACCATTTCAGTCTGGTCCTACTACTGATTGCCCCTACTGTTCCTTCAATTAATTCCACATTCCAACATATCAGCTCTAGCATTTCTCCTGCCATCCTTTTTAAACATCCGACGTTCTGCTAGATCACATAGACCTCTAATTTGGTGCAGGATTACATTACACCTCTAGCTCATTATCCATTTAGATGTTGTCTTTATGATATCTTTCTTCATCTTACAGGTGTTTCCTTTCTTCCATTTCTCGGATCAAGGAACCGTTTCATTGCTGAAGCTTCTCAGGATCCTAACTGGATTGCTGCAATGCAAACTGAAAACACTGCATTAGAAGCCAATAAAACCTGGCAAAATTGTTTCTCTCCCTGCAGGAAAGCAGCCGTTGGTACCAAGTGGGGTGTACAAAGTCACAGTGCAATTCTGATGGTACCTTAGAGAGATACAAAGCTCGGCTTGTGGCCAAGGGTATAATCAACAAGCTGGTATCGATACACAGAACATCTCCCCAGTGGCGAAGATGGTCACTGTCAGATCAGTCCTTGCGTTAGCTTCTATTCATGCTTGGCCACTCTTTCAACTTGATGTGTTTAATGCCTTCCTGCAAGGGGATCTTCATGAAGAAGTTTACCTGTCTTTACCTCAAGGATTTGGCACTCAGGGGGAGAACACAGTCTGCAGACTGCTCAAATCCTTGTATGGATTGAAGCAAGCAATAGACAATGGAATCACAAACTCACTGAAGCCTTGATCAAAAATGGTTATTCACAGGTAAAATGATACTCTTTATCACCAAACGAGAAGGAAGCAATATAGTCATCATGCTTGTCTATATAGAATGACATCTTGATCACAGGGAGCTGCACTAAGATGATAGATCAGTTGAAGTTCATATTGCAGGATAATTTCAAAATCAAAGATCTTGGCCATCTTCAATTTTTTCTTGGAATTGAAGTTGCTAGGTCCTCTGAAGGAATTGTTTTGAACCAGAGAAAAATATGCATTGGAACTCATTTCCGAGGCTGGATTGTCTGCTGCAAAAACTGCTGACACTCTCTTGAACAACATCTAAAACTAACTCATATGAGTATGATCAAAAGTTCCCACCGGTTGAAAAGGATGAGTTGTTGTCAGATCCTAGTGTATTCAGGAGGATGGTGGGAAGGTTGTTATACCTAACCATGACCAGGCCAGACATTTCATTCGCTGTCCCAGACTTTAAGTCAGCAAATGCAGACTCCTAAACAATCACATCTGGAAGCAGCATTGAGGGTTATAAGATATGTGAAAAAGAACCAGCACTTGGGTTGTTCATGTCCGCAAAAGTACAAAAGAGTTAATGCTTTTTGTGACTCAGATTGGGCAGCTTGCGCTGTCAGTAGAAAATCAGTATCAGGATACTGCATCAAGATGGGAGATTCTCTTCTGTCTTGGAAATCAAAGAAACAAAATACTGTGGCAAGATCATCTGCAGAACGAAATATAGAAGCATGGCTGTAGCTGTTGCAGAGTTAGTTTGGTTAACAGGCTGCTTAAAGAGCTTGATGATGAAGTAAAGTACCGACATTGCTCTACTGGGATAATAAGTCAGCATTGCAGATTGCGGCAAATCCCATTATCATGAGAGAACAAAACACATAGAGATAGATTGTTATTTTATAGAGAGAAAATTCAAGGTGGTTTGATCATTACAAAAATATACCAATGGGAGACAATGGCAAATGTGATGACGAAAGGATGGGAAGGCTACAACATGAAAAACTTTTGTCCAAGTTGTGCTTGAAAGATATACATAAGATGCCAACTTGAGGGGGAGTGTTAAGGATCAAGTTGGTATATAGAAGAAAACTTAGTTAGTTAGAAATTAGTTATGCTGAGCTGTAAGTTAGTTAGAAGAAATTTGTTAAACAGTTATGTATTATTTCTTTGTATATAAGCAACAATGTAATAGACTTCATTCATTCATTGAATAAAAGTATTCTTTATTTTCACGTTTCTTGCCCCCAAATTAACAGAGGCCAAGGCTTGTTGAATTTTGTCAGAGTTTTATATACTGTTTACAACTATTGCATGTAATTTTGCTGATACAGAAGCCCTTAATTAATACAGAAAATCATGTATGAGTCTCTCAGTTCGTGAAACAATTAAATATTGGATGACTTGTTTATCTTTTTATTAAAAAGAGTAATACTATGCTTACAATCGAATCATATAACTGAATTATATAATAGACAAAAAATAAAGGATAAAATAGTTATTTTATATAATTTTTATTTGTTTGTATAATTCAATTGTATAATTTAGTTGTAAGCAAAATATTATTGTACTGAAAATCAAAGTTAATTAGTGTGAAATTCAGCTAATTTGTCTTATATATTACCTTATTAGCTACGTCATTGCTGATTTGACATTTTGGATTCTACCGTACATGTTATAGTTACAGGCAATGTTCCGAAACCCGGATCGGAAGGTGACTCGGTCAAGTGGCCGGTTTTCGGTCTGAGCGGTTCAACCGGTTTGACCGCTGGATCAGACCGGTGATGTCATCAAATATTATATTTTAATATTTATTTTCTAACATATCATTTCGTCTTTCTCTTTCTTCTTTTCTCCTTCGTTTTTTTTTCCACTCTCTTTCTTCCTGTCATCTCTTTCTTTATATTATATATTTTCAAAATGTCATTTCATCATCTTTTCTTTCTTCTTCTCAACCGTCACCTCATCTTTCCTTTGTTCTTCTCTACTTTTTTTTTTTTTCCCCCTCTCTTTCTCGCCGTCTCTTCTCTTTCTTCTTTACTTCTTCCATATTCTCCTCTTTTCTCACCTTCTCTTCTCTTTCTTCTTCTCTTTTCTCACCTTCTCTTCTCTTTTCTTCTTCTGCATCTTTTGAAGACTTGAAGGCTGAAAGCTGAAGCTTGAAAGAGATCGCGAATGGAGGACTAGACTGGAGCCTAAAGAGGTTGATTGAAGAGGAGGAGATCGCGATGATGTAAGAGGACTTGAAGAGTGAAGACTTGAAGGAGATCCGAGACGTGAATGGAGGACTGGACTGGAGATCGCGAATGGCAAAGTAGCAAACCCGAAAAAAAAAAAGCAAACCAAAATGAAAAAGGCAAAAGCAAAAAGCAAAATTTTAAAAGTGGCAGACAGCTCGCAAAAGCAAATTGAAATGTATTACAAAATTTGGGGGTTTGACACTTTGATTTGTGTTTGTGGTTTTTAAATTTTTTAAATTTTTTTCATATTTTTAAGTAGTGGACCGGATTGGATGTGGACCGGATTTCTTTGTTATACCGGTTGGACCGTCGGTTTGCTACAGTAAGACGGTTCAACCACGGTTTGATGTAAAAATCCGGGTTTTTACTCTTTTTAAACCGGAAATATAAGCGAAACCCGGTCGGACCGGTTCGACCGCCCGGTCCGGTTCGGGTTTCAGAACATTGGTTACAGGTTCTCCTTCTCTTCTTGACTTATCCTTATTATAGGACTCCAATTAAGTTGTTTTCACTACTTTTCTTTAGGTCGGCTTTACATTTCTTCTACTACTTTTATTGGTATTAAAGAGTAAGCTCAACAATTGGTATTTGTTATACCTGAAAAGTTAGAACTGACATAAGCTGATACCAGCGAGTATCAATAAAAGCTTAGAAAGGTTTTGATCATCCAAAGTCTGTCATGTCTCCCAAAACAGAGAGAATATAATTATTAACAACCTAGCCGACTCAAATTTATCTGTGAATGAATTTGTTTCACACACCTGTCCAAGCCTCATTTAATTTAAGGATATTTCTTAAATTATCAGTCAATGGGACGCCAAGAAGGATTTACACGAAACCAACCCACTTGCAAATATGTAATCATTACCTTGAGCTCAACGGGTATAAATAGGCAACTCCCCCTTACAAAATCGAGATCAGACACTCTGAATTCAACAAAGAAAATAACAAATACATACCAAAGGAAAGAGACTAGCTTGACATTCTCTAAGAACACTTAGAACACCAAGCACCTGTAACCCAGATCACAGTTCACGACCTCTTGTAATCTTGGCTAATAACTAAGAATTCACTCATATAAAAAAAAAACAGTGGATATAAGATTCACTTTAACCATCTGAACCACTATAAAACTCTTATTGTCTCATTTACTTTACGTCTTTGCATGCTATTATGATAACAGTGCACCATAATCAACTTTCATAATCCATTCACGTGTGATTTCTAAGAATTTCTAAACACTTTGCACGTACGGGGTTATTGGTGTAAAAAACAAGCATCAACAGTATCAAAGCGAGTTCGCAACTTGATTGTTTGGTGTAAAGATCTCACCAAGATGCCAAGTCTATAGAGTAGAGACGTTAACCTCTTGCGCTAGCAAATGAACTTGGGATTCACTTTCCACCGTTTGCTTAAAAACCCAAAAAATTTACGTGCAAAGGTTTTACACAAGCATCTTTCACCCTAACACTTGTTTACTTATGAAACCTAAAATTTATAAACTGAACTCAAACTCATTTCGTTAATCTTGTACATTAATTCTAATAATGTTATCTTTAAGCACGATTTTTCCTATACATGTAGACGTGGAGGATGTCCTCTATCGAAACCAATTAGCATAGATTGTTGAATCCTAAGTGTTAATTGGATAATGACGCAGCAAATGAGGTAATACAGGAGACATTTGGATTAGTTCTGGGGCAAGTACTCAAGATTATATTTAGTGCGAAATAAAGAAGTCAACAGGTGCTTGAAACTCATGATTTGTTGTTTGAAAACTTCAGCACGAAGAAAATTATGCTAATTGCAGTGCTATAAATAAAGTAATATTTTTTATTAAGACCATAGAAATCCAACATAAAAAGGAATATGCAGTGCCATATATGATGATAGGATAAGATAATCACACCGCATAATTAACCAGAATAATACAAAGGATAATTTAATCAAAAACTGAATAGTTGTTTCATATTGAGAGGCGCTGTGACTGGTGGTGCTCCATCCCAAAGTAGCTGGGCAAGTTGAGTGTTAGCTCTCTCTGTGGTATGTCCACCATCAAACCACACATATTCTGCAGGATTACTGCATAACTCAAACATCTGCGTCCCTTTTTCTATTCTCCCACAATTCATTCCTCTGTAAGGCCCACTGCCACAGCATGCAGCCTTCCCCTCTTTGAATCCTTCACCACATAACAAACACAAAACAAATTACAACAAATTTAATTGCATGTTTGATGAAAGTTCAGGTCATCATTAATTTAAAAGTTACCATATTTTGAAGGATTAGCAACTCTGTCGCCAAGTGCAATGTAGTAATCAAATATTGCATATTTGAATCCTGGCAACTGGGTTTCTAGCTGCTTTAGAAAAATAGCTAGATATCTGTTGTGTTGTCTGGCAAGTGATGAAGGTTCCTTGGCACAACCACTTCCGATTGAAGGATCAAATACTTTCGTCATTGGTACGCAACCCAATGGCCCTACATTTTGAAATGCAATTTTCCTTCCTCCTAAATCACATATCTCCTGCACATTAAGATATTGAAATTAGAAAATGTAATTGTGGTTATCATCTTAGTAGAAAGTAAAACCAGGTTACTCACTTTGAGCACAGATGTTAAGTTGCCGATGACTGATTGCACATATTGACCCTCTGATTCCTCTGAAGCGTCGCGATTTCTCTGAGAAAAGCCGAAGTAATCATTGCCTCCAATACTGAACAGATAAACAGCATTCATCAACACCCTCTTGGCCTCTTCTTCACCCAGTTTCTCTCTCAGTGATTTCACCACATCCTTAAAGTAGCTTAGCTGCAACCTCAGATTTATCTGCAGAACAGAGGAGATTATGTAATTGCCAGAGCTCGGTAGGCCTAAAAATTCTACACTGATTGAAACTTTCCTAATTTATTCAAAATACTGAAGACGAAATTGCATACCGATCCAGGATGAGTGTTATCAAGAACACCAGCTCCAGCAGAAGCAAAGTTAGCCCCATCAGTGAATTGATGATCCCTCGGTTGCAGGTATGGTGGGAGTATGGGCAAATTGGCAAACTGGGCTGCACCAAATTAATGAAGTACATACTGTCACCATTTACTCAGAGTTGCATATATATATATATACATCAATTAATTTAAACAATTAAGAAAGCTAACATTAATGTCATACCAATCAAATCCGGAACTGTGCGGCCATCACAAAGTCTTCCAGTGGGGCGTTTGAAAAAGGTTTCTCCATAAGGGAAGACTGTCGCTCCCGCTCCCTCTTGTGAGGAGTCATTAAGGTACTGGTTGTTGCCAGGATCAAACAATGAGTCTCCGAACACAAACAAGGCCTTATGTGGTGCATCTCTAGGCCTGAACCGAGCATGGCAGCTAATTGGATTAAGTAAAATTGATGCAAATAAGAGTACCCCGCAACAAAGGAAGCTCAGACCTGCCATTGTTGATTCCGATGCTGAACAAAGTCCTCCAGTGTTACTCATTTATAGATTGTGGACATGGCGATAGTGCAATTGGTATTTGAGATCATAGAAGCACTAATTAATGGTGTTCATATCTTTGGCGGTGGTGCCGTTCACAAGGCAATTGCATTCAAATTGTGGTGGAGAAAGTGTGAATTAAGAAGCAAAGTTTGACTTCCTGATTAAAGATGCAAATGCCATACCTTATGGGTCATTGTCTTAGTTTGAGATACATAAGTTGGTAATAGGAATACTAGCTGTATATGTTGCGCATTTATTGTAGGCTTATAAATAGTTCGATTTTTCAATTATGCAGTTCAGTCGGTATCCATTCCATTATTCAATTTTGCATTAATATTTTGTTACTTTCCGATGCATTTATAATCTAATCATACAGTATTAGATTTCTTGTATTATATAACCTGGCTAAAGTATTGCTGCACTTTGCTGCTTTAAATCCGCAATCTTTGAATAAAAGTACCATATAGTACGTATACATAAATTGGTAGTTTTAGAATTCTCACAATATGAAGGCTTCGACGCATGCGATGAGCCTGTGAAATCGGATTGGATTTTGCGGATAAGTAAGGCTCAACAACAAGAAGTTATGAATTCCCCTGTGGATATAACAAAAGTACTGTTCAATATGAATATTAAAACAAAAATTTCAAAGCAGGTAGATAGCATCAGTCGAGGCAATGATCTTTAGAATAGAAAATTAAATGTAGCAGAACTTAACAACATTTAGTTAATTACTTTTCTATATCGAAAAGGCATTCCATATATATACATACATCTTATGAATGTAATCACATCGGCACATCGATCGCTACCACATCTAAGTTGATATTTAGATACTTGTTCATGGCGAACCTAAGCTCTTTCCTTTTTGCTATATTTTTAGGTGCAATAAGTCTTAACCCAAGAGCTTGCCAATGTCAAGTGCATAAGCTTTTGTTCGTCTTTTGAGATTCATTGTTTGATGCAGGAAATAATAAGTATCAAAATAGTAGCATGAGAGTTGCACAAGGGTACTATCCATATCATATGGCATAAGTTTCCACAATCAATCCACTGGAAGATTGTCGGATGGTCTCGTAGTTCCCGATTTTATAGGTAAAATTTATGTGTTAGTATTTTGTCCAATTTCTGTATGAGGAAAGGAAGAAAAAAAAATTCAGATTCTAATCACTAATTAATTAATGAATCCTTGTTAATTTATATTGTGGTTGCAGCCCGGTTTGTGAATTTGAATATGGTTCCACTATAACTACAACCAGGAGCAAACTTGTGATGGGAGTCAACTTTGCTTCAGCTGGATCAGGTGTTTTTGACACTGCTAATTCTGGAGTGGTATGCGTGTTGGTTCTTGTTTTTTCCGAAGAAATTAATTAAGTTGGCCTTGGCCATCAAGTGCATTGCACATATTTTTTTGGCTAAGTTATTCCATATACAATTTTCCTTTCAGATAAACCTTCCCGAGCAACTAGCCAATTTCAAGAAGGTGGTAAGTTCATTGGACAAGGATGTGCTGATAAGATCCGTGTTCTTGATTACCATGGGAGGGAATGATTACTTTAGCTTCAAAACCATAAACCCCAATGCGACTCAATCTGAACGAAAGCAGTATCAAAGGATGGTGATTGGCAATTTAACTAATGCACTCAAGGTATAAGATCAGTAGCGTTCTCTCGGGGTCAATCAAACATATGCGATTTAATGAAAATTATCTATTTTTTTCACCTTATGACCATTGTGTTGTATGCCACTGATTAAGCAATTTTTCCCTCAACTAAATGGAAGTTGTAACAGTAACTTTTTAGTACATGCTACACTAATTAGATACTTATTAGATACTATATAAAACGTTTAGTCAATGTTGTTTAGTAGGTTTGACCTTCAATTAAATATCAACATCAACGAAATTTTTCTTGTGAGAAATAGACGCTAGAAAAATTTACAAAGTTCCCATTTAGTTATTGCATGATGAAGGCAGTGGACCCATGATTTGAAAGCGTGGACTCCATGGATGAAAACCATAGTTCCAGCATTTTCTATGCAAGAACCAAGTGAGTATGTGTTCTTTGACGATGGCCATACGACTCAGAACACAAATCGCCAACTAGCAGAGCTACTGTGGAGTGGAGAACCAACTGTTACTGGACCTTATAACGTGAAGCTACCATTTGAGCTACTGTGGAGTGGAATATTAGAATAATTTAATTGTATTATTTTATTATTTAATTGAAAATAATCAAGAAAATAAACTAATTACAAAATAAAAATATTTAAAAAAAATTCTAGACAGTTTTAAGACTATCAAGGGGTAAAATTATTATTAATAAAATTTGATTATTTTATTATTCAAATTAATATATATATATATATATATATATATATATATATTAATTAAAAACTCTTAATTGTTTGAAGACTATTAAGGATTAATTAAATTAGGTCACATCCTTGACGAGTTATAAATGTCAAGAATCGATTCTTGACAATTTGAACACTGTCACAACCCTTTTTCGACAGGGGCTTCATGACAGTTAAAACTGTCACCGCATTCTTGACAGGAAAAATTGTCAAGAAAGAGAGTTTTTGTAACAGTGAAAACACCAAGATTGTGTATTCTCCTCACTTTTATGATTTACTTTTCGTGTGTATTTGGCTGTGGTTAACACGAGTCATGGCTGGAAGCAGAATTCTGATGAGTTGAAAGGTACATATATGTAGGCATGGGAAGCTCAATTAGGAATCAGCCAGCAGCGCCTTTGAACGAAATAATATATAATTCTAGATAGTGCATTTGTTCACCAAACCCATGAAAAATAATTCAGTTACACTTATATTTAATTAAGCCATCACCCATTCCAGGGCAGTTTATTAAAGACCATCTGAAGTTTGAATTTAATTAAAAGGCTATTAAGTTTTAAAGTTTTAACTAAATAGCTAGTTATTGATTAAGGGTAATAAACTTGATTAGGCTTAATTAGGATTAAAGAAGTATTATGTAATCTTTTAAAAATTATACTATTTCCAAAAACCTGGAATTCTTGCAAAAAACCCAAACACCTTCTTCTTCCTCCCGCCATTAACGCATCTCCACCTTGGTTGCTGTTCTTCTTCGCTTCGTCTACATCTTCTTCTTCTTTTCGTCTGCACTTCTTCTCCTCCTTCCTCTACATCTTCTTCTTCCTCATTCCTGTATATCTTCTTGTCCTCCGCCATTAACACTTTCTGTTCCTCCACCATTAACATCTTCTCTGCCAAAGATCCCCCTCCTCCTCCTCCTCCTGACATTTCATGTAAGTATGTGTATTCCTCTTTACATTTTATATTTAGATTTACAAAGATTTAATATGGATAGCATTTGGGTTATGATTTTGATTTAGTTGTTTAGGTTGTTGGGTTGTGTTGACGTAATGCAAGTCGAAAGGAGTGAAATTTGTAGAAAATTTGTTTGGGTATGATGGATCGATTGTAGGTGGAGATGATGAAAATATTTTTGGGTACAATGGATCGCTTAAGCGATTAGGTGGCATAAGATCACTTAAGCGATCTGGTAAAAACTGGTGTATAGGAGCAGATTGCTTAAGCGATCAGTAAATGGCATAAGATCGCTTAGTGATCATGGTTATTTACTTGATCGCTTAAGCGATACAACAAACCAATAAGCAACTGTGCAGATTCTTTTTAAAAATTTGAACCCTTAGTATAGCATTTAAGAATATTCTTTTCTTGCATTACAGTAGTTGGCTATTATCACACATGGGACAAGTTGTTTTGGGTGTTGATATTTTGGTGAGTGGGTGGAGGAAGAAAGTAGGTGGAAGTGGATTGGGAAGAGCAAAAAGTTATACCAATTGCTGTAAGCACAGAGGTTAGTTTTGATGAGTAGATTGATGAAATAATTAGAAGAGCTAATTTGAGTTGTCGCGTAGTGATATAGTTGTGAAGTATGTTTAAGCAGAGTTCCTAAACATTATAAGTACCTCTGCTATTAAAGTCGGACGAAAATGTGAAGTTATATTGATTGATGTGGTCGATAATGGTTCGAGGCCAATTTAAGGGTTTCTTTTGTAGAAAAATCGTTGGAAGTTGGTTCAAAGGAAGGGGATACGAGGAAGTAGGCGGAGATTTGCTGGTTTTAATTGAACTACGAGGCCATTGATTTTTTAGTTGAAAAATCAAGAGTAGACGGTCAATTGGGTGGTGAGGAGGACATTGTAGAAGAGGTTGGTGATGGGGGGTAGAATGAAAATGTTGAGGAGGAGGACCCGCACATGTTCCCACAGATATAGAGATTCCTTTAAATACAGATTATGCAGAAGGCGTAGATTGTGAGGAAGAGAACACTATGGTCGTTTATGCAGGTTCAAAGGGGGCAATTGGAGGTAGTAGTGAATTAGCTCATGTTTCTATGGATGGATTGGAGTTGCGCATAGGGTATTTATTTGACAACAAATAGGAAGTGGTGAGGAAGTAAAACTTGTTGCCGTGAGAGGTAATTTTGAGTTCATCACCAAAAGTCAAATTCATTGGCTGTGACGGTTGCATGTCATGACCAAAAGTGCAAGTGGCGGTGTATTGTAGAAGGTTGGCGGAGTTGAAAAAATTTATTCTTAGCACATATACCCGTGAGCACACATGTGGTTTGGGACACATTTCAAGTGAGCATCGACAAGCGTCCGCTGATGTTATTGGACAATTTGTCAAAGCGGTCGTGAAGGGAAAGGTCTATCTCCTAAAGACATTCAGAGACTTGTGCGCACAGAGTTGGGATGTACTGTTAGTTACTGGAAAGCGGAAGGGAGACAACATGCACAAGATTTTGTGAGGGGCACGCCGGAGCCGGGTACGCAGTATATAGAGCGTACCGTTATATGCTTGAGTGAAAACCAAGGTAGCAAGACGGCTTTGAAGTGGGACAGGAATATGATGTTTAAATATTTTTTTGTTGCTTACGGTTCTGCTATAAGGGGTTTTGTAAACATGAGAAATGTTGGCTGTTGATGGTTGCTTTCTGATGGGAAAGTAGGAGGTACATTGTTGGTGGCCACTACAAAACAGCGAGAATCACACATATCCTGTTGCATGGTGTGTGGTTGACTTTGAGAATGACGAGTCGTGGACTTGGGTTTTTCAGTAGTTACGTACGATAGTGCCTGACATAACGAGTTGTGGTAATATCCAATAGGCATAACTCTATAAAGAAGGGGATTGCCATTATTTACCATCAAGCACATCACGGATTCTGTATGAGGCACCTTGGTGAGAACATAAAAAAAAGTTTAGTGTGCTGGCCTCCTTCGACATACTACAGGCAGCAAAAGCTTATCGGGTTGATGAGTTCGAGAAGCACTTCCAACAATCCAAATCAAGGATGATAGAGTTTCTAAGTATCTTGAGCATGATGTTGGTTTCGAGCGATGGAGTAGAGCTTACTTTCCTGGAAGAAGGTTTGATGTCATGACCACGAACATAGCCGAGTCCATAAATTCGAAGTGTTAATAGAAAAAGAGTTTCCAATAGTTCCACTTTGATGCAATCCAAAGGACATTGTCGCGGTGGTTCCATGAGCGTCGTATGGAGTCAGATAATTTTACTACAACCCTTGTTCCGTCAGTTGAAAATATATTGCGAGAAGTATGGAACTGCAAATGCACTGTTTGCCCCTCTTAATGCTCAAGAGTTCACTGTGCCGGCTATGGTCTGGATGCTCTAGTTAACCTTGTTAGAAAAACTTGCAGCTGTAAGTATTTGACATTCAACGTTTACCTTATCCTCATGCACTAGAGCAGTGACACAAACGGAAGCAGATTTTGGTTCAAGAATTTACATGGAACTTTGCTCTCTCTCTATATGACAAATCACTACATGCTAGTTATTCAGAAACGATATTTATGATGACTCCAGAAGAGCAGTGGGTAGTGCTGCCAGAGATGGCTGACATTATATCCACCCGCCATTTAAGAAGCAGCAAAGGGGAGAAAAAAGTTAAGCGTATTCGATCAGCCTTTGAGGTTCCCCGAAAGATGAATAAGTGCTCAATTTGCAAGCAACCTGGCACAAGAAGAAGTAGTTGCCAAAAGCAATCACATGAGATCAAAAAATTAGGTTTGAAGAATGATGAATTTCAGGGTTGCCAAGGCCAACCGTTGATGTTTTAAATTATTTTAAATATTGATGTTTATATTTAATATTTGTTACATGGCCTAATAAATTTGATTGTTTCATTTAATAATCATTCTTTATATTTGTATTTGTTACATGGTCTAATAATTGTTAGTGATTAGTTTGGTATTAGGTTGTCAATTGAGGGGAAAGTACGGATTATACGTGTTGGTAATTTGAGT
Organism: Pistacia vera; assembly: GCF_008641045.1. Classification (NCBI taxonomy): domain Eukaryota; kingdom Viridiplantae; phylum Streptophyta; class Magnoliopsida; order Sapindales; family Anacardiaceae; genus Pistacia; species Pistacia vera. The sequence continues at coordinate 26,480 of NW_022196067.1, read as the reverse complement.
TTGTCGAAATTCAGGAGAAAAAATGGAAAAGTATATATTGCCTATGATCGTTAAGCGACTAAGTGTATTGCTTAAGCGACAAAGGGTTTTTATACAGGATCGCTTAAGCGATATTAGGATCGCTTAAGGGATCATGCACTGGGCAGATTTGATTCTGCCCTTCAAGATATCGCTTAAGGGATACCAACGATCGCTAATCGACATGTGAAAAAGCCCAGAAAGCTTAAGCAATATCGCGGATCTTAAGCGATCATGCACTGGGCAGATTTGATTCTGCCATTCACAGATATCGCTTAAGCGATATCAACGATCGCTTAATCAACCATGTGAAAAAGCCAAGAATCGTTAAGCGATATCGGGATCGCTTAAGCGATCATATACCTGGGCAGATTTAGATCGCATTCACAGATATCGCTTAAGCGATATCTACGATCGCTTAACGACCATGTGAAAAAGACAAGAATTCTGTGTTTTTTCACATTTGATTCTGCCATTCACAGATATCGCTTAAGCAATATCAACGATCACTTAATTGACCATGTGAAAAAGGCAAGAACGCTTAAGCGCATATCATGATCGCTTAAGCAATCATGCATTCGATTCCGCCAATAACATGATCGCTTAAGCGATATCTATAATCGCTTAATCGACCAGGTTAAAAAGAAACATCGCTAAGCGATATCGCGATTGCTTAAGAACCCTGTGTAAACAAAGTTCCTTTGACTATTAAACGAATTTTATTGCTCGAACTCTTAACTATAGTTCTTTGACGTCAGTAAAAATATATAAGGTGTAGTAACCATTACGTCAATGTTAAACATATAGGGTTTACGATTCGTTTAGTGGATCGTGATTGTCATTATATTAATATTAAACATATAGTTCTTTGACGTCAGTATGAAACATATAAGGTGTAGTAACCATTACGTCAATGCTAAACATATAGGGTTTACGATTCATTCAGTGGACTGTGATCGTCATTATATTAATCTTAAACATATAGTTCTTTGACGTCAGTATGAAACATATTAGGTGTAGTAACCATTACGTCAATGCTAAACATATAGGGTTTACGATTTATTCAGTAGACCGTGATCGTCATTATATTAATATTAAACATATATCTCTTAAACCCCAAACACTTTTCCAGAAATGATCGCTTAAGCGACCAAGAGTCTTTTACCAAAATTGCTTAAGCGATCATAGATCTGGGCAGATATACATACTGTCTCGAACAAGATCGCTTAAGCGATCTCAAATATAATCGCTAGATCTGTTCGTTATGAGTAGATCTGTTCGTTACGATCAGAGTTCGTTGCGACCAGGTAAAAGCGATCTCAAATCTCAGCATCTGGCCCGGAGTTGATTATGGCCAGATCTGTTCGTTGCGACCAGATATAGTCGGACAGCGATCAGATATGTTCGTTGCGACCAGAGTTCATTGTGACCAGGTAAAAGCGGTCGTTTGTAGCTATCGGTGGTAGCCAAAATTTGGGAAGTTGGGTGGTGGGGGTGTTTTTGTTAATTTTTAAACTTTTTTAGGGGTATTAATGAAATTAATTCACTTAATGGGTCTAAAATTAATTAAAAAAAATACTAAAATTTCCTAAATAATTAAACAAAGAAAAATTTTGGGAATAGGATTTGTAATATTTATAGAAATGTTCAACCAAACGCACCCTTTATGTTATAAAAAAAGAAGAACAACATATGTTTAGCATTGACGTAATGGTTACTACACCTGATATGTTTCATACTGACGTCAAAGAACTATATGTTTAATATTAATATAATGACGATTACGATCCACTAAACGAATCGTAAACCCTATATGTTTAGCATTGACGTAATGGTTACTACACCTTATATGTTTCATATTGACGTCAAAGAACTATATGTTTAATATTAATATAATGACAATCACGGTCCACTGAACGAATCGTAAACCCTATATGTTTAACATTGACATAATGGTTACTACACCTTATATGTTTCATACTAACGTCAAAGAACTATATGTTTAAGACTTTGAGCAATAAAATTTAGTTTAATAGTCAAAGGAACTTTTTTTACACAGGGTTGCTTAATAGATATCGCTTAAGCGATGCGCTTTTCTTTTTAACCTGGTCGATTAAGCGATTATAGATATCACTTAAGCGATCATGTTATTGGTAGAATCGAATGCATGATCGCTTAAGCGATCAGTGATATCGCTTAAGCGATTCTTGCCTTTTTCACATGGTCGATTAAGCGATCGTTGATATCGCTTAAGCGATATCTGTGAATGGCAGAATCAAATGTGAAAAAGACAAGAATAGCTTAAACGATCCTTGATATCGCTTAAGCGATTCTTGTCTTTTTCACATGGTTGATTAAGCGATCGTAGATATCGCTTAAGTGATATCTATGAATGCAGATCCAAATCTGCCCAGGTGCATGATCGCTTAAGCTATCCGCAATATCACTTAATAATTCTTGGCTTTTTCACATGGTCGATTAAGTGATTGTTGAGCGATATCTGTGAATGACAGAATCAAATCTGCCCAGGTGCATGATCGCTTAAGCGATCCGCGATATCGCTTAAGTGATTCTGGGCTTTTTCACATTATCGATTAAGCGATCGTTGGTATCGCTTAAACGATATCTGTGAATGGCAGAATCAAATCTGCCCAGGTGCATGATCGCTTAAGCAATCCTAATATCACTTAAGCGATCCTGTATGAATAACCCTTTGTCGCTTAGGTGATCATGGGCAATATATACTTTTCCATCTTTTCTCCTGAATTTTGACAAACTCAAATTACCAACACATATTAATTCCATACTTTCTCCTCAATTTGACAACTTAATACCAAACTAGAATCACCAACAAATATTTAGGCCATGTAATAATCTGTCTTTATAGAGCTAATTTCGAAATAACTGTGATTGTGATACATTTCGACCTCACTCATTTTCCTCCCAAATCCGAAAAGAATAAGCAGCAAAATGAAGCCATTTATATCAATCGAATCCATCACAGATCAAAATATAAGAGACATCAATGTAATTGAAAGTTTAAACTTAAAGTCATTCATAATAGTGCCAAAACAGAATAAATCCTAAGCCACTTTGACAAGTTTTGGAATTTGGTATAATCACTGTCTGAGATCATTCTTTGGTACCATGCCTTGCCAGCAGCCTTGATTACAGATGTTGCCACTTTGAGAAGTTTTCAAATTCAGTATAATCACTGTCTGAGATCATTGTTTGGTGCCATGCCTTGCCAGCAGCCTTGATTGCAGATGCCTCCTCCTGGCCACCAGCCTTGATTGTAGATGCCTTCCCGGCAGCTTACTCTGACAGCCTACGCCAGTTTGAGAAGTTCCCTCTCATTGTTTGCTAGCAACCTGCAAAATTATCCTGCACACCTGCAACCACGTCAGCTTTTCTAAATAAAACACAAAAAAACAAAAAGTTTTTCAGGGCCAATTTGTTAAATGGAAAGTTGGGATGTCTGGGGAGTAAAATTTTCTCTCTTCACGAACCCAAGTTATGGAGTGCAAGATTGAAAAGTTCACTGAGTTCGTCTATTTCGGTAAAGATCTAAGCATTACACCTGCAGCATCAGCACCACAACCCTAGTATCAATATCAACATCAACATCACATAAACTACAAAATTCAAAGAACAAGTTCCAAACCTTTTGATTGGGTTGTGGTCACTCAAAACGGATCCATTTCCCCATGGAAGCACTAAACAGCCCATCGCTCCCGAAAGATGGTCATTGTTTCGTCATTCAATCCGTCCATCGGGCTGTTGGTCATGTCGAACTGAATAAATTTCAGGGCATATGCCCCACAATCAGCACTGCAATAAGAAGATGACATTAGCATTAGAATCAACTTATAGAACAATTGTATTATGTAAGTTTTATACAAAATTTACCTTGACTCATTTGTTGGGACGAGAATGCGCTTGAGTGGCCACTTTCCCGCCAATGCTTCATCACCGAGGTGCTCAAACATCCCACTATCACGTAACAGCCACGGGAACAACACGGACAGTGGCTCCAACTCGGCCTCCAACTACCTGTCTCGACAAATTTTTGGGTTGTAGTCAAGGATGTTCAGCAACCTCTCCTCTAAGAGTGCGATGACTGCTATCCAGTGCATTTCCTTGACCAGGATGATGTAGTAGACACTTTTAACCTTTGCCCAACTATGACCATATTTGGGCTTGTCCCCCATTACATACTGCATCATCCTATCATCAAACTTAAAATCATTAGGGACGCAGTCCAAGTCTTCTATGCCCGATCGTTTTCGCTTGCCTTCTTTTGCTACAGATGTACCAATGGCCTTTTTCAATAAATTGTGATATGTCGATACCAACATTTGGCCAAAGGTCACATCGGTGATGGTACAATCGGGATACAGTAGATCACCATTACTGGTTTGTCGTAGCCTCATCAGTGCCAATGCCTCATCGATGTGCTGCATCAAATAAAAACAACATGATAAGTATACAATACCTCATGGAAAACATAAGTAAAAATAAGAAAAATTAAGCGAAAATAACTCACTGAGTTGTGAAGCCAGCTGCCCATCGTCAAAATCTTTTCAAACCAATCCCGAGAATAATCCCCGGTCTTACACTTTACAAGGGCATCACTTTCGGATTCATTGTAATAGGCATAAAAGGGTTTTTTCTTTTCCTCCCCTATTGGCCTATACAAATCGACAGTGGACTCCATTTTCGCTTACCTGCTTCCTCCCCCTTCCTTCATTTGTATGTCCTTGCTTTCTTTGCCTCCCGCCTCAACCTCCTCCATTATAACTGCCCCACTTCCTTCAGCAACCTCTTTAACCCCCTCAATTTTGGCTTCTTCCTCAATTTGTTTCTTTGTTTTCCTCTTAATTCCACGTGTTAGTATGGTGTAAGGTGATTTCACAAACCTGCTCTTTTGGCTCTCTCTTTTTAGCCCAGGTTGCACTTCAACCGCCTTCAATACTCCACCAACTTCCTCCTGCACCCTACCAACTTCCTCCTCCACCCTAACAACTTTCTCTGCCACCTTATCCACTTTCTCCTCCACCCTTTTCAAATGCTCTTCCATCTTATCAAACCTACCATAAACAGCTGTTGTAAAACTATCAAACAAACTGTTTATAAGGTCAACCACCTCACTCTCTTGACCTTGACACCTCAGTAAAGCGGTACTTGTTGTACCGGTTTGTTGAGGCATACGAACCTCTTCCTCTCTCCCTCCCCTCCTCCTCCTCCTCCTTCCCACCAATTGCAGCTTTATCCTCCTCGGTATCAACCACATTCTCAAGCAGTGGCCCTGCAACTGCCCTCACATCTGTGACCTCTTGTAGCTCCCGCGTCAGGCGGTCTATCCCTTCATCCCTTTGATCCTTCAGTGCTCGAAAAGATGTGACATAGTGCTGTTGCACTTCACCCCCAGTAGCGGTGAGGAAGGGATGGACAACCCCCTGTAATAAGAAACAAAATCAATCAGATTTAAGCGACATTTTAAAGCAAGTGCATTTTCAAAAGCTTAATCCTTTAATCTTACCCGAGCTGATGGAATTTCAATCTCTATTTGCTCATAATCTCAATGGGTACATTTTGGTCGTACCATCGCAACATCCTAGGAAATGTCTGTTGCACAATTGAAGCCCTAATCCTCCCCCTGCCTTAGCCAGGACATGGATGACCTCATACATCCAAACCTACATTGTAAAAAAACAGTCCATATCATAATTCAAACACATATATTAAAAAAAATATAACAAAAACCTATTAATATTTACCTGCATTGCCCATGGGAAGCCAAACAAATTGTACGTGGCCGTTCTATTCTTCTCGGCCCATTTGGAGTGGTTTAACGCCAGGTCTTTTGCTTGCAAGGACTCCATGGTTCGCTTAAATGATACCTGTCCCTATGGATAAGCATTAAAGAAGTTTAAGTTGCTTACAAACTTCACCCAATCAATATCAACGGCTTTTGTTGAGTCACCAGCCATTAGGATCGAATGTAAGAACAATACCAAGCACAGTTTGAACGTCTTTGAATCGTTAAACTCACCATCTTTTAACCTATCCTCTAATTCCTGTGCCTTAATAGACGTGTTCCCTGCCAAAACCTTGTTAGACAACCTTTTGGCTGCCGTACTGTTCTTTATTCTTTTTTCCTCAACCTCACTTGGCAATTCCCCACATCTTAAGCCAGTCACCAATGCATATTCCATCATCCCGAAATGTAGTGGCTTTCCATCCACTACGAACCACATTTCGTGCTTTTTGTTGCTTTTTATTGAGTGCAGCAACATATAATGCACTCCCGATCCCTAAAATATTTTTTTTTCTATTTTGTGTCCATATCCCAAAAATGACTGAAACAAGTCTCTTTGAATCTTCTTTCACCATTCCTAATTATCCCTAAAATCCCCGTTATTCTCGTTAAAACATCCCAACTTGACCTCACTGTCACCCTCACAGGGAAGTACAATACCGTATCGCTTACATACTCCAATCCGTACTCTCTATAGTTTACGCTCAAGAAAATCTGCACAATCGATATAAAACAAATATCTGCAAAAAAATTAAACCAAATCAAATATAAACAAAATACGCTCCGGAAGAATCGCTTAAGCAATGGGCAGATGATTTTGCCTCATACAAGATCTCTTAAGCGTGATTTAAGATCGCTTAAGTGATCTCTTCCGAGGCAGAATCAACATCTGCCAAGATCTAAGATCACTTAAGCGATTCGATGCTTTTACTCTTAAGCGATCTGAAATCGCTTAAGCGATACATCGCTTAAGCGATTATAGATTTGGGCAGATTTGATTCTGTCTCGGAAGAGATCGCTTAAGCGACCAAGAGTAAAAGCGATTCATCACTTTTACTCTTGGTCGCTTAAGCGATTACAGATCGCTTAAGAGATCTTGTACGAGGTAGAATCAACATCTGCCAGATCTAAGATCGCTTAAGCGATCGTTTATATCGCTTAAGCGATTCATCGCTTTTACTCTTAAGCAATCCTAAATAGCTTAAGCGACCAAAAGTAAAAGCCATCAATCGCTTAAGCGATACAAAGGATTGCTTAAGCGATCTTAGGTCTCGGCAAGTACAAATACCTTTTCTTCGGCGGCCTCCTCCTCCTCGCCTAAACTCTCGCCGGACTCCTATTCCTAGCCTGAATTCTGTCCAGCCTCCTCTTCCTCTCTAGAACCGTTTTGCTCCTGTTCTCTCTCTTGTTGTGCCGCCATCGTCTCCATTGCTGGAACACCTTCACTGATCGGAGGATCCACCAGAGCAGCCATTGAACTGCTTGCGCCGTCGGACTCTACGATTTAAAGAGGCGTTGGTTTTTCCTCCTCATTGTGAATGTCAGCCATGGTTTTAAGAAAGGAAGAAGCTTTAGGATTGAATTTGGGTGTGAAAATTTGCAGGAATGTGGACTGTTATTGCCGAAAATTGCACAGAATACGTTTAGGTATTGAAGATATCGATTTTTTCCTTAATTGGTTTCGATTAAGCGATTTGAATGGGTGGGGCTCTTTTTCAAATTTCAAATTTCAAATTTCAAATTTCAAATTTTAAAAACTATCATTAATTATGTTTTGTCCTTATATGTTTTAATCTTTTCATTTTAACCCATTTTACATGTTTAATGGATCCTAATTGTGCCACATCAGCTTCTCTAAATTAAAAAAAAATGAAAAACAGTTTCAAGGCCATTTTCTTAAATCGAAACTTGGGATGGCTGGTCAGCTAAATTTTCTCCACCCATTCGTCGGTGGTGGTCATCACATGGCAGTTGCTTTAAAATTGTGAGTGGAGAGTGTTAATGTAAGAAACAAAGTTTGATTTTCAGATAGTTATGGGATTGAGGCCACAGCTTGTTGAATTTTGTCTGAGTTTGATATACTGTTTACAACAATTGAATGTAATTTTCCTACACGGCTAACTGGAAGATGCAATGCAATGTTAAGGCGATGGTGTAGTGACCAAGATCTAAGTCCTGAACGACAGGAAGCTGTCGTTCGAGCCGAGAAGAAAACCTATGAGGCATTCGCGATTGCGAATTTGGTGGTATTGGTGCAGTGTCTCCGGCGGCCCTTCAAGAGATTCCTCAGTGGCATCTAGTTTGGTGTGTACAATCAACAATCAATTGAAGTAAGTAGTCACAGTTGCATTATTTTGTTTAATTTCGGCGATTTGTTGCCAGAGGGAGAACATTTTAGCCAAATCTAACTTCCCATACATTTATTTTATGTGGGACACATCTCGGTGGCGTTTTCGATTAGAAGGAGTGCAGCGGCTATTTCTGGTGTGATGCAACTGCTAATTCATGAACGGACCAGCATATTGTAGTGACCCCAATGTCGTAAAAGATGTTGCTCAAACGGTAGAGGAACAATGTCATCAAAAAATCCATCCTTATCCTTTGTAACCATCGTTCGCTGGAAGTCACGAGCCTAACCAGATAATTCTCAGCATTGGTGAGCGATTGCTTGATGACAACGAGCTCTGGACCATCGAATGCTAGCGTAAAAAGGACATCGTCGAGTTTTGGTCGGTTTGTGGCGGTTGAGCAAACTAAAATGTAAACGAGTAGGGATTTGGTTGATTTGGGTTTGTTTGACCCGAACTGAAACTCGGGAAGACAAATGGGAATTGGGTTGATGAGCTTGGTTGGTTTTGGTTGGACCCGTTTGTGGGTGGAGGGGTTGGGCTTTATTAGTTTGGATTAGATTGGTTTTGGTTGGACCCATTTATAGGTGGAGGGGTTGGGCTTTGTTGGTTGGGATCTCCAATTGTAAACTGTAACAAACTTCAGCTCAAGTAGTTAAAGTTTTCGTTTCCCAGATATCAACACATTTTGCATTTTCTCTTCAACAAACTATAAGTGGATCAAAATCAGTTGAACAAGTTGACAAGTTGCGGCTGAAACTGTTAGGCAAGTTGACAAGTTGTAATCAATTTGTTATGCAAGCTGACAAGTTGCCATGCAATTTGCATCAACATAAATCAATCCAATGGCTAGAGTAAAAGCTTTGTAATATAGATTGAGCGGCTGAGATGTCTATGAATAGGGATTATTCCTGTTTTCATTTCTCTATAAATTGTAGACGTAAGGACAGATGTAAGGTAGTGAAAAATATAGTTCTTCAGTCCTCTATTTTAAAGTTGTTCTTGCTCTCTGTTTTCTAAGTTTTATATTCTTGCTCTTTGTTTTTTTTTTTTTTTTTTTTTTTTTTTTGAGCTTTTATATGGTATCAGAGCCGTATTTGACAAACGTCAAATGGCCGATCCTAAGTCCCTTGCATCAACCTACATCAATACTTATGGAAAGCTCTCAAGCTCGGTATCATCCTTTCCTCTGGCGAATGCTCTACCAAACGTCACGGTCAAACTGGGAGAGAAGAACTACACCTATTGGAAATCACAAGTACTCCTAGCATTGAAAGCTTATGAACTTGAAGGATTCATTACAGGTGACAAACTATGTCATCTAGCTCTCTTAATCTCTCCAAATGATAATTCTAGAAAGATTGTTAATACATAATACACTATGTGGAAGAAACTAGATCAATTCTTGTTTGGTCGGTTGATATCCTTTATTTCTGAAACAATATTTAGACATGTGGCAAACTATGAAACAACTTTTGATGTTTGGAAAACTTTAGAAATGCACTTTCTTACTGATTCAAAAGCTAGAATACTGCATCTACAAACTACTAGAAAAGAAAACTTGACTATGTACTAAAAATGAAAGAAGTTGCTGGATAATTAACTGCTAGTGGAGTAGTTGTTAACGATGAAGAGCTACTTATGTATATTCTTGATGGCCTGGGAATCGAATATGACAAGGTTGTAGCAAATTTAACCTCTCGAAGTGGAGATGTTTCTCTTCAAGAAGCATATTTCCTATTACACAAGCATGAGATGAGATTGGAGAAACAACATTCAGCTTATATAGGATTTCATGAAGCAACAACTTTTCTTGCAAATAAACAAACTGTGAACTCCCAACCACATCAACCAAACTTTAATGCATCAGCTCACCAATCAGACCAACCTGTGCATGGATCATCTCAAGGACATATAGAGTCACGGAACTTCTACTCAAATGGTCAGGATGTGCATTCAATAAATGGAAGTATTGGAAGAGGCCATGGAAGAGGTAGAAATTTCTATAAGCCAAGAATGATATATCAACTATGTGGGAAAACAGGACACATGGCACTTCAATGCTATCATAGGTTTGATACAAATTTCCAAGGTGCTCAAAACCATAGGTATCAATCTGTACCAAACTTTCCCTCTACGCAAGCTTATTTTGCAAACACATATCCTGTACCCTACTATACGAACCAATCCTATGGTCCCCATGAATACAATAAGAAACCAATCTCCAGCACTGAAGTATTAACCAAATGCATTAAACTCACAACAACAACACCCTTCAGGATCAGTTACACATAGTCTTGAAACAACTTTTGACAATCATTAGAATGAAAATTCTTCACAAGTGGCTTCATCTCTTACAGTCATGGATCCAAATTGGTTCATTGACTCAAGAGCAACTCACCATATTACTCTTGACTTACAAAATCTGTCCCTCAAAAGTCAGTATAATGGTCCAGAAACTCTACAAGTTGGAAATGGACAATGCCTTGGAATCTCACACACAAGTATGACCACTTTTCCCTCAAATTATCTAAATAAGTCCATTTATCTTTGAAACATCCTCTTTGTACCTCACGTAACAAAAAAATTGCTCAATATCTCTAAAATTACAAAAGACAATAATGTTGTTGTTGAGTTCTCTGCTGATGGATGTATCATTAAGTACAAGCTGTCACAGAAAATTCTGCTTCAAGGGGTTTTGAATAATGGTCTTTACCAGCTTGCAATACCAACCATTGGGAGAATTGGAAATAAATCAGATGGTGACTCTTTGCGCAGCTCTCTCGAGTCCCTTCCTTGTCAGTCTACTGAAATGCTTCCTCAGCAATCTTTGCATGTTAGCTCGTGTGTTTCAGCTAAGAATAACTCAGACAATAATGTCATCAAACTGGTAGAAAGTTCTCTAGTTGGAATGGTTGACAATGCTATTTTTTTGTGGCATAGAAGATTAGGACATCCTCATTTTTCCGTTCTTAGAACTATTGTGAATAATATGAATGTAAAGCATCATGCTGAAATCAATAAAGTTCACTTTTGTGAAGCTTGTTAGTACGGAAAACTTCATCTCAACGTCCAGCCTTCAACTTCCTCCAACTCTCTTAAACCTTTCGAATTGGTGTTTGCGGATGTTTGAGGACCAGCTCCAATTGTTTCAGCCATTGGTTTTAGATACTATATACTATTTGTGGATGATTATACCAGATATACATGGATTTACCCTCTAAAATTTAAATCTGAAGTTTGTGCCATTGTCACTCATTTCATCAAACTAGTAGATCAACAATTTGACAAGAAGGTTAGAACTTTTCAATCCGATTGGTGTGGTGAGTTCAGACCTCTAGCTAGGAATTCATTTCCGCCATCCATGTCCCTATACTCACCATCAAAATGGCAAGGTCAAACGCAAGCATTGCCATGTTACTGAAACTGGACTTACACTTCTTGCTCAAGCTTCCATGCCACTTCGTTACTGGTGATTCGCATTTCATACAGTAGTTTATTTGATAAATTGCCTTCCGTTAGCCACCTTGATGTATAACAATCCTTTCCAAATGCTATTCTATAAAGCTCCTAATTACATAGCACTCAGAACTTTTGGATGTCAGTGCTTCCCTTTTATCAGACCCGACAGAAGCAGAAATTCTCTTTCTACTCTGAAGTATGTGTTTTGTTGGGTTACAGTTCAAATCACAAAGGCTATTTATGTTTAAACAATCATGGCAAAGTTTACATTTTACAAAGTGAAAAATTCAATGAGAGTTGTTTTCCTTTTGCTCACAATTTGTCTGACACAACTTCCATCCCTTTTGAAACACCACAGCCAAATCCCACAAACACACATTCCCTTTGGCAACTGCCTGTACCCCCTTCTTTTCCTGAATCTTTTTCCACACTCCCTCAGAATGATACTATTTCTATATCTCTTGCTAAAAACCACTTACAAAATTCCACCTCAACATCAACATTTGTTCCCACTTCCTCACACTATTCTCCTATACGTTTGGAGGTTGATCTTTGCCTAGAAAATTTTTCACCCCCTTCACATCCTACAGCACAAACATCAACCCCTGAATCTGCTGCTCCGAAAATTCAAAATCTTCATCCCATGATTACAAGAGCAAAGGCTGCTGCTCTTCTTAGCACTACTACAACTGACACACCTATAGAACCCTCATCAGTTTCGGCAGCCTTGCAAGACCCATTTGGTATGCAGCCATGACATTTGAATTCGAAGCACTGCAAAATAACACCACTTGGTCTCTTGTGCCTTACTCTCTTGATATGACATTGGTTGGCAACAAATGGGTTTTTTCACACTAAACATAATGCTAATGGCAGCTTCCAAAGATGTAAGGCACGACTTGTTGCAAAGGGATTTCATCAAACCCCTGGTATAGATTACTTTGAGACCTTTTCCCCTGTTGTCAAGGCCTCCACCATCAGAGTTATTCTCACCTTAGTAGTTCATCATGGTTGGGATGTGCAGCAAGTGGATGTAAATAATGCCTTTTTAAATGGAGACCTCTCTGAATCAGTTTATATGACACAACCTGAAGGCTTTATTGACAAAAATAATCCCACCCATGTTTGCAAATTACATAAGGCTTTATATGGATTAAAGCAGGCCCCTAGGGCATGGTTTGATAAACTCAAAGCTACATTATTGTCTCATGGCTTCCACAACTCCACCTTTGATTCCAGTATGTTTTTTTACCATCAAGGAATAACTAAACTATATATTTTAGTATATGTGGATGACATAGTACTCATTGGGAGTGATCCTAAGCTGATGTGCCAAATTGTTCAAGACCTTGACAACACTTTTGGTCTTAAGATTCTGGGCAAATTACACTACTTCCTCTGCATTGCTGTTCATCACACTCCATTAGGTTTACTCTTAAATCAAAACACTTATGCTCGAGATCTGTTAGTCAAATATGGAATGCAAAATTGCAATCCTTACTCCACACCAATGATACTTGGTTCTATATTGTCCTTTGACGTTAGTCCACTCTTTGATCAGCCTTCAATTTATCGGATTCTTATTTGCGCACTCCAATATCATACTCTCACGCAACCTGACTTGTCTTTGTGGTTAACAAACTCAGCCAATTCCTTAAATCTCCAACAATAAATCATTGGCAAGCTTGGAAGCATATCCTTCGGTATGTTCAAGGGACTATTCATCATGGTTTAACCTTCACCAAAAGTGATAATTTGCAACTGGAAGGTTATGCTAGTGCTGATTAGGCTGGTAACGTTTCTGATCGCAAATCCACCACTGGATATTGCATCTTCCTTGGTTCCAACCTAGTTTAGTGGTGTTCCAAAAAAACAATCAGCAGTGGCCTTGTCCTCGACTGAAGCCAAATATAGAGCACTTGCCCAAGCCTCAACTGAAATTGCTTGGCTTCAGAACTTGTTCCAAGAGCTGTGCATCTCCTTTCTTGGAATTCTTGTTCTATGGTGCGACAACACCAATGCGGGAGCTCTCGCTTCAAATCCTGTTTTCCATGCCCGCACAAAGCACATCGAAATCGATGTTCACTTTGTTCGTGAGATGGTCTGTTCCAAACGACTTGTAGTCCAATATGTTGCCACTGCTTTTCAAGTAGCTGACATCCTGACTAAACCTCTTTCTGATTCTCATTTTTGTGCTCTTCGTGATCAACTTCAGTTAGCATCATCTGCTTCCTCTTCCTCATTTTTGCTTGAGGGACGATCAGGTTTAAGGCAAGTTGCAAACTTCGAATTGAGGGACGATCAGGAAGATAACAAATGATTTTTTAATTGGTTTTTTTTTTTTGTACAAACTCGTTTGGATTGACTGCTTGAACTTCAGCTTAAGGGACGATGTAAACTGTAACAAACTTCAGCTCAAGCAGTTAAAGTTTTCATTTCCCAAATATCAACACATTTTGCATTTTCTCTCCAACAAACTGCAAGTGGATCAAAATCAGTTGAACAAGTTGGCAAGTTGCGGCTGAAACTGTTAGGCAAGTTGACAAGTTGTAATACATTTGTTATGCAAGTTGACAAGTTGCCATGCAACTTGCATCAACATAAATCAATCCAATGGCTAGAGTAAAAGCTTTATAATATAGATTGAGCGGCTGAGATGTCTTTGAATAAGGATTATTCCTATTTTCATTTCTCTATAAATTGTAGACATAAGGACAGATGTGAGGTAGTGAAAAATACAATGCTTTAGTCCTCTATTTTAAAGATATTCTTGCTCTTTTTTTTTTTTTTTTAGCTTTTATACCAGTGGACTCATTATGGGCCTCTAAGCTTGAAATGCATAGGGCCTGTTCTTGTTTTGCAATGTTTGTCATTTGGAATATGTTTGGAATTGTGTTAGGGAAATGCCAACTAACAATTGGATTTGCTTTTACAGGAAAACGGAAAATTAGCAGAAGCCGTTTAAAGGAAGGGCTCTGATAGCATGTCAGAGTTTGGGTAAGAAGGCAAGAGAGGTGCAGAATGCTCCCTGAGTATGTCAAGAAGAAGTGAAGAACAGAGTGTTTCTCTATATTTTGTATTATGTATTTGTGGCTATACAATGTCTTAATTTATACAGAAATGTAAGAGTCAATAAAGGAAATACAATCAATGTACAATCATTGCCATAAACCTGTAATCTCATGAAATCAGGAAATAATCAGGAAACATAATATTTGACATTCAAAGTGAATATCAACATTCCTAATTAATCTTCATCAGAATTAGATACTCATTAGATACTATATAAAAAGTTAGTCTATGTTGTTTAGTAGGTTTGACCTTCAATTAAATATCTAGTTGGAAGTGACAACACATATATCCGTATTTATGCCCACAAGTTACTAGCTAACAATCCCACGTAGTAATGGAGTTAGCACCATACACTTACAGACCATAAATTGAATGTGTAATTTCTTATCTCTCTCAAAAATATCCCTTGATATAAATTACAGTAAATTATTGATTAAGCATAAGATATGTGGCTATAGTCTGCCCAATTTAACTTGATAGGTTACATGGAAAACAAAAGTTTATCCTCTGATAAAATCTCAATGGTAATTGAGGAATTGAGTTCATAAAGTTGCTTCATGCTAAGAGGCCATGTAAAATCTGATTATTCATTCCACATGAAGTTGGATAATATAGAATTAGCATGTCCAGATTGATGGCTTCCATCGAAAAACACACGCTCATTAGGATCACTACATAGCTTATATTCTTTTACTCTTCCGCATTCGGAACCACGATGTGAACCGGTGCTGCAACATGCAATTTTTGACACATTGAACCTTACAATTAACAAGATTTACAGCAAAAGTTAAAAGTAAGAGCTAGATTATGTCTGAGCATTTACAAGGAAAAAGAAATTATGACCTATATATAACATACCATATTTTGTAGGATAATTTATCATATCATTAAGAGAATTGAAGTAATCAAAAATTAAATATTCGAATCTTGATAATTGGCTTTGTAACTCCAAAGTGATATTAGACATAAGACTATTGTGAAGACCAGCGAATTCTTGGAGAACTTGTACACAAGCACCACCACTATGGTAGGCAACCCTAAAGTACCACATTCTGAAATGCAAATTTCCTCCCTCCCATTTCATATATTTCCTTCATATAAAATAGAAAAAAAAATCTAAAGAAGAATAACACGGGAAAACCTCAATAATAGAAGTTTACTGAGTAGAATTTTACCTCAATCACATCTGTAAAATTGCCAATCACCATGTTTACATATTCCCGTTGTTGTAATTTGGTAGGATTTGGAGTACTGTTGATGAAAGACAAGTAGTCAGCGCCTCCAAAGCTAGACAAATAGATTGCATTGGCTAATATGTTTTTGGCCTCTGCATCTCTGAGTTGCTGCTTCAGTAAATTGGCCACCTCCTTAAAATAGCTTAGTTGTTTTTGGCTGTAAAGCTATAAAAGTTGAAAGCATTATCAAGATATATTTTGCCGCAATAATAGTAATTCATTTGAATAAAATGTTGTACATACCTTATCTGGACTACTGTCATTACAAACACTAGCTCCAGCACTTGCAAAATTAGCTCCATTGCTAAAATTATGACTTCCAGGTGATAACAGCTTGAATGTTTATATTTTGTTAGTGATTTAATTGGTTTATTTATGGAAAAATGTGTTTAAAGTGTGGAATTTGGATTATTTCTTTCATAAATACCATTTATGGGATCACAGGTGCATGTTGAGTGTTTTCAGGCTCAAACAGGTTGTTGAAGGGAAAAGAATGATGTCGATAGGATTCACAACGCTTAGGAACAAATGGCACAAGAATCAGGGTCGAAATGAGGGAGTTGTGGCACGTCGAAGATGTTACGGAAAATCTGAAAATTCTTCATCATGAGTATACCTCGATGTTTTTGTCATAACTTGAGCTGTAGAAGTCGGAATTTGACGATTCTAGTGGCGTTGGAAAGCTTATTTAGAGAGCTACAATGTTTGTGTTGATGACTTCATCTAATGCTGAAGTTTGCAGATGCTTTGGACAGAAAGAACAATCACCACGGTCACCATTCTTACCGCCGCGGCGATGGGTCATGGGTTTGTGTTAATTCATTACCCTAATACGAATCTGAATAGGCTAAGTTTTCTAATCTTTTTCCTAAGCACGACCAAGAACCCCAGGGATATAAAAGAGAGTTTTTAAGAAATTAAAGAGGACTTTTGGAGGAGGAAGAAGAC
This sequence comes from Pistacia vera, assembly GCF_008641045.1. Taxonomy (NCBI): domain Eukaryota; kingdom Viridiplantae; phylum Streptophyta; class Magnoliopsida; order Sapindales; family Anacardiaceae; genus Pistacia; species Pistacia vera. The sequence goes on along the minus strand of NW_022196067.1, from coordinate 9,576 downwards.
GGCTATCAAGTTGGAGATCGGGATCCTGAGAGCTCTCGTTCACCGATTAGAGAAATTTTTATCTTTTTCTTTCTTGAACTGATGTCATTGAACAGAATGATGGATTTTGTTATTTTCATTATGAACTAATTCTCTTTTCTAGGGCTACAGATGTAGCCCAATTTATGAACATGTGTTGACATTATTATTGATTTAATATTGAGCATGATTTCTAAGTTTCATTATCGTGTGTAATGCTTTCAAGTCTTAAGGGCCCGAGAGTTGAATGATATCATGGGTTGGGTTGAGATCGAGAGATGAAACCTAATTTGTCTTAGGTAATAAAACCATAGCTTGAGCGAACGCTAGAGATAGGTTACTGCGATCTGTGAGGCTTCGGTAAATTCCATAGAACTTAACGATCTTTTAGCACCTAAATCCAACTTAGAGATATCTTGGGTTGTTGCTTAAAGGTTAATTTGCTAATTGCTCGAGAGAGAGTTAGTGGAATATTAGGGGATTTGGCCTTTAGAATACGCTTAATTAGGTTAACATCAAATGTCAATGCGTAGGAGTAAATTGGTGCGAAATCTATGCCCTAGGTTTAGTCATATTGATCTTTACATCAAAGCTTTAAAAAATTCTGCATTTACTTAGTTTTTAGTTTATTACGTTGTCATTAACGCTTCTCTTAAAATTCTGTTTTATCAAATAACAATAGGATATAATAGTTTGGTACTTGGTAGGTAGTTCCCTTGGGATTCGACACTCGTTTACTCGAGCTTTATTACTTGCACGATTTCGTATACTTGCGAATAGCTTGTCAAGTTTTTGGCGCCGTTGCCGGGGAACTATTTTGTTTTACCAATATCAATACGAAATATTTAGTTGCTAATTTGATTTGTTTTATTTCTATTTACTAATTAATTTTTATTTTTGTTTGTTTTGTTTATGGTTTTTAGCTAGAATCTGGAGAGTTTACGTTCCAGAGGTCGTGGTCATCTTAATCCACTAGATTTTGAGATCGAGAGAACCGTGAAATAGTTGAGGAAAGAAAAGAAGCAAGCTATTTCTGAAAGATTAATGGCGAACACAAGAGTTGTCAATCCTAATATGCAAAATCAAGAGAATGAGAATGAGGATAATTTAGGAGGAAATGCAATGGGCGGTGCAGCAGTGGTTCAGAAAACATTGAAGGACTATTCTAGTCCTACTATTGATGGGTTTTATTCAAGCATCAGGAGACCACCCATTCAAGCGAACAATTTTGAGATTAAGCCAACAATTATTGGAATGATTCAGCAGTTAATCCAATTTGCTGGGTTATCGAATGATGATCCCAACCTACATATCGCAAATTTTCTGGAGTTGTGCGACACATTCAAGCACAATGGGGTATCCGAAGATGCAATCAGACAAAGGCTTTTCCCATTCTCTCTACATGATAAAGCTAAGGCCTGGTTGATTTCGTTGCCATCTAGGAGCATCACGACGTGGAATGAGTTGGCTTAAGCGTTCCTCACTAAGTACTTTCCACCTGCCAAGTCGGTCAAACTGAGGAGTAAGATTACCAACTTTTACCAACAAGATTTAGAGACATTGTATGAAGCATAGGAAAGGTTTAAGGATCTCTTACGGAGGTGCCCACACTATGGTATACCAATCTGGTCACAAGTGCAAACGTTCTACTAAGGTTTGCTACCAACCATTCAAGCCATGATTGATGCTGCAAGTGGGGGAGCCTTGAACACTAAAACGCCAGCGGAAGCATACAATCTGACCAAGGTGATGGCGAACAACAACTATATGAGGACTCCAGAAAGAAATTCAACAAGGAGATCAGCGAGAGTGCACAAAGGCGACAGTTACACTGCATTAGCTGCTCAACTTATGAATATCTAGAAGCAATTAGGTAATGTGTTGAAAATAAATGCAATTGAATCTTCTTCTCTAACATGTGACCTTTGTGTAGGAAATCATGCGTCAAACGATTGCCAAGAGGGAAACCAGTTTGCTCAGCATGAACAAGCCAACTACGTCAACAATTTCCAAAGAGGGCAAGGGAATCCGTATTCCAATACTTATAATCCAGCATGGAGGAAACACCCAAATTTTTCATGGAGTAGCAACAATGAGCAAAAACAAGCTCTTGCCCTTCAACATCAAGAACAAAAATCAAATTTGGAAAATGCATTAACCAAGTTCATTGAGGAGACAAGCAAGAGGTTTGAGAAGACCGACATCCTGGTTCAAAATCAATCTGCATCTATATATTAGGAACCTTGAGACTCAGATTGGGCAGATTCACAACATATTAGCAGGAAGAGGTCAAAGGGTTTTACCGAGTGATACAGAGAAAAATCCTAAGGAAAAGGCACATGCAATCACCTTGAGGAGTGGAAGAAGTTTGGAAAATTCGTAGGGTGAAAAACAGAGGATAGAACAAAACCTAAAGGATAAGCAGAAAGACGATTATCGCAATGATGAAGATGGTGGCCGCGGCGAGCGTGAGAAGGAAGAAACCCCCGTCAGAAGGAAGGACGATCGCCGCGACAATGAAACTGGTCGTCGCGACGACCATGAAGTTGTTCCGAATTCATCAGGCTTATTAGACGATCACCGTGGAGATGAACTTGGTGGCCACGGCGAGCGCACATTTGAGCTGAAACCTCCATTGAGCCAGGCAACTCTACCATACCCACAACGGTTGAAGAATCAGAAGCTTGACAAGCAATTCGGTAAGTTCATTGACATGTTTAGAAGTTTACATATTAATATTCCTTTTGTTGATATGCTGGAACAGATGTCGAAGTATGCAAAATTCAAGGAACATGAGAAAGTCATGCTGACGGAGGAATGCAATGTGCTAATTCAGAAGAAACTACCACCTAAACTACGAGATCCAGGGAGTTTTACTATCCTTTGTATTATTGGTAGTTGTTATTTTGATAAAGTATTATGTGATTTAGGGGGTAGTATTAACTTAATGCCTTTTTCCATCTACAGGAAGCTTGGATTGGGAGAAGTGAAGCCGACTACCGTGTCTCTCTAATTTGCTGATCGATCGATCACATATGCTAGGGGGGTAGTCGAAGACGTCCTGATTAAGGTAGACAAACTGATTTTCCCAGTAGATTTCATAGTGCTAGACATGGAGAAAGATAGGGAAATGCCTTTAATTTTAGGACGACCTTTTCTGGCTATGGGTAGAACATTGATAGATGTCCACCAAGGGAAGTTGATCTTAAGGGTAGAAGATGAGCAGGTAGAATTTGATGTTTTCAAGTCTATGAAGCGTCCATCTGAATGAGATTCATGTTTTAAGATTGATGTTCTCGACACCATAGTGGAGCAGAATTTTGAAGAGAACTACCCAGTTCTGCCTTTAGAGAACTGTTTGATGAATTCTAGAGACCAGGAGGAAGAAGTTCATAGTGAAGAGATAAGGGAGTGTCTAAGATACTTAAGTGCTTTACCACCCTTAGGTTGTCCCGAGGCTAAATTGATCAGAGAAATTGGAGCCGTGGAGTCTCAGTCAACTTTACCGATCACAAGGGCGCCTACACTTGAGCTCAAGCAACTACCATCTCATCTAAGGTATGCATTTTGAGAAGAGGGTAAATTTTTTCCAGTCATTATTAATGCTTCTTTGAGTGTTGTAGAGGAAGAAAAGTTGCTGCGCATTTTGAGAAAATACAAGAAGGCCATTGGATGGACAATTGCGGATATCAAAGGTATCAGTCCTTCAATCTGCATGCACAAGATCTTAATGGAGGAAAGTTACAAGCCTACTGTCCAACCACAGAGAAGATTGAATCCGTCAATGCAAGAAGTGGTCAAGAAGGAGGTGTTGAAGCTTTTAAATGCAGGAATAATATATCCCATTTCAGATAGTACATGGGTGAGTCCAGTCCAAGTGGTGCCAAAGAAAGGAGGAATGACAGTGGTCCGTAATGATAATAATAAGCTGATTCCAACACGAACGGTCACGGGATGGAGAGTGTATATTGACTACCGCAAACTGAATTTCATGACTCATAAGGATCATTTTCCATTGCCATTCATCGATCAAATGTTGGAGAGGTTAGTAGGCCATGAGTTCTACTGTTTCCTTGATGGATATTCAGGCTACAACCAAATTGCCATAGCGCCAGATGCTCAAGAGAAGACTACTTTCACGTGCCCATACGGAACATTCGCCTATCGAAGAATGCCTTTTGGCTTGTGCAATGCTTCTGTAACTTTTCAACGTTGCATGATCTCAATTTTTTCCGATATGATTGAGAAGTCCATTGAAGTTTTCATAGACGATTTTTCTGTTTTTGGAAATTCTTTTGATGAGTGTTTAACTAACTTGTCTAATGTTTTGCAAAGATGTGTTGACACTAACTTGGTGCTCAATTGGGAAAAATGCCATTTCATGGTACGAGATGGGATCGTGTTAGGTCATCGGATATCAGCGAACGGCATTGAGGTGGATCGAGCGAAGATTGAAGTTATTGAGAAACTACCACCTCCAAATTCAGTGAAGGCTGTCAGAAGCTTCCTTGGGCATGCAGGCTTTTATGGGAGATTCATACAGGATTTTTCTAAAATCTCTAAACCTCTTTGTGATTTATTAGCTAAGGATGTTCCTTTTAATTTCAGTCAAGAGTGTTTAGATGCATTTAAGTGCTTGAAAGAAAAATTAATTTCTGCTCCTATTATTGTTACGCCCGATTGGGAATTACCTTTTGAACTCATGTGTGATACGAGTGATTATGCTTTAGGGGCTGTTTTAAGACAACGAAAAGGTAAGGTCTTGCATGTGATTTATTATGCCAATAAGACTTTAACGGGACCTCAGCTGAATTATGCCACTACTGAGAAAGAATTTTTAGCAGTAGTGGTTTCTATTGATAAGTTTCGTTCTTATTTGCTAGGTACCAAGGTCATCGTGTACACCGACCATGCTACATTGAAGTACCTCCTAGCAAAACGGGACTCCAAGCCAAGATTATTGTGATGGGTATTGCTTCTACAGGAATTCGACTTGGAGATCAAGGACAAGAAAGGAACGAAAAATCAAGTGGCTGACCATTTATCCGGGTTGGAGTCCAATGAAGAAGTTCGAGAGGAAGAAAAGCCAATCAATGAATACTTCCCGGATAAGCAATTGTTTGCTATTCAAGAAGGATCATGGTTTGCAGACATTGCTAATTATTTGGCGCGAAAGGTTATGCCCCCTTGAATGAACTCCCAGAGACGAAAGAAATTTTTTGCAAATTTAAAGTACTACTTCTAGGAGGATCCATTTTTGTACAAGCATTGCGCCGATCAGATGATAAGACGATGTGTGCCAGAGGAAGGGATGACGAATATACTTCGTCACTGTCATTCAATGGAAGTTGGTGGTCATTTCGGTTCGACAAAGACCGTTGCAAAAGTTCTTCAATCAGGATTTTTCTGGCCTACTCTTTTTAAAGATGCTTTTCGTTTTGTTATGAACTGTGATGAGTGTCAACGGATTGGGAATATTTCTAGGAGAAATTCCATGCCTTTAAATAATATCCTAGAAGTAGAATTGTTTGATGTTTGGGGGATAGATTTTATAGGACTTTTTCCTTCTTCGTTTTCTAACTGTTTCATTTTGGTTGCTGTAGATTATGTGTCGAAGTCGGTGGAAGCTGCTGTATTGCCAACAAATGATGTCCGTGTCGTTATCAAGTTTATAAAGAAGAATATCTTTTCAAGGTTTGGCACTCTAAGAGCCATTATCAGTGATGGTGGTTCTCACTTCTGCAATCATTAATTCGCAGCATTGTTAAGCAAGTATGGGGTTACACATCGAGTTGTAACCCCATATCACCCACAAACCAGTGGCCAAGTCGAAGTATTGAATAGGGAGCTAAAACGAATCTTGGAAAAGATAGTGAACACCTCTCAAAAGGACTGGGCAACTAAACTTGATGATGCACTATGGGCGTATAGGACGACATTCAAAACACTGTTAGGAATGTCGCCCTATAGGATGGTTTACGGAAAAGCTTGTCACTTGCCGATGGAGTTAGAGCACAGGTCGTATTGGGCAGTAAAGTTTCTGAATTTTGATCTACAGGCCGCTGGAGCAAAACGTTTACTCCAACTCAATGAGATGGAAGAGTTTCGCAACGATGCATACGAGAATGCCCGGATTTACAAAGAAAAGACTAAGCAATGGCATGACAAACACATTGTGAACAAGGAATTCAAGGAGGGTGACAAAGTGCTGTTGTTCAACTCGAGACTGTGACTTTTTCCAGGAAAATTGCGCTCAAGGTGGTCTGGCCCGTTCATCATTCATCGCGTGTTTTCGCATAGGGCGATAGAGCTTAACCACCTGACGAAGGGATCATTCAAAGTCAATGGGCAACGATTGAAACCCTATATTGAGAATGTAAATGACAATGAGAGGGTTTCAATTCTTCTTCAGAATCCTAGTTGACGACAGAAAAGGAGTCAAGCTTAAGACTTTAAACAAGCACTTTTTGGGAGGCAACCTAATATTTCGTTTCCGTTTGGTTGATTTTTAATTTTATTTATTTTTTAATTTTTTTTTTTTGAGTAATGATGTTTTTGTCTAATATTTTGTCTTTTCTTTTTTTATGTGTGTGTATGTTTTTGTGTTAGTGTTAGTTTATTAATTTTGACGTTTTGATTGTCTCTGTCAGGGTATGGGAAACACATTCCCAGAAAAGAAATAAACACTTTAACATCACGCTCGCTGAGGCGGTGAACTCCATCGCTGCAGCGAGCGTGCATTTCACGCACGAACAAGGGGCAAATGATTAATCATGCTCACTGCAGCAACGAACCCTATCGCTGCAGCGAGCGTGAGTCCAGTGGAATGATGCGACAAAAAGCATGATCGCCATGGCAACGCATACTATCGCCACAGCGATCGCACCAGGCCACGCGATATCGTGTTTAAATCTACCTGTGTCCCTTTTTCCTTAAAACTTTTCACATTACAGACTCTTCTCTTCCACAAGTGCTTTTCACCAAATTTTTTTCATTTCCTCACAATTTCTTCAACTCATTTTCAATTTGTACTCCATTGCTTACTAACACATTCAAATTCCCATCACATTACGCAGATTAAGGAAGCAAGAGGAGAATTTGCGAAAAATCAAGGTTAGGGTTTCGAAAAGCAAATTGGGGGTTTTCGAAAGTTCATCAAATTCATATCAATTCAAGGCATATTTGGCCAGTAAAAGGTTCAAGTAAGTGTTTCTCACCATTTTGCATTCTAATTTGGAAAAGTGGAATCCATTGATCTGAGTTTTGTGGGTGTGGGTTGATCTTTGTTGATTGTCGAAAATTGGGAGAGATTGTTGTGAATTTCGTGAAATTATTGTAGTTGTTTTGGTGATTGTTGCTTGACTGAAGAAGGGTAGTTGTCGTTTGTGGGTATGGGTTGATTATTGTTGCTTTTTGTTGAGTGTTGAAAATTGGAAGAGATTAAGTTGCTGTTCGTGATTGAATCTATGCGTAGTGTTGCTTGATTGACGAAGGGCAGTTGTTGTTTGTGGGAGTGTGGTGATTTTTCGTTGAGGATTGAAAAATAGATTAAATTGGTATGATTGAAATATTTGGATTAAGAGTGAAATTACGATAATGGCACCCAAAAGAAAACCAGGAAGTGATAGGAGTGACAAAGGAAAAAGGCAGGCCTCTAGTGATACCCAATTTGTTAGTCCAACTGTCCAGGAAAGATATGAGAATTTTGCAAAGAAACCGGGTGGATTTATTGAAGAGAGAGGGCTGGTATTTGCAGAAGCTTTTGAGGGAATAACTGATGTGATTCAAGCTCTGGGTTGGGAGAAATTTTGTAAAGAACCTCCGACACATGCAATTGCCTCTATGGTAAAGGAGTTCTATGCCAACGTTCCTGATAGCGTTGACGGGAGGACAATGGTAAGAGGTAAAGAGATAATATTCAATGCAGTTGCTATTAATCAGTTTTATAGGCTGCCGCAAGTTGAGCTAGATGATGACGCCTATGCCGCTTTCAGGCACCAAGTGGATTTTGATGCAGTAATTAATTCTTTGACAGACAGGAAAGCTACATGGTTTATTGTGGCTGGGGAACACATCCGTTTTGACAGTAAGTTCTTGAACTCAACTTCGCGTATGTAGCTGTATTTTGTATGTGCTCGATTGATGCCATCCAAGCACATGAGCAATGTTAGTAAAGCCAGGGCGATTCTGATATATGCAATTCAGCAGAAGATGAGAATGAATGTGGGTGAGATTATCTTTCAAGAGATCAGCAAAGCGTACCAAGACTGGTTTTTACTTTCCTCACTTGATAACTGCATTGTGTAACCAAGCTGAAGTGCCATTGAATGCTGAAGAGGTTTTTATTCTGCAAGGCGTGTGTCTTACCATGCAATTTCTACAAAATTTAACCAGTAGGGGCAGAGTAGAGGCATCTAGGGCCAAAACATCTTCATCAACGAAGCTTTCCCAAAGAGATCAATTGTCAAAGATCCATGAAGACATCGAACAGTTGAAAATGCAATAGAATCGCCAAGAAGCCTGGATGACATGGATGAGTGGGCAAATGAGGGTGCAACATGAGATGCAGAGATTGCAACTTGCCCATGTTGGGATAGCAGCACCAGGGTGTGAATGGACTAATTTTGTGTACCCAGCGGATGAGGAACAAGGCGATGATCCTGATGAGGACTCTGAGGAGAGTATGGAGGAGTAGTTTGAGAGTTCAGTGTGCTTGAGTTACTATTGTCAATGCAGTTTGTTTTGGTCGTTTTTATTTTTCTGTTTTGATGTACTTGCATTTTGTCTACTGTGTTCTTTGAGTCTTTGTGAACTGTTAGTCTATTTTGTTTTATTCTTTTGTTTTCGTTGTTCATGCTCTTTTTATCCATTCTTGTATTTTGCATAACTCTGATGGCCTACAAGGTCTGTTTAGTGGTTTTTCTGTTTTGATAGAACGACTGGTGTATATGACTAGACGGCTTTATTATGTTGAGGAATGCGGTAACGTTTTCTTTCTTCTATTCTTACGTTTAACATTGGGGACAATGTTGATTTTATTGGTTGGGGATAGGAATTTAAGAAAACTTAAATTGAGCAGAATTTTTTTTTATTGATTGAGAGAGCAGTTTTTTTTTTATTCTTTTATTTTAGGTTGTGAGCTTTTATTTTTGTCTCTTGGATGTAATCAATTGTCTATGATAGGAATGTGATTGCTATAACATAGAACTAATAGAGGATATTAATTTTTACCTTTGCTTTCGGATGAGTGTGAATATTAATGACATTGAGTTGAGACCTTAGTGAATTGTGGATTGAAAGTGGTTCAGTCACTTACTTAGAGGCGTGTTATGTATGAAGTTTCCATGAACTTTATTGTGATCTTAACAAACTCTAGAACTCATTTGATAATCACTCAAGGTGAAATCTTAGAATTCACATCATTTAGGAAATGATATAGGCTGTTTTTGGATTGATTGAGCCTTTCAAGCCAACCCTTGTTATTGTTGTCACTAGTTAGCCCTTTGAGCCTTTTAAACACAATTTAGCCTTGTTTTTCTTTCCTTTGAACTTAATTTT